>NC_056695.1:69208037-69511068 GCF_018350215.1 Panthera leo | reverse complement strand
TTATTTCTATAATTCGGATGAAGGCATCAGGGCAGTGCCACATTCTGGCCTCTTGGGAGATCAGGTGTGAACACAGGTGTTATGTCTGGATGGATCTTGGGCCACAGTCCCTTGTGGCAACCTCCATAATCATTTCTCAGGGTCCTAAATAACGAGCTCCAAAGGTAACCCCGGAGGTGATTTTTCGGGACATTCCATCAGAGTAGAGGTACTTAGCACGATCAATTTTCTACTGTCTTCTCTGTACCCATCTTCTGGCTTCTGGGCACCCGCTGGACTCAGGCTGGCCCTGGACTGTTCAAATGACAGTTTTGGAGGCCTCAATCAACAGGTCCCTGCTCGGGTGTGCACATGCTCCATATTTAGCTGGATTATACTCTACATTAGCTAATCCTACCCAGGAGCTGGGAAAACAATCTGATTGGGAATATAATCCCGTGACCCTCTGCTTGATTTATCACTCCCAGAAGGAATTTTCATTTCAAAAGAAGAGCTTCTGAAATGAAACGAGTCTTTGTTTTTTGTGGGTTACTATGATGACTGCTCATTATACATATCTGGGGAATTGAAAAAAAAAAAAAAACATTTAAATGTATAAGCCTGAGTTTTATGTTCTGAAGATCGATACTGGACCTGAGTACCTCTAGTAAAGAAAGCTTTCTAGGTGATTCTGACGCACGCTTGCAAAGTCCTGGCTCTTGGTGAAGTATTGTGGTTGTGGGATACTGGGAGTTTTCCCTTTGTCTGATCTTGACTTTAAAAATCCAATCGATTATCCATTGCTGTGTAATAAAACACCCCCAAACTGAATAAATTAAACAAAAGCGATGGACTGCTTCTCATGATTCCGTAGATTGCCTGGGATCAGCTGGGTGGTTCTTCCGCTCCACATCCTATCAGCTGGGTCATTTCGTTGGCTGTGTTCAGCTGGCATCCAGGCTGGGCTGGAAGCCTGAGAGGTCTTCATTCATGGGTACAGACCTTGTTCTCTTCCATGCAGCCTCTCTAGACAGCTCGGGTTTTCTCAAGCCATGGTAGTCTCAGGACAATCTAATTTTTTTATATAGTTGCTGTCTTCCAGAAGGAAAGCAGAAACTGCCAATCTTCTCAAAAGCCAGGCCTGGAAGTGGCACAGCACCATTTCTACTGTATGTCACCCACGTTTAAGGGGATAGGACATCGATGCTACATTTTGATGGGTGTGTGACATGTGCATATAGGAAGGCAAGGGATAGATAGTGCAATCTTTGGAGACTACTTACCACGTATCTTCCCACCGATTTGCTACAAAATAGGAATTTGAAACCTACCACCCTACCTCTGAGGACTGTTGATCCTTATGCCAAACAAAACAGCACAAAATGTCCATTTGTGCCAGATGAGCATTTGAGACTATTACCCTTAAAGAGAAAACTGCGAGTTATTTTACCAGCAAAAGATGGGTTTATTTGGGAATAGCAGAGAATTTTAGCCCAGGAGAAAAAAGCTAAGGCAGAACCCTACTCGAGTCCCCTGAACAAATCAGAGAAATGCTCTTTCACAGAGGAAAGGGAAGGAATGGAGGGAGGCTGTTCTAAACTAAGAGTCCATTGGAGTCAACTGGGACCTGGAAGCTTAGTGGCTTCTCTTTGGCTGAATTGTGATGCTCTCTCATTGGCTGGGCTGTTGCCGGCGAGGAGGCAAGGCCTTTTCCTCTGGCTGGGATAGCCCAGTAGTTTCCATATGCAAGGTTTGTGTCTTCCCATTGGGTTTGCAAGTGGTTGCCAGAGGTAGGGCATGAGAGCACCCCCCTGCCAAACCTCCTGAGTCCATTCTGGGGTGGCTTCCCTTCACTGATTTTCACAAGACCATCAGTGGCTTTCCTAAAGGGGTTAGATGACTTAGGGGATCCCCCTACTACTCTAATATTGCTGGAGAAGTGGCTCCTTGACCAACTCTAACTAGAGGAAACTCAGGAGAAACCCTCCACGTTCATTTGGGGCTCCCCTAAAGCACAGGGACGCTTCGTGGGAGGGTGGAACAGTCCAATGGGAAAAATATGGTTTGGAGCCTAACAGAAAGGGGTTAGACTCCTAGATCTGCCAGGTGAGACCTCTGGTGGGTTAACTTTCTGAGCCCCAGTTTTGTCCTCAGAGAGGTACACAATGATCATCTTCTCTCAGGCTTTTTGTGAAAACGCAGGGTGGTGATATACACAGGTGCCGATTGAACTGTTTAAAAAATGTGCCTATTGCACCAAGCGAAGTTTTCTTTCTTAAAAGACGTCACTTCGTAAAGGTATGTAAAGTCCCAAGGAAAAGAAAACATTTTGTCAAACACTTATGGGAGAAGGAAAGGAGAGAGAGCAAGCAGCTAAGTGTATATTTAATGAGCAAAGCCATATCATTTAAAACGTAGAGGTTCATTTGTTGGGTAAGTCCCTCAAAAGAATTTCTCGGCTATTGATAAGCATTGTGCGTGGTTTTAGTTCATTTTCCAGAACAGTGAGTCTACCTCCCTTGGTGCAGTCAGAGCTGCTGGGAAGTTTAAGGAGGGAGCCTTGGGAAGGCATCCGTGCTCCAAGCCAGGTGGGTTGTAGAGGTGGAATCTGAAGAAACCAGTGGAGAGAAGAAAGGAAGCATGGGTTGCAAAAGATTGGCAAGAGGCCTGGAATTTCACACCTACGTCATCTCTTTTGTGGTAAAGGGGAAATCCCAGGATCCATAGCTACCCCAGATATACCACTGCATCCTTGCTCTATCAGAACAAGACTCTGGAGAACAATGGCTATATTATTTCCCAGAAAACCTTCTGGTCTGGCTCAGAACACCGGTTTTCCAAGCTTCTGTGTAGAATGATGTTATACTCTTCTTTCAAACCTGTAGCCCAGCAGTTACTAGGAAAGAAGAATCCCAATGATCTGGTCTCTGAGGGCTCCTCAACAGAAATCAAGTGACCTTTCTCCATCTCCAAGATTTTATGTTTCCAACTGCGAGACAGAGAACTTACAGAGCAGGAAGGAAGAGAGCTGAAATGGGTTAACGTGTACTGCACGGTGGCCGCTATCCTGGGTACTTCACAGTGTTTCTCTCCTTGTATATTTTCACCACAACTGCAGTGTAGGCATCATTGGTCCCATTTTATGGATGAGTAAATTGAGGCTCAGAGAGAGGGTCAATCAGGAAAAGATGAATTCACAGTCCAAAGCATTCAAGCAGAGCCTTCTTATGAAATAGTGAGTTGAGAAATCCAAGATGTCCTAAACCTTTTTGCCTTAAATTAGAAAACCCTCCTAGAAATACAAGCAGGCAAGCTGCCCGTTTCAGAGTGTGACAGAAAAATCTGACAAAAATTCTGGAAATATAGAGACAATTTGAGTGATCCAAATGGGTTTCATTTAATATATGAACGGAGCCTACAAACAGAAGATATTAATCATTTGCTTACATCCAAGGATCAATTGTAAAAACTTAATTGTAGTTAGGTCACAATAAAAAAAAATCCTTAAAAAATTCCCCCAAATAGAGGTTTTTAAAACAGAAGTGTTTAAATTCCCCCAAACAGAGATTTTTTAAAGTAAATCTAAGAATCAAGGACCAAAAGTTCATATGCATAACAAAGAGAATAACAAAGCAAATAGGTTTGTTTGTTTGTTAAGTTTAACCACGAGGAAAGTATAGAATCCTCTCCAAAATAAGCATGGGAGCAAAGAAGAAATAAAAATAGAAATGAAAGCTTATCTAGGAATCATGAAGAGATGATTTCTTGTTATCAAAACCTATTGGATGTAAACCTATAATTAGAGAAACGTGTAATCAAAACTGCTATAATTTTTTTATTATTTAAAAAAAATTTTTTTAATGTTTTTATTTATTTTTGAGACAGAGAGAGACAGAGCATGAACGGGGAAGGGGCAGAGAGAGAGGGAGACACAGAATCTGAAGCAGGCTCCAGGCTCTGAGCTGTCAGCACAGAGCCCGACGCGGGGCTCGAACTCACAGACCGTGGGATCGTGACCTGAGCCGAAGTCGGACGCTTAACCAACTGAGCCACCCAGGCGCCCCATTATTTTATTATTGAAAATAAGTGAATGACTCCAATGAAGAATCTAGAAAAAGAATTGTAAAGGAAATCATGAGAATGTGTGACCTGACACACACAGTCTGTGAAATTCATGATGTAGGAAACAATAGAGTAGAAAAGATAAAAGACCGATTAGCTCTTTTCTTTGAAAAGACCAAAGATTGAGATTAACCGTGGCAAGCCTGCTGAAGGGAAAAAGAAGGTTCGCTTCACTTGCTCCAGGGCACATAGTGGAAAATCTGTAATTAACACCCTGCCTGGGGGAGCCTGGGTGGCTCAGGCGGTTAAGCACTAGACTCCTGATCTCAGCTCAGGTCACAATCTCAAGATTTCATGATTCAAACCTTGCACTGGGCTCTACCCTGGCAGCCAGGAGCTTGCTTGGGGTTCTGTCTCCAACCCTCCTGCGCTCATGAGCATGCACGTGTGTTCGCTCTCTCTCTCTCCCTTTCCCTCTCTCTCTCTCTCAAAATAAATAAACTTCAAAACAAAACAAAACAAAACAAAACAAACAACAAAAACCCTGCCTGTGTGCATCCAGAGCCCTGTCTAATATATCATCCACGATGAAAAGTTTCAAGAAAAATTGGGCATTAATAAAGTACATTGGAAGATGGTAAATAAAATAAAGATGTCTTCCAACATTTCCAAGATACACGGGCTATAAGAAGCTCAAAGGATCTTTATTCTTATTCCTTTCCCTTGTATGGTCATGAAGCACTGAGGATTCATGTCTGAACTATGGCTCGTGCTCAGTGCCTTCCCATTTCAGAACATTCTTGTATTCTACCCCTCCAAGTTGAGTATACGAGGTCCAGAGCAAGGTGAGGAAATTGAAGCTACGGGTACGATGACCGGTCCAAGAGAAGTAGCCGGAATTGAACCTCAGGGACTTTCCTGAACTTAATTTATGTGTCAGGCACAGGTTCGCATAGATTATATGGGAGGTGGGTTTTTCCACCCCTTTTGCCAGTGACAATTCTAGGGCACAGAGATGTTCAGCAAACTGCCCGAGGCCACACAGCCTGGGCAGTCTGGGGCCAAGTAAGGGGCTCCACACAATAAGGGGCAGGATTTGACCCTGGGCTGCCTGACTCTGGGACTCTGGAGCCCATGCTTGCAATCCCTCCACTGAACCGTTTCCTACTCCCTGCTGAATGACTCCGGCTCTCTTGCTGCTTTCCCCTCCACCTCCCTGCCTCCTGTGATGGGCCCTCGCATTTCCTTGCTGGCCTGGGATCTGTGATAGGGCATTAGGAACTGATTAGGCTGGGAGGGGTGCAGCCGTGTGAAAAGAAAACACACATGTTCCCCTTCCTCAGCCGCATGTTCTTTCCTTCAGCTGATAGGTCTCCTGTTATATAAATGGAATGTTATACAAATGTTTCCGCCATGAGTTTCCTTTCAAAGGATGAATAAAAGAATGAGGCGTTTTGTTTTCCTTTGTTCCCCAGTAGCACCTATGTTAAGAATTTGTGCTTAAAACATGACTCACTAATTCTTGGAGCAAAGCACAAGGAAGTGAACGGATCTAATACTTCAGTGAGATGTAGGCTTGAGGTTGTGTGGGAAAGAACCAACTGGAGTGCTTAGGGGAGGTTTCGTTCAAAAACCCAAAACTCTTCCCTGTCCTACCTCTTCTCCGACGGCTCCCGACATGACTGTCGTGTTCAGGTAGCCCCATTTGCTTTTTTGTATGATTGTTAAATATTCCAGGCAAGTGATATCTAGTTCCTTGGTATGTGGGTGTGTGCTGAATTGTTCGGGTTTGTAATTATTAACTGAATCATTGGTTTGTTGTTCGATAGGCAGTCTGGATTTGGGAATAGTTATTTACAGAACAAAGGCGGGAGGGAGGTGGTTTAAATACAGTGCAGAGTAAATAAGCTTGATGAGTTCCTAATTTTTGTGAACTTAAGTACAATAAGCTTCCAACTAAACCCAATGCATTTTAATCCCCTCAGCCTATGTATATCATGGGCAGAAAATATCCTGTTGGAAGAGCGAGATCTCGTTCTCAGCACACAGACAGACATTCTCAGAACCTGCTTTCTAGAAAGTGACCTATGTGGGCAACCTCCATTCCCACCCCCCACCGGCCCCAGTAATTTGATTGCCTGGAATGTCCTTATTATAATTCATTGTCTCCAGGGAGCTGCACAAATGTCCGTGAGTCAGCTTGCTGGCTACTGGGGATCTAGGAGCAGGCTGCCTGGGTGCCAGGATGTTTTCTTTGGAAGGAGCCCTCTTCCTTGAATTTCTTTTCTTTGCATGAGACAATGAGGAGCTGGAAGTCACTTTGGGCGTGACTGTTTATCTCTCTTTTATATTGGTTGCTCAATGCCTTGAAAAACCTAAGTCCTGGGGCAAAGAGGCATTTGGGGGAATCAGCTGGAAGGACACTCCAGAGGCCATCTTTTCTGGGGCTGACAAAATTTCTTCTAATAGCCTCTGCTAATCCACCCACCCTATACTGTTTCCTGCCCCAAACTGTGGCATAGACTGAAAATCAGGGTCATGAAGCTTTCCCTTGTTATCAAAATGGTATCACTCCCGGATAATATGAACACCACTTCCTCCAGTCCAGGCTCAACAGTACTACCACCTGTTATTATCAGAATTGCCAGTGCTGCTATGGCCATTGTCACCAAACCTGTACACCGACCCCCCCCCCCCCCACCCCACTGACAGGATTGCCACCCCACCATCAGCAACACCACCACCGAAATCTATCGTCAGAGCTGCACCGGGACCCTATCTACCACCACCAAGGTCCACCCCACTACCACCGTCACTTAATCCGGTTATTTACTGAGCACTTACTGACCGAGTTGTAACAGCCCGAGGAGGCTCCTACGGGGCCCTGGAGATATCAAGAATACCAGGCCATGATTCCTGCCCTGGAGGACGGTAGCTTACGGGAGGAACTTAGAAACTTATGTAAATGGCAATATACAATATGGAGAAGTACATGCCGTAGGAGAGATGTGAATAAGATGCTGGGTTTGCTTAAAGCATAGGGTAGATATTTTAGTAATTCAGGAAGCTCAGTTTAAGATCATTGTTTTTCTGAGAAGCCGGAAACTAGTGATGATTTCACCTCCAAGCAACACAAGAGCCAATCTAGAATAATTAAGACATAATTATTGCACACGGCAAGATGTCTATTGCTGGCTCAGTGGCTCAAGAATATCGGGGCTTTAGGCCACCACTGATGGAATCCTCCTTCCTTTCCATTCATGGCTGCAAAATGGTGATCTGTGGCAACTGAATTCAAAATCAGCAAATAAGGGGAGGCCAGAGTAGAGTGAGACCTCCCCTCTTACACCTATCTAACTCAACAAAGTAGAGAAAATATTTCCCATAGGACTCTAGCAAAGGTCTCTTAATGTCTTTTTGGCTAGAACTGAGTCATATGGCTATCCCTAGCCGCGTGGGAGGCCTGGACTGAAAGTCTAGCCCTTGTAGCCTCTCTAGTTAAGACAGAAGGGAAAACGGAAGAAATGAATTGAAATTGCTGGCTGTTATGAAGCCAAAGTCCAGAGATTTCTCTACAGAGAAATCTGTACTTCTGCCCGAGAAAGCCTTCTTTGATCGTCTAGTTCTCGTGCTCTTCTTATAGTATGCTATTGGTTAACAGATTTTTTTGATTAATCACACCCAAACGATGACAAAAATTATGACCAAAATTTGCCTAATTATTTGTTTCATTTCTGTCTACCCATCAGATTTTAAGATCTAGAATTGGGTCAATGTCTGTCTTGCTCATCATGGTTTTCTCAGCATCGAGCATAGAGTGTGGCATGTCGGAGACAATCCACATTTGTTAAATGAATGTTTATAAGAGCAAATGAGTGAATGAACACAGTCTTTGAGATCTGTGGAGATCAACTGAAGAAAAGATTTCAACAATGATACCTGTTGAGATGGATGTATATATGTATGTATGTATGTATGTATGTGTGTGCATTATATATTTTAGATTCTGGTATCTTAGTTCTACAATAGTATTCAAAGCATGTTTAGAGTTTTTTGTTTAGTACTCAATCTTTATGCTAACAATTGCTTTTGGGCCTCTCATGGTTTACTTCTGTAGTATGGCACTGAAAATGGGGAGGGGCGGGAATGGAAAAGCCAGTGGTTCAAGGTTTATTTTCTAAACAAGGATTTGAAAAACTACAGAGAATCACACAATATTATTTGTAAGCAAGTATTTCCACCTTGGATGACTTTCCTCTTCCTCTTCTTCTTCCTCCTCCTTCTCTTTCTTCTTTTGGTTGATTGTTTATAATGGTAAGGGCAATAGATAATGCAACCTTGGTCCCTTTTCAAATATGACAACATTATCCTCTATTTTATTTTATTTTTTGAGAGACAGAGACAGAGCATGAGTGGGGGAGGAGCAGAGAGAGACAGGGAGACACAGAATCTGAAGCAGGCTCCAGGCTCTGAGCTGTCAGCACAGAGTCTGACGTGGGCAGGGCTCCAACTCATGAGCCATGAGATCATGACCTGAGCCCAAGTCAAACGCTTAACCTACCGAGCCACCCAGGTGCCCCTATCCTCTATTTCAGTGTGTAAAACTCTGAAATCAATTGCAAATTATAAGCAGCAGGCAGTGTTTGGTTAAAGAGAGAAACTTAGAATAACAGATAGTAATCTTTTCTTTCTTTTTTAGGGGAATTTGAGAGAGAAAAATCATCTTTATTATAAATAGTAATTTTTAAATGTTTATCATGAAGAATAAACAATACTGATTCTCTTTTACATTTTGTGAAGCAGGCTGTTAGGTGTGGGGTCATTTGGAGGCAGGTGGTTTCTCTGTTCAGGGCATGATCAGTTCATAGTCATTCCTGGGCTTCTAACACAATAACCTTGTTTCCTCATTTTACCACCTTTCCAATAATGTTCTATGCCATAATGTTCTATTGCCAGCTCTATACATTCATCAATCACAAGATACATAAGGAGATTACATGCTTGAAATATTTGTTAAACCTGTCTAGCACCACTTACTTTCAATGAAAACTTCTTGTCCATAAACTTTTTAAACTCTCAGGAGGGATTTACTTCTCTGAACTTAGCCTTAATCTGGCCCTTTTGCTCTGTTCAAATTACCTCCAAAACTCACTGTCTTAAAAAGTAGCCATTTGATGGCATCTTAATTTGGTGCATCTGGAATTTAAGAGAGCTCAGCTGTGCACTTCTGCTCTAAGGAGCACCGACTGAGGTCACTCAGTGGTACCAGCTTGTGAATGGGCTGGTCTAGTAGGTCCAATATAGCTTCACTCATACATCTGGTATCTTGGCAGGGATGGCCGGCACAGCTAGAGGCTGGTTGGGCATTTCTTTCTAACTGAATCTTCTCTGCAAGGCTGGCTTAGCCTTTCTGACAGAATGGTGGCTAGGATTTGAAAGACAGTGTTCTAAGAAAAAGCACCCTAAAGAGCATACATCTAATAAGCCTAGGCACAAGCTGCAAGGCTCTTTATTACCTTGCCGTGGAAATACCAAACATTCCTTTCCCAGAAGGGCACTTCTGCTGCATCTTATTGGCCAATCAAGTCACTAAGTCCAGCCCATGTTCAAGGCAGACTTTCTCTCTTAATGGAAGACATATCAAAGAATTGGTGGCCATCTTTAATCTACTGTAGAAAGGAATGGCAAGAGCAAAGTCAAGAAATGAGGAAAGAGAGGAGCATTGTTTCTCTTTTCAGAGAATGAGTCATAGAGTCTGGATGAATTATAAGGTACGTGGGAATTAAAGCTGGGAAGGTAGAATGGAAGGCCCAGAAGGCGAGAGTAAGAACTGTATACTTAACAGAGTGGGAAATAGGGAATTAATGAAAGGGTGGAAGAACAAGAGGGACAAGGTCAGAAAAGATGTGAGTGTTGGTTAGGGGAGGTGCTGAGTGAGGGGGATGAGAAATGAACTGGATGTAGGAGTTACTGGGCTAAGCTCACTAAAAGGGAGGCCACTGGAGGAGCCTGCGGGAGAAGTCGCCCAGATCTGAATCAGGTGTTACTGGAGTACCTGGAAAGGAGGGGCCGTATAGGAAAGAGAATTTCCAAGATAGTATTTATATATCATTATCATCTGTAGTGTTCATTATGAGACCCCATTTAAATGACATAAAAAGTATAAGAAGACATACTTCAGATATGTGAGGTGGCAAATGAATTATGGTCCAACTCAGTGTCTTGTAAATAACAGGGAATTTACTGGGACATGCAAAGTCAAAGTCCAAGGGTGGAAACAGCTTCAGGGACGGTTTGATTCCGTTGAATAATACCACTAGGATCATCTTTGTCTCTGATTCCACTGTGTGCTGGCTTTATTTCTTGGTTATTTATTCTAATGATGATAAAATATCTGAAGCCGCTGTGAGCCTCACATCCTTACATTATCAAGTCCCACTGGAGAGAGTGTTCTTCTCTGTCCTAGACACCCTAGCAAAGGTTTCCTTGTATTTCTTTGGCTCTGACTGGGTTATAGGAGTCGTCACCTCCTTCCTCTCTGGCCAGTCCCTCTATCTCACACGTTTTATAGGGGCGAGAATCTGTGGTAGATTGACCAGAACGTCTTCCACTTCTTTCTTATTCTCTTGGAATACTGTCTTTTGGAACCCAGTCCTAGGTTGTAAGGAAGTTCAATCAGCCCATAGGGAGGCCCGTAGGGAGAGGACCCAGGACTCCTAGCCGACAGCCTCAGCCGAGCTCTCAGTCAATATGTAGGGCCAACCTGCATTTTGTGTGAGTGAGCCATCGTGAAAATGGACCCTCTAACCCTAGTAGAGCCACCTCTGCTGATGCCACATGGAACAGAGACAAGTTGACCCCACTAAGCCCTGCCCAAGTTGGAGGTTCATGAGTATAGTAAATGTTGTTCTTTTAAATCATCAGTTTTGGGGTGGTTGTTATGCAGCAGTAGATGATTGGAACAAAGCCCATTGCCATGATATATCTAAGTCACATCCTTCAATCCAGCTTTTTTAGTAATAATGTTGATGTTTTGATTTTCAGATCCAGCTTTGACTCTTTTGTCTTAATCAATTGTTTCTGAACTCAAGGTGGGAAATTCAGCTTGTACATGTACCACAGATTATTGAAGTAGTGATTGAAGAGACAATTGTGTATTGCCTTTGTAAAAACAGAGTTGGTGTCCTAGGATAATGGCAATTTTCTTTTTAGAGGAGAAATCTCCATAGAGAAAACAAAGGAACTTTAACAAACATTCAGCTGGTAAAAATGGCCATAAAACCTTGAAAGCGTTTTCAGATTCAGTATTCATTTATATATCTGTCTGTCGCATCTGTCCATTCGTCCGTCCATCCATCCATCCATCCACCCATTTCTAGTTCCTCTCTTAATAGGAAATATAACAATCCTGACTAATGAGAGTTCAATGGCACAGGTAAAGAGGAGAAAATTCTCTCATTTGTAGAGTTCTGGGAATTAGTGAATGGTGGCTTCACATTGGTGAAGATCGATAAGAAAGACCAAAGACTTTTCCACAATTCAGAGACAGACGTGAAGAAAATGTTGGGAACAAGAGAATAAAGCCAGATGATCCAATAGCCAGAAAATAAACAAGAGGACAATTAGGTTAGACTGGTACTTGGAAGGGTGTTCTAGGCTAATTCCTTTGTTCATCCAACAATCATTGATTATGTGCCACTGTGTCCCAGCAGCATATTATGAACTGAGGGTTCAATAGTGAATAAGAGACACTAGCTACCTTAATGGAGCTTACATTCAAGGGGAAAAGCAGATAACATACATGTAAATCAACAAAGATCTGTAAGAACATTCAGAGTACTAAGAGCTGGGTGACTGATAAAACAGGACTGAGCAGGCAATATTAATGGGTAATCAGGAAAGATCCGTCTGAGAATACACTTGAACTGGGGTCCAAATGGCAAGTAGAAGCGAGGAAGGTAAAGAATTGGGAGATGAGCATAACAGGCAGTAGCTATAGCAAGTGCCAAGGCCCGGGAAATTCCATCTATGGGCTGGTACCCACAACTAGCTTCACGTGATGGGAGGTTTGTACAAATTCACTGAAAGAGCCGCAGTGGCAGAGGATGCCAGTTCAATCAGTCATTTACTTGTCTGTCCACCCACCCATCCATGCAACCATCCATCAGCATACATTTCGGGTGCCCCCCACATACCAGGAACTGGGCAAGGCCTGGGGACTGCAGAGACGTAAAGATGAGGGGTCTCTGTACTTGAGGGATGCATCATCAGTCCCCACAATCACTCTCTGAGATGAACTGGCATGTGACTGAACACTTACATTATTGCTAAGGAAACTGAAATACAGAATCTAATGACCTGACTTGATATCACCCAAGTGGCTATTGGCAGGGCTTAAGCATTTTGTCTTCCTTTCTTAATCAGGGAAAGTATTGTATCTGACCTATCTTTTTAAAACTCCCTTCCTCAGTGGGGTAACAATTAGAGCTTATCTATTGCTAATGCTTACTTACCATTTCAGGTTTCTTGAATTAGAGTATTTCAAATTAGTGTTATTTTAATTGTACTTATCTCTTGAGACATTCTAGAGGATGAATAGCAAAAGAAATAATGCACATGAAAGCACTCTGTAACCTATAAACTATAATACAGATGTGAGTTGTATATAGTTTTATACTCGAGGATACTGCTTCATGCATTAGTAAGTACTACTTCCTGCTTAGGGATCCCTTCAGAGAAATTCAGAGCAAAATAGACTTCTGGATGGATCCTTTAAGGACATTTTCTATTTTCTTTAAAAAATAAGACTGCGAATTCTGAAAATGCCCAAAATAGGTGCCGAAAAAACATTTGTTGAATGAATTGGTCAGATAAAATACGCAAGAAACACGGATACCGTGTTATGCGTCTCATTCAGTGTGGCTACTTACTGTGGAAGAAGGGCCAATTTGATACAACATTGCCACCCTAAGGAAACTGTATGATTAATTTACACATCTAGAGAGGGTTGCTCTCAGCCACCTTGGGAATGAGAAGCATATGGCTCAGGGAAAGAAGATCGTTCTTTTGAGAGAAGGAAATAAAATGATCTGGGGGCAGATTACCCACGGCTTTCAAAGTATAATTAATCATTTCATTCTATTTTTTTTTTTTTAACAGTTGATTTTAAAGCCTTATGTTGACATCATGTTTACTTTTGTTCCTCCAGCTGAGCAGTGGATTCTTTAAACTGAAAGCCACAATCACCTGCCTTAACCTAGCAAGTACTCAGCGGTTAGTTAACAGCTTAGGCTTTGGAGCCAGGCTGAATGGGTTCAAAACCAGGCTTTATATCTTAGACCTGTGTGACCTTGGAATAGTTTCTTAACTGTCTGTGCCTAAATTTCTTTTTTAAAATTTATTTATTTATTTATTTAAAGTTTATTTATTGATATTTGAGAGAGAGAAAGAGAGAGAGAGAGAGAGAACCCCAAGCGGGTTCCAGTGCTGTCAGCGCAGAGCCCCAACTCACAGAACTTTGAAATCATGACCTGAGCCCAGATCAAGAGCCAGATGCTTAACCGACTGAGCCACTGGGGTGGCTCCGCCGCTTTTTTAATGGGAATGATACCTAGTGTCGACCTTATAGGCTTGTTGGAAGAACTAGATGAATTTATACATGTAAAGGAATTAGAACAACAGTTAATAAATGCTTGAGAAGCGTTAGTTAGTATGTATCTACTTTTTTGAGTTTCCTGTTGGATTATAAAAGCTGAAAAAGAAGGACTCCATCCTGTTTCATTTATGTATCCCTTAGTGTTAGGATTCCGGGTAAACTTAGTGAGGCACTTGCTTGAGTGCAAAATTTGGTAGAAGGAGGGGAAAAAATCAATATAAAAAACCAAGATAAATAATATTTTAATAAAATGTCCCATGGTAAACATAATATCAAAACTGTAAATAAAGACAACCAGTAACTTGAAGCTAATTAAAAATTATTTAAGATCATCACTTGGCTAAGGGAAATTGTCAAACATGGAAATTCCTCCAATTGAAATGGGATAAATGGGGGCCTGGGCTGCTCAGTCGGTTAAGCACCCACTCTTGATTTCAGCTCAGGTCATGATCTCATGGTTCCTGTGTTCGAGCCCAGCATCGGGCTCCACCCTCACAACATGGAGCCTACTTGGGATTCTTTCTCTCCCCCTCCCACTACCCCTCCTCCACTCAAGCTCAAGCTCTCTCCGTCAAAATAAACAAATCAACTTAAAAAATGAGATAAGAAAGAATTTGATTTTGAAATGTTATTGAAGAGTTTGCTTCCAATAAAATGAGGGAAGAAAAAAATAAAATGAGGGAAGTAAAATTATAATAAAGTCCATTTGAGATATAAGTAAAATACTTTTAAAATAATTTCATGAGTTTTAATACTCCTGTGTTTTGATTTTTCAACCATTCTAGTGTTCTAGAAAAAATTAGCTATTAAAAACTTATATTAAAATTCATTTGGCCTTAGGCTCCAACATAGCTTGGCCCGGCTCTGATCTTCCTAGCTCTTGGCTCAAGTCCTAGTACATAGAAGGTGTTCAGTTCACAGTCGTGGAGGGATCTGTGTGCTCTACAAGGGACAGACAATAGTGTATCTGCTTTTGGAACCCTCCCCCTGTTTCAGTACCTAATACAGAGACTGGTACCCAGAGGGGTTCAAATCATGTTAGTTAAAGGTTGAATGAAAATAATTAGATTAATCCCAGCTTGATTCAAAATTCAATTCATTTCATGCTATTTCGTATACTGAGATGTTAAGAGTGGATTGCAGAAGTCTGATCTATGGAGTCTTAGTCCTTACCTTGGTAGGAGCCATTCTGACCCCTCCTTTCCTTTGGAAATACCACAAAGGGCACCACCAAGTCCCAAAGAGACTCACGGGAAGAGCTAGCAAGCAGGAAATCGTATCACACAAATCTCTGTATCTACTGTTTGCATGCTCACTAGATTGATGGCCTTTAAATGCTTGTGACGATGGTCTTTCTGAGACATAGTTTGTACATCACGATCCAGTATACACTTCCATGTTTTTATACATGATTACAACAGTATCGTTAAATACTTGGTTGAATTATAAAAAATGCATTCTTGATTTAAATTTTATTCTGTATCATTAAAAAAGCATTTGTGATGACCTCAAAAGTGGTTTCATGAACCACTGAAGGCCTAGACTCATAGTTTGAAAAACACTTCAGTAGAGTTTTTGAGAAGTGGATTTTTCCTGTCTTTCTGCTATTGCACCTAGGATGGCCCCTGGCGCAGGGAAGGTGTCCAAGAAGCCATACCAGCTGCAGGCCTTGGTGCCAAGTGCATATGCTTTGGAGGTAGCCGATTGGGTTTTTTGTCACTAACAACCATGTGACAATGGCACCAAGTGACTTCACTTTCACGAGCCTCATTCTTGTTATTTTTAATAAGAATAACAATGACAAAAGCAATAATAGCCAACATTTGTTGAAAGTTTACAATGCGCTAGGTTGTGTATAATGGAGTAATGATTGGAACTTGACATAGACACGTGTTGTGGGGACCAAGTAGGGTCAAGGTATAAAGTACTTGACACATAACAAGGAAATTAATTATTCTGAGCCCTTTTCCTTCTCTGTGGACCCTCTGTGCCAGGACTTCCTACTGGGAGTTAGAAGTGTGTTGCTTGCTCCTTGGGGTGTTTGGCAACCGTGGAGCTGGAATGAGTCCAGCACTTTGAAGGGCACTGTGAGAGCACACGGCCAGTCACATTCTCAACAACCCATCTTCCAGCCTTCTTCCTGGCCCATTTGCAACCCTTTGGTCTGCTCTGTGGAAGTTGGGTCCAGCTGGCCCTTGTCCACTTTCCAGCCTTTCTGGGAAGGACAGCGGCAACGTTGTGGAGATCTGAGTCCCACAGAACACAGAGCTCATGTCCTCAGGCTACCTGTGGCATTTCTCCCAGGACATTTCATGTTCTCCCCATTGGTGTCACCGACACATGGGACCGGAGAAGAGAGAGGGCTGGGCAAAGTGCCACTACGAATGCAAACCACTGGGGTTGAGTGCATTGTGTGAATCAGTCTGTTCTGATCAGGTTTTCTACAGGAAGAAGCATTTATGCTTGGTTGCAGTAAGGTTCTCAGTTTTCCCAGGTGTGCTGGCCCACCTTGCTCACAACTCAGGAGTGTCTCAGTCTTAGCATCTGGGAAATCACCTCTTGCTTAGGAAAGAACTTGACAGTAATAGCAATGCTTTCTAGATATGCCTATCACCCTATATGTGCACATAATAATTACCATGCACAGAAAATGTACTCTATTCCATTCGTTCAATACAAGCTATTTCAAATCTTCCTAAGAGTATTTTCAACAGTGAATTATCATGCCCAGTGTGCAAATTTTAAAAATCAATATTTAAGAGGAGTTAAGTGATTTCCTTCAAATCATCCAGCTCATAGTGGAGTTTGAATTAGAGCTTATGTCTGTCTGATGCTGAAGCCAACATCGACGGTTCGCAAACCATGTTTTTGTTAATAATCAAAGTTCGCTTTACATTTACTGTTTTACTACGTGCCTGGCTTTGTTGTAAACACTTCACACGTGTTGCTGGTAATACTGCAACTCTGAGAGAAAGGCATCTTTTTATCCCATTTTCCAGATGAGGACTCTGAGCATAACTACTTGCTGAGATGGTACTCTGCCATCAGTGGTGGATCTGGGATTTGAATCCAGGTCTGTACCCTTGACCACTAATCTATGATGCTTCCTATTGATTTCTTTTGGGTCTGACATGACCTATGAGAGAGAGAGCAAACATCACCCCTTGACAAGTGAAATGTATTCGCCCAATATTATAGATCTGTAAAGTAGAGGAGGGGCTGGATGCTGGGTGTCCCGGCTCCTGGCTCAGTGCTTGTTCCACCAGATCAGGACATCGCTGTCCAGGTCACTGAGGCATGCATGGTGCTCCTTACCTATCCTGTTCTTGGCACCTGGGTGTGGCGAGCAGGTAGCCAGTAGCATCTGGGAGCTGCAGGGTCCTGGAGCTTGGGCTCAGATGGAGGATGCCTCTCTTTGTATACTTTTCTGATTCCTCTCCCCTGTTCCAGCCTTACTCCAGCATGTGCTTAGTCCTTCCTCCTGTTCCCCTGCTGCCCATCATTGTTCTGCAGGGGTTTCCTGCATTCAGGGAACCTCTCCAGTGTAGCAGTGACCTGGATTCTGAATTTTCTGGCTCATTCAATATCTTGTCTCTAATTCTGGCTGGTCACAGTCTAGCAGCATAAACCTTGGGGAGACCTCAACCAGTGCTTTTCAAGATTCTTACCCTCTACTTTGTATACAAAAGCATGAAGCACGTAAGTGAATGTTTGGCTATACCTTCTCTCCTTCAGAAAGAAGAAATATTCTATTTATTAATAGTCGATTAACAATTATTGTCTATTATTAATAATAATCTATGTATTAACAATTTGGTTCCCCAACAAAATTGCCCTTGAGAGCAGGTATGATTTTGTCTGTTTCTTATGGCTCCTCCAAAAAGAATAGCATAAGGCTAGCTCATGATAAGTAGGAATGGAGGCAAGAAAAAAGACAGGGTAAATAACCTTTATTATATGTCCCCCATTAACTAGACATTTTCAAATATGCCCTATCATTTAATTCTGAAATCTCCTTGACATAGGAACAGTTATGATTATCCCTATATTTAAAGAAAAAACCCCTGAGGCTCAGAGAGAGAAATAAACGTAGGCAGAAATAAATTCATCATGAAACCACTGGTTTTAAGAGTTCAACACACATGTATGTATGTGTGTGTGCATACATGGGTGTGTGTCACTTACACATTTCTTAAGTTTTTGCTGGTGTAATGTTTTTGATCACATGAGTCTGCATAAAACTTGGACACTTGTTTTTCCTGATTATATTGTACATATTTGTTTACAGAATGAGCATATTTCCCATCTCAGCAACAGCCCAAATTTCAGATAATTTCTTTTCAGATACATGTACCTAAATGTGACAAACTTCTATTGTACTATTAGACATTAGAGAAATTCATAAATTAATAAAATCCCCTCTTGAACTGTTGATCTTAGTATTGGACTTGAAAAACACGGTCTGCATATCTATACAGACATATGCATGTATTAACTGCTCTGACTCTGTCACATGTTTACATGCAATTCATCAATACTTGCCAAGTCTTTTTCAATGCCATCAAATAAATGCATTAATTGAGTGCATATTAATCGTTGAGAAGTGACAAGATGTGAAATGTGCTTTGTGTTTCCAAAGTAGGTAGAGGTTTGCTTAAATAACCTGTTAGCTTCGTGTATGGTTCATTCACCTCTTCTTCCTCTAACCTGTGATAACAACAAGGAGAAAACCTAACATAGGAAGATGTGCCCCGCCCCCACTCCCCCGACACTTTCCCTTTCCCGAATTCTATATTCTATGTCAGTTCTTCTTACTCTATCCAGGACCTCCCTCTATAAATATTTCTTCAGTTGGGGCTCTGATAACCTTATTGCTGACTCAGATTTTTAGATACATACACTATATATTGAAAATGAACCTCTTGTTCCAAGAATTCTAAACCTATATGAAAAAGAATAAGTAAGGGGCCCCTGGGTGGCTCAGTCGGTTAAGTATCCGACTTCAGCTGAGGTCATGATCTCACGGTTTGTGGGTTTGAGCCCCGCCTCGGGCTCTGTGCTGACAGCTCAGAGCTCAGAGCCTGGAGCCTGCTTCAGATTCTGTGTCTCCCTCTCTCTGTGCCCCTCCCCTGCTCGCCCTCTGTCTCTCTGTCTCTCTCAAAAATAAACATTAAAAAAATTAAAAAAAAGAATAAGTAAATTAGTAGCTATTTATAACCAAAGAATCTTAAAAAAATTAAATTCTCATTGATTTTCTAGTTTTGATTATCTAAATTGAAAGAGGCATCCATCATATTATCCAGAATATTGTGAAAATTCTATCTACAAAAGCAAATACTCGTAAGAGTATTTATGTGCCAGATACTGTGTCCTAAGTGGTGCAGTTAAAATTTATCTACCAAGGCAACAATGATTACATGTTTTCCAAATGTGTTATATCTTATTAGATGCTGTGGGTTATTGGAAAAGTGTAGGAAAAATACTCCTTAGTCTCAAGAAAAGTTTCAGTTAACAATTCGGGAGACACAAGATCCAATACAAACCAAGAAGTAAGCATGATCATCACCAATTAAAACCGACCCTGGAAAATTCTTTGGTAAAAGGACCTGAAGCTGGCTCTCCATAGACGGAAGGCTGGAGAGGAGGCACAAAGAGGAGGTGACTGTCGCTGTTGTAATATAGAATTCGTGACACCACCATGTTATGCCAGGATGGGGAGGTGGAAATTGTACAGGCTACGGAAACAAACCAATTTAAATCCTGGCTCTGCTACTCCATACTTAATAACTGAGCTTCGGGAAATTATTTAAGCCTGTCAAATCTCAAATGCCTAATCCGTAAAATGGAGACAATAATATCTATAGCACAATATTACTGGAAAAGCTTAAATGAGACAATCTGTTGCAAATTGACACATCAGGTTCTTTTGGGAAACCATGGTTTACGACAATTAAAGGTTGGTGGGGGTCCTGCGTCTATCCCGGACAATCTTACTTCTGGAAGGAATATTTTGATAAAAGCCAGTCTCTGCCACCTATATAAATATCCGTTATCAAGTAAGCCCCAAACAGCCATACAAGCCCGTTCCTGGATAGGTCCCTTCACATATGAAAGAATTACCTCCTGGTGTGGTTTCCTATTCTCTGTTTTCCCCACTAGAATGTCAATTCCGCAGAGGCAGATGTTTTTGTGTATTTTATTTACTACTGTATCCCCAGTACTGAGAACAATGCCAGACACATAATAACTGCTCAATAAATATTGGGTAAAATGAATGAACCAATTAGTGAATGAGTGAACTTATCGCCGTCAGGTACAGAATAGAGTTAATATAATACATTTATATGCATGCGTACACTGATATTTGTTAAAGTAAATTACAGATAGAACAGCATGTAAAAAGCACCTGGTGTATTTGTGTGCTTGTCTTCTCCATTCTTCTAATGCAAACTCATTGGGTGTCTCATTTTCTACAACTTCTAGCACAGAGCTTGAACAAATTAGATGCCAGTTATATTAAATTAGGTTGAATAGACATTCTGATGTACTTCTCTTCCTCATCTGTAAACTGGAGATAATAATTCCCATCCTATTTACTTTCTTGAGCTGTTGTGACATTCAAACCGCAATGAATGTGACAAAATATATGAAGTAGTATAACCTAAGACTGTATTTGCAAAATGTGAGCCATGGGATGCCTGTATCAGAAACCTCTAGATTGTTTTGAAAACGTTGAGTCCGGGAACCCATTTCAAGATTTTCTAATTCATAGCAGGGCAAATGTACCTGAAAATCTTTGGCATTTTAATAAAATCACCGGGTGATTATTTTCCATTCTTTTATTTTTTTAAGTCTTTATTTTTGCTTTTATGCTCATTTTTGTTTATCCCTACATGCTTTGTAAATTCCATTTCTAGCATTGCTGTAAGAGATGAGGAGAGAGGTGATAGTGACGATGATGGTGACAAGTCAGACCACAACAGTGACCAGGAGCTCTGTGGGGGAATGGAAGGGCACTGATTTCTTGTTCATCTGTTGTAATCCTGGCACATAGTGTAGTGACTGTCCTACAATCAGTGTTCCACAAATGGCTGTTGCATGACGGCTGTTGATGCGGCAATGCTGGCTTGTGAACTCTCTCTGGGACACCCAATACAGAGGTGGCCACACTTGCTCCTTGAGACGAAAGATGTAGGTCAAGCATGTGAAGTTCTGTCTTGCCAAACGGAAGAGGATTTCCTTCTTGCACTTTCCTCCCCTCCCATTTAAACAATGTCCACAAGCTGGGAAAAGGTATATAAACATATAGACAATGTTTGCACACCAAGCTCTGGGTTGATAATGACCACATTTCCTGCCTTATGAAAACTGTCAGACCCTCTGTTGTTAAAGTTCTCTTTGTCCTCAGAATGCAATTCATTACCTTTCCCCTGAGCTGAGGGGGCTCGCTTTACATCGCTGGTCTTAGCCGATCTTTTTCCAAACGTTTCCTGCAGCAGTTCAGAAGAGGCAAGGAGGAATTCCTTGAAAACTGTGCATAGAGCTGATTGCTTGAAGAGGTAGCTTACTGCCTAAAGGTAGGCTTGATTTCTTTTCATCAGCCCATAAAGGAATCAAGTGATCCAACAAACTGTTATGGTTTACCAAGAGGTGGGGGGTAGGAAACAGCTATGACTGTGTTTCTGTGTTTACTATGAAGGCATTCTGGCCTCCATCTACACACACACACACACACACACACACACACACACACACACACACGTTGCTCTCTGTCAACTTCCAGCGTGTAGCAGCTGGAAGCGTCCTTGGGCTTGCCTTTCGGTAAAGATTCGAACTCATTACCTAAATGAGAAGGCTGTGAAGCCATCTGCTCTTTTGCACTAAGTCTTATCCAGCAGACAGCCCTGGCCCAGAGGGCAGAGAGGAGACTGAGAAGAAAGGGGATCAGTCCCCAGCCTGGAGGTGGAATGGATCTCTTGATAGCTACCACCACCTGCCTACCCCACTGTTTCCTGTGTTTTATGTGAACAACTGGGGACTCAATCATTTCAAATGGGAGGAGAAATTGTACAGAACACCCCCCAACGTTGAAGTCCTCATTGTTTGTGTGTCTGTAACTTGCCAGGCACTCCTATCATGTGCTCTTGAAGAGCTGGGTAAGCTTGACTCAGCTCTCAACCTCACAGTCCATGGATGTCCAAAGTCCTCCCTTGACCTTTTGCTAATTCCCAGGGGCTCCTCTCTCGTGGTCACCCTCCACCTGAAACTTCTTTCTGTTTCAGTCAAACGAGGAATTAGCTTTTATGAGTTTCCATAAAAAATATATACTAGAACTCTTTACTGAGATTTGGAAGTTCTAGGGGAGGTCCTAATACTGAACCTGCTATCTTCTGCCATCCACTGCCCTTTTCTGTCCCATCCAGCCTTTTCTCTTCCTTTATTCTTCCATGATTGGACCTGATGGCCCTAAGTCTTCTCCTTCTGTGATGTGAAGCAGGAACTTAGCTATCTATACCTCCTGGCGTCACGTGATCCCATGGATGTCCAAAGCAGAAAAACTCTAGTGTGAGCACTTCAACCATGTCCTTGGAAGGCAACCTTGATTGCCACCAATAACATTGTTTTCTTTGTTATGATTTCTTTGTTTGCTGTCTAACCCTTGTAACAAGGCTGAGAATGAGATGAAGAAACGGAATCAGAGGCATGGAGTTTCTTGTCCTAATGCATACTGCTGAGAAGTAATGGGACTAGGACCCAACTCATGTGTCTCTGCTTCTGTAGCCCATGTTGTTTCTACTCAGCCATATCATATTCAGCACCAAGTTGAGGAGGAAGACACCGAGATGATAGGGAAAGCTTTCCCAGAGATAAAAAAAATCATGGTTCCTATTCTTGGCAGGACCTACCATCATTGATTAATAGCAATGAAAGCAGATTTTTATAAAAAGGAGATACACATCTAAGATCATTCTCTCCCTTATGCATTCATTTCTTTGTTTCTTTCTTCTGCTGTAAGAAATCACCACCAATTTTGTGGCTTAAAACAATAAAAAATTTATCATCTTATAGTTACGGGCGTCGGACTTGCAAAATGGGCTTCATGGGCTAACGTCAAGGTTAGAAGAATCTGCTTCCTTGCCTTTTCCGGCTTTTAGCAGCTGCCTGAAATCCTTGGATCCAGGAATCTGCCCTTTTCAACCTCTTATTCTGTTGCCACACTTCCTTCTGTAGCTCCTAGCTCCCTATGATACGGGTGTTTGTTGTGATTGCAATGGGTACATCTGGATAATCCAGGATGATATCTTCACCCCAAAATCCTTAATCACATTAGCAGAGGTTTTTTTTTCTCACAGGTCCTGGGATTTAAGATGTGGACATCTCTGGGGGAGGGCATCGTTCTGCCTACAGCACCTTCTATCATGATTTGTTTATTTTTTAGTTCAAACTACGTTTCGTAAGTAGTTTTGGCCATGTAGCAGGCAGTGTGATAGGAATTGTGTACACAGAAATAAAACACTCTTTCAAGGAACTTACTCAAGGAGAGACAGACATAAAAACTAGTCATTAGGACCCGTGTGCTAAGTACTATAAAAGAGGCAAGTGTAGGGGGCTCCTGGAGCCCAGAGGAAGAGACTATCACTCCATCTTCAGGGCTGTAGTTCATCACAGTTCCCCTGGAAAATGAGATGCCTGGAAAGTCTTTAAGAAAAACTTGTTGGGATGAGCACTGGGTGTTGTATGGAAGCCAATTTGACAATAAATTATATTTAAAGGGAAAAAAAAGGAAAATAGGTGAAGAGTAGGAAAGACTCAAGCCTGGTGGGTCGTGAGTATTATATGCAGATTTGTCTACATGCAGAGGGACAGTGAGTTTACCTAAAGGAGAAGTTCAGTATTGAGGACAGGAGTAGGGAAGGACAGCCGTGGCTGGGTGTAGACATCTCTGGGGACATCAGCAAACAGGATGGGATGGCTGCAGGGCGTACTCTGTGGTCAGACTTTACCTGTTGTAAAGTCATACATTATGGGTTGGCTGAAGCTGTTGAAATGCTGTGTTCTGTCATTGGAGCTGGTCTGTACTCTTAGACTGTCTGAGCTTCAGATGGAAAGATCACTTCATCATGTTTGGGGGGAACTTGTGAATGTGGAGTTAACGTGGATAAAGGAGGTGAAGACTGGATGAAGACTCTTGTAAAGGTTTTAGGAGTAAGGAACGAAGTAGAAAATTGCTATATCTCATAAAATAAAAAAGAATTACACTTAGTCAAACCAGCATCTATATATCTATATCTACATTTTTGTTGCCATATTGAGGATAATTTGATTTTCATAGCTTACTTTTCAATGCCATGATATTCTACAAACATTTATTAAACATCTACCATGCACTGGCCACTGTATTTAGCGCGAAGGACACAAAGATAAGAACACATGGCCTCTGTCCTCCAGGATCTCATAAAACAGCATCAAAAATTCCAGAACAAGAATATGAACAAAGGGCTATGAAAATCTTTTAATAAAGTTGTGCGTGAACGCCCGGATATGAATGTGTGACCGTGTTTTGTGTTCGCTTTTGCAGTGCTGGCTGCGTTTTTCTAGTATAATTTCACGTAGCAAATCTCCCTTAGGTGCCGGCCACTTGTCCAGCCTCTGGAGGTTTTAATGGTGAGCAAGACAGAGAAGGTCCTGTTTTCGTGTTGCTTATTTTCCAATCGGTATGCCAGGGAGAGGGCAAACAAGATAATCATAGACATATGTTATAAAGCAAGTAAGTGATGATGTCAGGGGCATCTCCTGGGGGGCCAAAGTTAGATTGAGTGGTTAGGAGAATTACCTTTACATTCCTACATTACATTTACATTTCTACACTAAGTAGAAGCATAAAGGAGATGATGTCGCAGAGTTAAGAGTCTTCTGGGGACGGTACCGAGGGAACTAGAGGCATTGGGGTGGGGGAGGACAGCAACCCACCTGCGGGAGCCCTCCTCTGGTGCCTCAGGCTACCCTGAGCTGTGCTTCTCTCCCAGGGGCAGGCGAGCATAGAGGGGGGACTACATACCTTTGCTGTCTAGCCTCCTAGCCTTATGTGAGCCAAGCAGATGAGGTACAACTTGACATAATTTGCAGTGTGTTAGTTTGCTATTGCTGCGAAACAAATGGCCACAAAGGTAGTAGCTTAAAGTGACAGCAATTTATTTTGTCACGGTTCTGTAGTTAAGAATTCAGGCCAGAGCTCAAACGCAGGGTCTACTCAGTGTATCACTAAAACAATCACTAGCTATGACAAGCTAGTACTATTTCCATCCCATCACACAGATGGATAAAACGTGTTTTCTACTGAGTTGAGTTCCCAGCTCTTAATCCTACACCATTTCTACAAAATGGTTCTCAAACTTCAGAAAGGGGTCATGTAATGATTGGTCCTTAGATAAGAGACAGAAGGAAATGATGTTCTTTCAAGTTGTGGTCTAGTATCTGTTTATCTAACCACTAGATTACTTTTTTTTTACTCACTGAAAAGGGAGAGGCAGTGTGGCTGGTGGCATTAACCCCTCTAAGTAGGTTAACTTTATGTAAATGAAAAGCAGTGAGTCATTAATTATAAATTCATGGCCAGATTCTCCTTTCTTTGATTTGTGAACTTTGCCACGTCTTCTGACCTTTATGATTGTGATGTTTCACCAGTCTACTTATTGCACAATGGTCTACCATGTGCATTTCATATTGTGCTACCAAATTTTGATCTATATTTTGCATTTCTTTTATCTTGTCATAAGGATATATCTTGCAACAGTGTTCTTCAAGAGAAAGTTGTGAAGCTGTGTATAACCTGCTGAAGTGAGAGGAAAGACGAATGGCATAACATAAAGCCAGCTCCCAAAGGAAAAGCTCATTTTTATCAGAACATACCAGAAATTTCTCTGGCAAGCTTATAAAAAGCATGGTCAGGGTAGCAGACATGCTTTCTATGGACTTTGTGAAACATGCTTATACCAAAGGAGTTATTGTGGTTTAATTTTTTTTTTTTTTGAGAGAGAGAGAGAGAGAGAGAGAGCAAGTGGGGGAGAGGGGCAGAGGGAGATAGAGAGAGAAAGAGAGAGAGAATCTTAAGCAGGCTATACACTCAGCACAGAGCCTGACACAGGATTCGATCCCACAACCTGGGGACCATGACCTGAGTCCAAATCAAGAGTTGGACTACCCAGGCACCCCTTGTGGTGTAATTATTGATGGCTTATTTTGTGTTATTTTGTATAGTATATTCTTGTGATTTCCTTAAATACGAAATTTTTTCTGGTATTTAAGTAGTACTTACTCATTCTAATTTTCCAAAACTTGTTTTTCTTCAAAAAAAAAAAAAAAAAAAAAAAGCTTATAGGGACACCTGGGCGGCTCAGTCAGTTAAGCATTGGGCTTCAGCTCAGGTCATGATCTCATGGTCTGAGTTCAAGCCCTGCATTGGACTCTGTGCTGACAGCTCAGAGCCTGGAGCCTGGTTTGGATTCTGTGTCTCCCTCTCTCTCTGCCCCTTCCCTGCTCATGATCTGTCACTCTCTGTCTCTCTCAAAAATAAATAAACATTAAAAAGAAGTCTTATACTCATGTTTTAATTCCTCCAAGTGTGCTGTCAGTATTTTTAGTTTTCTTCTTTGAACTTGGTTTGTCCATCTGTAAAAAAAGATGGGACTAGAGAGTAAAGTCCATCTCCAGAGGTTTCTGGAATTGGGGGAGTACATAGTGAGTGGGGCCTCAGGTTTCCTACCCTTACTTCTACCAGAGATTCCAGCTTTATCTTCTTTATATTGTTCAGTCTTGGACCCTTTTACCTCGTTTTCACTTCCAAGTAACAGAAAATCCTACTCAAACTGGTTTAAGCGTAAAAGATAATCTATTTATTTACATAACTAAGAAGTCCAGGGACAACTGGCTTCAGGTACACCTTGTTCTACAGGTTAATTATATTTACTTTAGGGGCTCATTTCTTTATATTTCTCAGAGATCTGCTTCCCGTGCCAGCATTGGCCTCAGGTCGGAAATGCTAATAATGGCAGCAGCAAGGGAACTGGGTTGGGATCAATCCCCCACAATATAAATGGAGTGAGGCTATTTTTTCAAAGAAAATTCAGGTATATTTTATCAAGAAAGAGCCAAAATAGGAGCAATGGGCACCTACCTCAGGGTCCATTTAAGGTGCTATCTTAAAAAGAGTTTCCATTGTTAAAAACAAGTTTGAAAACTTGAAAGAAGGCCATTCCTAAGATCTTTTCAGCTCTACAATCTCTCTTATTCTACTTTTCTCTCATTTGCCTGTGTCATACTCCCCAGAATGTTCTAGATCCACAGCTGATCTAGTTAAAACTCAGAATGAATTAATAGCTTGAAGCATAAAACATTGAGTATTACAAATAATGTCTCATATATTCTCGGCATAAGTCCTGGTAGTGCATCCCACAATTTGCATTAACCCAGAGGCCAACGTGTAATTATTCAAATGAGATTTTTCTTTTTAAAAGATGAGCGATTCCCTGAGGGTTGATACTCATACCCAATTGCCATTTGGTGAGCGGAACCAGTTATTGCCTTTAGTCAACGTTTATTACAGGTATCAGTGAAGGAAAAGAAAAATCTTCCACTTAGGATGGGATCTTGAAGGTCTGAGAATTCTGTCTACGCAAGCCTGGCTCTTAAAGTAAGCTCCCTCCCTGCCAGCTCAGGGATTCTCTGATGCCACACCTGTCACTATGACTTTAAGTGGGGTTTAAGAGTAAATCCCATACTTGAAAGCTTGGAGACCCATGTCCTTGGTCAAGTACTGTGAAGTCAAACAACTGAATCACAAATAAGGCAATCAATAAATATATACCACGCCTAAGGATTTGGTGAGGGGAGCCTAGTCATGGCATCAGGGATACTAGCTTCATGGAGTTTGTTTTGTCCGGAATGCCTTCCTCTTCTTTCATTCTCATGGCCCATCTCAGAAGTCTTCCAATAGGCCACCCTCCATCAGATGCTAGAATTTCTATTTCAAGAGATGCCTAAAGTAACTCCTTGTGCAGCACTTAACCGCTAATGGCTCTTTTGGTCTTCTGCTTCCCTTACTGGCAAAAATTCTCAACCTCAACTTTCTCATCTATAAAATGGGGATAATAATCCTTCATCAGAGTCACTGGAGGGATAAATGCTTTGCAAGTGCTTTGTAAGTGTTTGTCATTCAATAAATAGTCAATACATTAGTTGTAAATGTAAATCCTATAAAAAGGTTAAAACTGAAGGCAAAAGTATAACATGAGGAAGAGTGAAGATTTGACTCAGCTTTTGAAGCAGCCACCTACAACTGTTACTGAAGTACTTAGTACTTCAATAAACCATCAGTTTCACCTTGTCACTGACCATTAATCACCTGGGATTAACATGGCCTTGTAGATAGATTCCAGCGTTCTCCAGGCCTGCTCAATGCCTGCTGACATCTGCATTGCTCATGTGGAATCTTTTCTTTGAAAAACAGGATCCCACTGAGAGGAAATACATCATCTCTTCCTTGGATGTGTTGAAGTGGGATTTGGATCACCCAGGGATATGCTAGAGACCATCCCTGTGTTGGTGGCAATATTATGGTAGCATTAGTTGTAACATCCAATAAGGTCTCTTTGAGATTTATGATTCTAGGCCCCTGAATGAGTCTTTCCTCCTTCCTTCCTTCCTTCCTTCCTTCCTTCCTTCCTTCCTCTTTCTTTCTTTCTTTCTTTCTCTCTTTCTTTCTTTCTTTCTTTCTTTCTTTCTTTCTTTCTAGTGCATTTTATTTTTCTAGATTTAGATGAGTTACTTAATCCTAGTTCTTCAGATTTCCCCCTTATATAGGTGGGAAAATAAATTCTAGTCTCCAGTTTATCTCCCCATTAAGAGATGATAACACATGAGGCAATAATGGAAGATTTGTGTTACAAAATCCTTGGAAGCAACATTGAAAATAAATCTGAGATTTTCCTCTAGGATATAAATGATTCATATGCCTAAGCAGTGCATATATTCCAAATACGTCTGCAGTTTTCTCTGGAAAATACCAAACTCTTATAGGGACCACATTGAATCATTTCAGCCTTTTCTGAGTAGGATCACAGTTTTACACAGTCAAAAATGAAAACTAAGAAAAGAATTCTGTTTCTTTTCTCCCCCCAACCCCCCACCCCGCTCTTTTGACAACCAGGATGGAAGCTGGTGATGGGAAGGAAATTGATATAACATTTGGAATACTGTCCCAGATATTCAGCTGTGGTATAACATTTGGAAGACTGTCCTAGATATTTGACTGTGCTGCATTCCCCTCAACTACAGAACATTCAAAGCATCTGCTCCCTGATGATGCAAGTTTCCACTTGTAGAGGGGCGGGCTTACTTCTCTACCTGTTTCAACATCTTTGCTCCTTCCCATCTCCAATCATGGTACGTAAGCAGAAACAAAGGCTAATGACTGTGCTTGTTTTTTTGGCAATTTTATGGATGGGATTTAAAGTGAATGTACTATCCTTTCCTGCCTAGTGTCAGAAGCCAGAATCCTAAGTTCACAATACTTTGCTCCTTGGAAGTAAAGCCTATTTGGGCTCTGCTTAAACTAGGAAGAAAGAATTAGAACAGGGAGGCAAAGAGGTCAGAGTTTAAGTCATTGCTGTGTGTTTCTTGGCTGTTTGATTATGCATGACTGTGTCTTAGTTTTATCATCTGTAGGAAGGGGATAATAATACAGACCTCCTGGGGTGTCTGTAATATTCAAATATAATCATTATTTAAAAGGCTTTGTTGTATGGTAGGCTCTTACTAATCATCAGCTTCCTTTCTTGTTTGCTTCCTCATTCCAAGTTTAATCTGCTGATAGAAGGGGAGATAACCAGCCACAGTTGGTGAATGGGAGCCTGACTCTAATATAATTTCATAGGTACAGAACCAACCGAGAACAAAATGGGGGAGCCGTTGACATTTGTCTTTAGCTTTCTTTCTTTCTTCCCAATGCATTTTATTTTTCTAGACTTAGATGAGTTACTTAATCCTAGTTCTTCAGATTCCCTTTGTTGTACCTTCTGATTGTTGTACCTTCTGATTCCCTCATGGTATTTGCTCCGCTCTTTCTCTAGGGCACCTGGATTTCTCATGTGTTTTTTTTTTCCTTCTTGTCATCAATCCTTGTCTCTAGAAACTGTCTGATAAACTCATTCCAAACTAAGGTGAAAAGGACTGGTAAGATTCAATATATTTTTGGGGATAGAGATTTAATCCAAACTAATGAACCACTTGCTGTGGAATACTGGGTAACAGCCAAGTCAATAGTTGATTTCCACATCTGCATTTCTTATTTATTCAGCAAATATGCACAGAACTCCTTCTCAGCGCCTCGCTATGGAGGCTTAACATGGTCACTGTCCTCAAGTGTCTCCCAGTCTTATCTGACCCAGCTATGTAAATATAAATAATAATGACAGACATTCATAGAATAATTACTATGTGCCAGGCAATGTTCTGTGTGCTTTACATACATTAACTCATTAATTCTTTGCAACAACCCTATTAGTTGGTGACTATGATCAGCTGCAGTTGGAGATAAGGAAGCTGAGGCTCAGAGGAGTCAAATATCCTACCCAAGGTCACACAGCTAGTCAGTGTGGTCCAGCTCCCGAGCTTTTGTTCTTTATTATCTACTGCCTCACTCTGCACAAGACGGTGTGATGACCACTTCTAGGTTTTGGTTGTTAGGAAATAGTCATAAAAAGACTATGGATGATATATTTGGAAGTGTAACAAGAACAGGAAAAATTATAAATATCTATCACTAGAAGAATGATTGGGTTCATTATAGGACGTCTACATGATGAAGTGCTTACAGGGGCGCCTGGGTGGCTCAGTTGGTTAAACGTCCTACTCTTGGCTTCGGCTCAGGTCATGATCTTATGGTTCATGAGATCGATCCCCGCATCAGGCTCTGTGTTGAAAGTGCTGAGCCTGCTTGGGATTTTCTCTCCTCTCTCCCTCTCTCTCTCCCCTTCCCAACTTGCACACTCTATCTCTCAAAATAAATAAATAAACTTGAAAAACAACGAAGTACTTACAACCACTAAAAAGATAAGGAAACAACTCTAAACTTCAAGAGAAGAAAAAAAAAAAGGAGGGTGCCAGACAGTTTCTATAGTATGATTCTAATTTTTCAAAGAAGGTGTGCTCATGTATATAAATATCTCTGTATGTCAGGCAGTGTGTAAGGCACTTACCAACACAAATACAACACAGTCCTAGCACTGGGGGAGTTGCCAGTTCAGGAAGAGAGAGACATTTCAATATTGGATTTTTAGGCAACAATAAAAGGTCATGTGTGGCGCAGCGGTGCCTAAGGCATGTGGGCTTTGCTGAGATCATGAGAGAGACCAGGGAAACAGTCCCAGGGAATACCAGCCTTGCCTCTTTCCCTCTGCAACTCCATCTTCCAAGGACAGACTGGTTTGCTCTGTTTTCATTTGCCTAAGAAGGAATGATGGAAAGTCAAAGCATATCTCTCTTCTTCCAAACTTCCAGCAACCTCCCCGTGAGTTAATGTGTGGCTTCAGCTCCTACGTTCCCAGCCGAGAGCTCCTGTCTCTCTCAATCCCCTCCCAGTGTCCCCTGTAATGTGTTATTTTAATACAGGACATACTCTGGTTTCTGGGTGGTCAGTGAGTTGAAGCTCAAACCCTGGTTTTTGACCTCACCTTTCTCTGTTTGGAACTCTCCCTAGACTTGCAGCTGGGTGTTTGGCCCTCAGATGAATGGCCCCCCTTCTCTGGGGCACCTGGCAACCAGTCCTTCCCAAAGAGTGAAAAACATCATTTCTACTGACTGCATGCTGACTATGAGCCTGACATAGTCTTTGCTCCTTATAGCAATTATATGGGGTTGAATTTATCACCCTCACTTTCAAGGAGAAGGTGTAACTCCGAGCAGGTGAGACCTCTGCTGAGGTCTTCTAGACACTTCAGGACTGTAGTGCCTAATATAGTTCTTAGCACATAGACTTCATTAGCCGTTGTGTTTTTGACTCTCACAGCTACTAAGTGCCAGGTCTGAGACCACAATCTGTGTCTATATCATCAGAAGCCTTTTCTCAATCTGCCATGCTAAGCCTCCTCCATCTGGGTTCTTGCTTGCCACGATGTTCTTTTCTGGAATATTCTTCCTCTCTGGTTGCTATTACTTTTTGAGCAGAGGTAAGTGCATTTGCCCGGAAAATCCCTGTAACTATCAGTAACTTGTGGTGGCTTCCAGATCAAAGGTCTAGGGAGCATGCCCAGGTGGAGGGTGGGAGCCCTCTGGATATTTGCAGGAACATGATTTCACATTATGTACCTGGTAGGGTAAGCTTTCATCCTTTTGCTGCCTCCCTCAGAAGCCTATCAAACAACTCTGTGCCTTTTCCTTCTCCTTTTTATCACTCTCTGGAACAGAGTTGGGACTTGTGTAACTGCAGTTCTTTTCTGTGGGAAAAATAATCTCATTTCAATATGTGTGGGTGGGTAGATTATAAGTAATAGGCTTGGAGCTCAGTTGTAGGACTAGGGAGGGACTGGGTTAAATAGTTGTATGACTAACAAGCTGCCGCGTTTTTATGGTCTAGAAAGAAAAGGTTGCTGTGAGGATTATCGGTTCAGATTGGAAATGATTCACCCAAAAGTATTCAATACTTTGGGTGGTAGGAATGGGGAGAGGAAAAGAATGTATCCCTCTACCTCCTGGAAAAGAACAGTATAAAGTGTACTCAGAGGAGTTTAATCCTTTTTTCTTTTAAGACTTCCTCCTCCTTGTGGGGAAGGTCTCTGAAATTATGGAGAGAAGAAGGTGCCCTGTAGGAGATAGTGCTTGACATTCTATTTGTGTTTGGTATTAGCAGCTTGTTAGATGAAGTGAGATTTGCAGGTCAGCTCTCAGGATAGGTGATTCTGAGTAGTCACCTCACCTCTCTGGGTTTCGGCTAAGGGCCGGTTGGTCTAGATAACCTTCTTGGTATCCTCCAAGTTCATTCGTTCATTGAGTGTTTATCGAATACCAATTAGGACTGTGCGCTGTAGGATCCACCAAGACCCCTCTCACTTCCTGCCTGAGTTCAGAACCAATTGAGAGGAAGACACTGAAGTTAGACGGGTGGAGATTCACATGTCAGCACTATTACAGACAAACACTACCGAGCATAGCAGGATAAAGGGAACAGAGACATTGGTGGCTTTTCTACCACCAAACGTCACAAGGAAACTAACTTGTTCACCTGTTCTCAAGCACTCTGGACTATCACAGGGTTCCCCCTTTCTGTCTGCCTTGGTGGGTATCCTTCTTCAGCAAAAATTTGCAGCATGGAGGAGCAGGGCAGAATGCATGCTGTCTTTCAGATACACCCCCAAAGAATGAGAGAAAGGGAGGGACTGTTCCAACAAGCTTAGCTCCTTCTCCTGAATGCATCGCATCCATAGCAAAGTCACTTCCTTTCCCAGTGGAGGGTAAGACAGAGAGTGGAGAGAGGCCTAAGGGCTTAGGGTAAACTCCTCCGCATGGAAACCAGCAAAGTTGGAGATAATTGTGGTCAAGCCAGAAGACACTCTCCACACATCTGCTGTCACCAACATTTCCCAGCCTCTCTTACTATTACAAATTGGGGCCATGTATCTTCGTCTGGCCAATGGATTTGAGTGGAAGCAATTGTCACTTGTGAGTTTAATCAGTGAAAACGTTCGTCTGTCCCTCTTATTCTCTGCCTTGGTGACCCTGGAGGCCATATGTTCTAAATAGCATGGCTACAAGACCAAGAAAATCTGTCCAAACTGAAACGGATTTTACATGAATTAGAAATAACCTTTATTTTTCTAAGCCACTGAGATTTGGAGGTTTATCTGTTACCACAGCAGAGACCGTCCTATCTTGACTAAAATAATGCTGCCCCCTGAACCTCAGGGACCAGAGATACCGTGAAAACAAAACAGACGTGATCTTTGTACTCATGGAACATTTAGGCCAGTGAAGCAGATCAACAACAAACAGGTGAAAAAATAAATAGGTATACCCCGTGGTAAAGGCTGTGAAGGAATAATTGTGAAGAGTAGTTGGCAGGGTATAAACTTAAATTTGGTGGTCAGAGGAGGCATCACTGAAAAGGTGACATTTTAGCCAATCTAAAATGTTACATGTCAATAAAAAGTGAGAGTTCTTTTACACAGTAATCTCTTGCCTTTGAAATTCCAGTATATTCCTCTCATGGCATATATGCACTGGCCAATATATCATCAAGAGGAGCTCCTGTTGTTGGTGATATTCTGGCTAGTGCATATATGCCAAGTATTTCTTTAGCCCATTGCCACTGGCTAAGATAATGTTATCTTCCTTTCCCTGGGTGGTTTCTATTATAACAATAAAGCTTTGATTTTTATTTGATAGGTATGTACTTATAATATTAAGTATGCTTTATCAAACTATTTCAGATCCCTTGTCAACAACATTCAGTTGCCTTCTCCTTATCCCCACCCTGTGTAATGCATCCTTCCTGGTTGAAAATCATTAATCCAGGAGTATGACTTTGAAATCTCAGCATTCTAACCCCAGCGACCAGTGTGTGGTTAGAGAACTAATAAGCATATACTTCCATAGGAGCAACATGTACATTGTTTTAATGGAAAGACCTACACTTTTCTTCAACTGACGGCCCAAACATAGTCTGGAGTTGACTACAGTGGACAATTGCTTTTATCAGGCTGTCCAGGATTCCTTCTCTCTTACCGTGGTAACAATTTCCTGATTTTCCACCAGGGCATTACCCTCTCCTCACTCTCCATTCGCATGATCTGGGTGAATTTATGACTCAGGTCGTGACTATCAAAACATGGCATTGTCCTAGTTCCAGTGACTCGTCCAAATATGGCTGTGTGACATGTGATTCAGTCTACTGAAAGTCAGGCCTGAGTTTTTTGTGGGAATTTTGATGGAAAAGAAGCTTGACCTTCTCTGTGGGACATAAACCTGGGAGAGCATAGGGCTCTAGCCACTAGTTTCTACCTCATCTTAGAATGCAACTAACACTAAAGGCAGTAGGCAACTTTAAGCAATAGATGATTCCATCACTCATGCCAACTTCCTCCTGGTCCTCAAGTCGAGTTGGGTTTTCTAAGCCTTGCAATGAAAACAAATTTAACTAATACAGAGGATAAAATTTACAGAAGGAAAAGAAAGACGGAACAAGTGTCAATTATACTGTTCATCTAAATTCTCTTAACTTTTTTCTCAGAAATTCTAGGTACAGGGGTTCCTGGGTAGCTCAGTCGGTTGAGCGTCCGACTTCAGCTCAGGTCGTGATCTCATGGTTTGTGAGTTTGGGCCCCACATCAGGCTCTATGACGATGGTGCGGTGCCTGCTTGGGATTCTCTCTTTCTTCCTCTCTGCCTCTTCCCTCACGCTCTCTCAAAATAAATAAATAAACTTAAGAAAAAAATTCTAGGTACTTCGGAGTGGTAATGATAATTGCCCCAGGAAGTTCATGTTCTGATAGCTTTACCTTCCTTAGTGGGAAACATATTTATTGAGAATAAAGAAAAATAGATACTACCTAATTACAAGGTATTATTCAAGATATGAAATGGAAAAAAAACCCAAAAAACTATGACACAGCAACTCCCCTCCACCCCCCAAAACAACAAAAAAAGGCACATGAAACACATTTAAAAGCCAGGCAATAAAAACAAAAAATAAAAAGGGAAAACAACAAAAATCTTTCTGAAAGTTCTTTGCCCACTGGGAGCTTAAAAGAATGTTAACTGCCTAACTCCTTAAAGCAGACTTAAAGTAATCAACTCGAACAGTGATTTAATTCCCTCTCATTCTCTGTCTCTCCCTGGGTAATGCATTACTTTTGGGGGTGTGGTTTTAATTCTAGATGGCCCAAAGGAGAGGAAGCAGTTCAAAATTGATAATAGGTCAATTATCAGTAAGTGGATAACTGCCTTCAGGGGTCGTCAGGTTATGGTCAAAAGCCAATTCTTCCTTTCTCCATTCAGGAAGGAAGGAAGGAAAGAAGGAGAGAAGGGAGGGAAGGGGGAGGCAGGAAGAAAAGAAAGAGGGAAGGGAAGCAGTGAACAAGCCTAGAGTTATCAAATGCATCATTAAAAGCCTAACTGTTGGGGCACTTGGGTGGCTCAGCTGGTTAAGCATCCAACTCTTGGTTTCATTTCAGGTCATGATCTCATGGCCGGGCTTGGGCTCTGATAGCACACGGAGCCTGCTTGGGATTTTCTTTCTACTCTCTGCTCCTCCCCGGTACACGTGCTCTAACTCTCAAAATAAATAAATAAGCTTAAAAAAGCCTAATTGTTATATGTTGCTTCAATTTTATAAAAGAGAAAATGGGGGCTCAGAGAGGGTGATAATTATAATTAAGCCTTATTAGTGTTTCATATGTCACAGGTGCTTTTCTAAGTGCCTGCTATGAATTAGCCTGTTGAATTCTCAGAACAGCCCCAAGAGGAAGGCAACATTACTCTCGGTCCACGGAAGAGGAAACAGAAACACAAGCAGGTGAAGTAACTTTTCCGAGCTCATATAACTTGAGTCAGAGCTGGGAGTCGAAGCAAGGTGGTTTTGTTCCAGAGCCTGTGCTGTTAACCATTAGGCTGTTTGGCCCCTGTAGGCCAAGGGATCTGTGCAGGCTGATTTGCTCAAAGTTTCCAAGTGAATTAGAAGTTGTACTGGTCCTGATTCTTTACTCCAGATAACATAGTTAGAGTTCGCTTTTTTAAAAAAGAGATCCGTTAAAAAGTAATAGCTAGCTCCCACAACTGACGAAGAGGCTGGAGAAACAGACGGTGGGCTAAAAGTCCAGGGAAGAATCTCAGAGCCACGCCATGAGACCAAGCCACCCAGAGAGAGGCTGCCCCTGTCATGACTGGGGCACTGTAAGCCAGGATAAGGACTCCAGAACGGGGCCGCGTCTGTATCAGTCTGTGCCAGCAGAATGGACTCCCTGAATCCTGCCTCCTTCTCCATGAATCTATCTCAGTGCCCCCTAAATGTCCTCCGGGGCCCATTCTATTACCAGAATCTATACTGTATGTTGACCCACCAACAAGAAACATGAATTCCATGCTGGAAAGGAGACATTCAGGGGCACCTAGGTGGCTCAGTTGATTGAGCGTCTGACTTCGGCTAAGGTGATGATCTTGTGGTTCGTGAGTTCGAGCCCCGCGTCGGGCTCTCTGCTGTCAGTGCAGAGCTTGCTTGGGATCCTCTGTCCCCTTCCCTCTCTGCTCCTCCCCCACTCGTGTGCACTCTCAAAAATAAATAAGCATTAAAAAAAATAAATAAAAGGAAAGGAGACACTTACACTTAGAGAACTACCAAAATGCCGAGAGGGTGTTCACACGGGCTAAATGACAGATGCCCACCAAAAATCATAAAACTGAGATTTGAGACCAGGTTCAGCCAGCTCCAGAGTCCATGTTCTTAACCATGTTATTCCACACCGCCTGCTAACGCCCTTGTCCCAGAGGACCCAGGGATCACCAGATCCAGGGGCCCCGGATCTGTGATGCCTCACATGCTCTGCTCAAAGCCCCTAAAGAAACAGCTGCTGCCAGACTCACATTCATTATCCAGGAGAGTATGTCTGTCTTGAATGCCACACCTCACTTCATTCTGAAGAACTAAAGTGGAAACTTGAGGTAGAAACCTGGTGGCACAATTAATACTCTCCATTGAGTCTAGAGCTCATGCAAAAACCCAGTGACCTGCTTTCTCTGCTGAAGCCTCTCATTATTTGCTTTCAGACTGAGTGCTCCATGAGGGAAGAACCTGTGTCTTCTTCCTACTGTTTGTCCTGCTCCTGGGACCGGGCCAGGCCCATGGTAGGTGCTCCAATAATATTGATGAGTAAGAGGAGGAACGGAGGGGTGGATGGGTGGTGGAAAAGTTCTCTTGATTCTAAGTCGTCTCCCAAGGGAGAACCTATCGAGTCAGGTTGGGGAGAGAGTCGGTGGAGAGACAGAGAGCAAAGGAGCAGGCCAGAGATAACACAGAAGATCACACGACACTCCAGAATAAGCCATCATCTTGCCGCTGACAAATCACTTCCCATCTCCCTGTGAGCTCCCCAGCCCCTCCCGTTCACACCGCAGGGCAGATGGCAACCCTCCCCGCCACAACAGACTCACACTCCACAGTAAGTGAAACTTGTCCCTCCCTCCTTATGTGTCCCCCCTTATGTGTCCCTCCCTCCTTCAGACTCTTCAGCAAACCACAATTTTACCTTCCCCCGACCACTCCACATTCCACGGGGAGCCTCAATCCTTCCTTCCCACAACCACTTCTCATCCACACCAAGAACCAAATCTCTGCCACGGCCACTTCACACTTTATAGTCATCTCCAATCATCCTTCTCACACCCCTTGATATGCCAACAAAAGGCAGTTCTCCTTCCAACTGCCTTTTCCAACTGCTCATACATGGCGGTGAATCCCAATGCTCCCTCCCCATAAGTCCCTGACGTCCCAGAGTCAACCCAATGTGCCCACCACGAAAACACTTACTGCTCCATGGCGAACCCCTTCCCATCTCAAACACTCGACACTTCCCAGTGGAAGTGGGTGGGCTCACCCACCACAACCTCTTCACACTCCACAGTAAACACCCTCAAGTCCTTCACCAAACCCTCCTCTCCACAGCCCTTTGACGCCCACATGAACCTCCAAGCTTTCTTCCATCTGCACCCCGCACACTCTCGAGTGAGCTCCCACCCCCTCAATATAGCTTCTTTACCCCCCAAGGGAGACTGCAACTCACTGACCCTTTGAGCCCCTCCATTCTTCACAATGAGCCTCAACCCTTCATTCATCCACTCTTTGCTCACACTACGCGGTGCAGAACCAGCAAAGGTAACACCGAGCTAGCAAGGGGGGGCCATGTGCACTTCTCAATATTTAAAAAAGCCTAAAAGATATTCCACATTAATTTGCAGTAATACATTATAAACTGACTAAAATATTAAATAACCCGTGCTTCAAGCTGGAATTACTGCCTGATTCCTGTTGATCAGTTTTGTTTAGTAATTTATGTATCTCCACTCAATAAAAATTGGGAAATGAATTAAGTACTAATGGAAAATTACGATTATTTGTTTTTGGATCAAATCCTTTTGAAATACTGGATTCCCGGGCAAAAGCAACGAAAGACATAATCTTTGTGAAGAAAAGGTGCATGGACACCAGCACTGCAGCCCAACTCTGTGTTTTAGAAGTCAGTCTAGAGTGGAGAGGGAGTCTCCAAAGTTCATGGCTGGGCAGGTCCAATGCTCTGCCAGCCTGTATGCACAGGGAGGGCAGGCATCTTGCACCTTCACTGGTTTAATTCCCCATGCACCTATTTATCAGTGAATTATCATCTTCTGATTTAATCTATTGTCCCAGATATTTTTTTTCAACTAAATAATCACTGATGCTTCTATTTTTCTTTTCCTTCCTTCCATCCTTCCTTCCTTCCTTCATCTCTCTCCCTCCCACCCTTCTTTTCCTCCCTCCCTTCTTTCTTTCTTTCTTTCTTTCTTTCTTTCTTTCTTTCTCTTTTTCTTTCTTTCTTTCTTTCTCTTCCTTCCTCCCTCTCTCCCTCCCTCCCTTGTTCCTTCCTCCCTCCCTCCCTTCTTTCTTTTTCTTTCTTTCTTTCTTTCTTTCTTTCTTTCTTTCTTTTTCTTTCCCCTGATGTTTAACTAACACTGGCCACTGTATTAGAATTAGTCATTTGCTGACTATGCCAGCCAGCAGCCTCATAATCACAGCCTTGTCACAGAGCATGGCTGCCACAGTGACTGGAATGGAGATGGAAATAAATGAAGTGTTATTTTCCCCATCCTGAAACTAGAGAACTGCATCAAGCTCACAAATGTGAACTTGGGGAAGGAGTTTTCAAGTCCAGCAAAGGTTTTATAGTTAGTGAGCCTGGCTGGAAGCTGGGTAGATCCTGTTTGATGGGTTGTATGGTGTGACTTTCTTGGAGCACCTCAGAAGCAATGCCTACTAGGGGTGGTGGGGCACACCGGGGAGGAATGAGCTAAGGCACATCTTGGTGATGTTCCGAAGGATGATTGGAAGGGTACGGCGATGTCTGGAAGTGATAAGCCTCAGTGTTTGTTTATACCTTACTGGAAAGCCATGTAAATTAATGGAAACTTCCTGGCAAAATACTTTGACTTGTAGCAACTTCACTGCCATTCCTGGATGATAATGTAGAAGTCATGTTTGCCCACACCCTGTTCATCTCAACCCTGGAGACAGTTGTCTTTCTGGCCATAGGAGAGCTCAAGTTTATGAACGGAAACAAGAAAACATTGAATGTGGCTTTTAGCTGGACACCACAGGGAACCAGGGCCTTCCATAAACTGCCTCAAAACACCTTCACACAGCTCAGTTTGAGCCAAGTCCTTACCATCAGGAGGTTCACCAAGAGATCCAAAAGTACGGTACTTATATAATTAAGACCAAGTCAGCAAGCAGTGTCAGGGTAGCCTGTGTCCCCACTGCTGTGTTAGGCATCCTTGTGGTAATTCATAAAGACATTCACTCATTCAGTAAGTACTTAACTGAAAACATGGTGCCTGTCAGGGATTGTGTAGATCCTTGCAGATACAATAGTGAGAGAAGCCCAAATCATGTCCTCAAGGGGTTCCCACTCAGGTGCAAAGACACAGATGTATGTAAACAGAATATTACACTATCGTGTGACAACCCAACCCGTAAGCCCCTCACCCAGCTTCAGTGGATAGAGAGGGAAGACTTCTGGAGGATGTGGCCCTTTTGAACTTAGTTGTGGAAGTGTAAAACATTGCCCAGTTAAGAAGCAGGGAGGAAGGAGACAGAAAGACGTGAACAGAATTACCTAGAGAGAAAACATCTGCCATGTTAAAAAGAAAGCCACAGGCCTGGGATGGAGCCACTTGTGCTAGGCCAAGTCACCAAAGCAGGGCTTAATACCTAACCTAATTGCAGTTTCAACTTCCCCCAGAAATGCAATCTTAATGGATCAGTCAGGAATTTTCTGATTGGTACCAATCAGATAATCAGGCCCATGTCACATGGGCCCTCTCCAAATCCCAAAGGAAGATGAGGTCATCTGCACGATAAGACCCCTTGCCCTTCTCCCTCAGGGAAGGTGACCTTGCCTGAACCAGTCCTTTCTTTTCTTTTGCTAATTATGCCTTGCATAATCCCATAAAAACCTTCCATTTTGTACAATTCCTCAGAGCATCTTTTTACTTGCTAGAAGGGATGTTGACTGATTCATGAATCACTTAAGCCAATTAGATCTTCAAATTTACTCTGTTGAATTTTACTTTTTTAGTAGCCATGAGGCAGGGTTTGTTAGGTGTCACTGGCAGGGAGAGAAGAAAGGGGCCAGGGTATTTGAGCTTTTTATGCCAGGATGAAGGGTTTGGGTTCTGATGAGAACCAAAAGTTACCGAGAAAGTTGCAGTCTCATTAGGGAAGTAAGTAGTCTAATACATATAATAATCTGATATATATATATATATATATATATATATATATATATATCTCAAATTGATCATATATATCTGATATAATCTGATATATATATGAGAGATTGTGAGTGCCTATCATAGTATAACTCCAACTGAGTTGGGGGAAGAAATCCAAGTATCAGTCTAGTGAAATGGAATAGGTGTAGATTTTAGGGTTCCTTCCAACTCTTGAGATACTATGATTCTATGTAAACTTACTGAGCCTTAGTTTTCTCTCTTGTAAATGGGAATTCTAGTACTATAATAGGTTATATATACTATATATAATATATATATAATAGCATATATATACTATATATATAATAGTAATATAATAGGGTATAACAGGGTAGTGGTGTTTATTGCAGTGTCTGGAAAAAATTTTTTTTAATGTTTATGTATTTTTGAGAGAAAGAGTGCACGTGCATGCAAGCTGGCAGGGGGGCGGGGGTGGGAGGGGGGTTGCGGGGAAGGGCAGAGAGAGAGAGGGAGACACAGAATCCGAAGCACGCTCCAGGCTCTGAGCTGTCAGCACAGAGCCTGATGAGGGGCTCGAACTCACAAACTGTGAGATCATGACCTGAGCCGAAGTGGGACGGTTAACCAACGGAGCCACCTAGGTGCCCCTGTCTGTAAATTTTAAGGGCCCAAACCGGTGGCTGTTATTTTGGCTGAATGATGAATGAGGGTCTTTGTAGAGCTACATGCCGTGTGAAAGAGGTACAGAGGCCCGGGATTGCCGTTAGGAGTATACTCGCCACGCGGCGCACCGAGACTCCAAGAGAATGAAAACTATAATGGAGCCTATGGCATGACTCATCCGAGTGTTTTCACGTGAGGAGAAAGGGAGGTGAGAATATAAGAACACTTGGGCAGAAAGGAGTAACCTGAGTGCTCTAAGAAGAGGCGGTATAGTGATGCACACGAAAGAGTGGTAGGCAATGACCGAGGCACTACCAGATGCGTCGATTTTCCATTGAATTCTCACAGCAGCCCTGCAAGTTGCTATTACCGTGTCCCTTTTTTCAGCGAAAGAAACGATGGCTCAGAGGAGTCAGCGACTCATCCAAGGTTACAAGGTAAATGAAGAAGGGGGAAGTCGTATCTGGAGTCATCTGGCCCCAAAGCTGGCATTCTGAACTAATCTGATGCAACTCACCTGTGTGAGGGCATGGGCCATCGGTGAGCCTGAGAGGTGTGGGAGGTGATCAGAAACTTCTTTGCCTGGAATAGCTGCCCTTGCCTGCACACACACACACACACAGACGACACAAACGTGTGGGAGGAGTTGATTGAGCACCTTGGGTGTCAGGGTCAGGAATGTAGCAAGAATCTGATAGAAAACGAAAAGCTGTTGAGGGCGGTGAGCAAGGCAGTGTGTGAAACGGTCGGAGCACAGCTTCTGGACACAGACTGCGCAGGTGTGAGCCCCAGCTTTGCCACTTGCCAGGTGTGAGATGCTGAACAGAGGGAGCCTGAGAGAGAAGAAAGGTTGAAGCAACATGCACAGAACACACCTCACATCATGTTTACCTGCCCTGGTTCCTCAGAAGGAACAACAGGCAGGGACCAATGAACTTTAGAGAATTGGCGTTAGGAAATGTGCCTTAGCAGGTACAAAACTTGCTGTTTGGATAAACAGCGAGAACAAAGAACAAAGCACTCTGATGAACTAGACTGATAAGCCCTTGATTAGAGTAAGAGGAAGAGAATAAGGGGAAACCACCACCTTGATGACGTAGCCAGTGGCAAAAATGCAATGCAAAACAGACCTGTTGGTTGCCTGGATTTGTAGTGATTTTCCATAAGCGCTGCCCAGATCTTCATCAAAATTCAGGTTCTACAGCCGTAACAGCGCCGAGTAGCTGAAACTGCGCTGACTCCAGAATGGAAAGGTTGGAATTTACAACACAGGGTCTTCTGCCCCCTGGTCGTGATGTCCTTCCAGGTACGGCACACCTCTGAATGTGAGCTACCCTCAGTAAAGTGAGGCAACATCTGACTTAACGCTGGTGCAAAAGTTGCATTACATGGAGGATGGGAAGGCACTTTGCAACTTGCAGTAGGATACGAAGAATGATTGCCAGCGTTATGGTAACAACCTCAGCATAAGCCACGTCATTCCTGCGTCGGTTAGGTTCTTTTGTGTGCCTTAACTACACATAGGAAACAGAGAAATAACTAACTGATGTGACCCTATATACTTTTCCCTAGGAATAGAGTTGGAGAAAGCAGATCTCTTAGAACCTAGAGCGGTGATTCTCAAAGTGCGGCCCGGAACTAGCACCATTACCTGGCAACTTGTTAAGAATGCACATTTGGGGCCGTGCCTTTGAACGACAGAATCAGAAACTCTGGTGGCTAAAACCAGTATCTATTTTATTTTCATAACCACTGACTTAGAAGAGACATGTGATCTTCTGGCATGACCAAACAACTGGCTACGTGATGAGAAACATTGCCAATAAGGAAGAAATTGGGACTTTGGTGATGAGCTCAAATTAAGGGATTACAAAGCTAGAAGTGATCAAAAAAGCTAGATCCAGAAAGTGTTAAATCTAAAAGGCTAGATCCTTGGGGCGCCTGGGTGGCTCGGTCGGTTGAGCGTCCGACTTCGGCTCAGGTCATGATCTCACGGTCTGTGAGTTCGAGCCCTGCGTCGGGCTCTGTGCTGACAGCTCAGAGCCTGGAGCCTGTTTCAGATTCTGTGTCTCCCTCTCTCTCTGCCCCTCCCCTGTTCATCCTCTGTCTCTCTCTGTCTCAAAAATAAATAAATGTTAAAAAAAAAAAAATTAAAAAATAAATAAATAAAAAGCTAGATCCAAAAGGCTAGATCTAAAAAGCATGGAATCGAGGTGGAATTAAAAAAAAATGGTTTTGTTAGAATGTCATCTTTCCAGGGGCACCTGGGTGGCTCGGTCGGTTGAGCGTCCGACTTCGGCTCAGGTCATGATCTCACGGTCTGTGAGTTCGAGCCCCGCATCAGGCTCTGGGCTGATGGCCCAGAGCCTGGAGCCTGCTTCCGGTTCTGTGTCTCCCTCTCTCTCTGCCCCTCCCCCATTCATGCTCTGTCTCTCTCTGTCTCAAAAATAAATAAAATAAACTTTAAAAAAAAAATTAAAAAAAAAAAAGAATGTCATCTTTCCTCCGTGCAGCGGGTTGAATAGTGTCCCCCCAAAATGCATGTCTACCCAGAATCTATGAATGTGAACTTACTTGGAAATAGGTTCTTTGCAGATGTAATTAAATTGAGGTCTTACTGGAATAGGGCAGGCCCTAGAGCCAATTAATGGTGTCCTTACAAGGAGACGGAGATGTGGAAACAAAGAGACAGCCATGGAGGCAAATGTCATATTAAGATAGAGGCAGAGATTGGAGTAATAAATCTACAAGCCAACGAACACTGAGGACTGCTGGCAGCCACCAGAAGCTGGGAGGCGGGCGTGGAACAGATTCTCCCTCAGAGCCTCCAGGAGGAACCAGCCCAGCTGACGCCTTGCTTGCAGACTTCTGGCCTCCTGAATGGTGACAAAATACATTCCTGTTGTTTTAAGCCACCCGGTTTGTGGTACTTCGTGATGGCAGCCCAAGAAAAGGATCCCCTTTAGGGGCATCTGGGTGGCTCAGTTGGTTAAGCGTCTGACTCCGGCTCAGGTCATGATCTCACGGTTCATGAGTTCGAGCCCCGAGTCAGGCTCTGCGCTGACAGCTTGGGGTCTGGAGCCTGCCTGAGATTGTGTGTCTCCCTCTCTCTCTGCCCCTCCCTTGCTTGTGCTCTGTCTGTCTGTCTCTCTCTCTCTCAAAAAACAAACATTTAAAAAAAAAAAAGAAAAGAAACAATCCCCTCTAAAAGCAAGTGTTTCTCAACCATTTAACATTCTGGAATGACTCCACGTTTCCCCAGTTTCTCACACTCTTGATAATTCTTCTCTTCTAAGTGTGTAGACTTTTTTTCCTTAGGTCATGTTGTCTCTGACTACGGCCCACGCTTTAATTTCCAGGCAGACCCTATCTGTGAAGTGTCAGATATTCTGATTCAGATGTTTAAGCATCCCCTGGAGATATGGTATAGAAGAGTGGGTAAGGCATGGGCTTTAGGATGATTGACAGTTAGTGTGACCTTGGGAAGGGGGAGTTATTTAATCACCTGGAGTTTCTTCTTCTGTGAAACGGGGAGGAATTAGTACCAGCCTTGTTATAATGTTCTGGGACTCAAGGGTTAATAACTCAAATGGTTAATAAGCACATAGGAGATGAGCCTGACATAGTAGAATATATAACAAATATTAGGTCCTAATATTTTATGGTAAGTACTTAACTCCATTTGAATATCTCACATTAACTCGTTATTCTCATCCCCAAAACTGGTCATCCCTGGTGTTTCCAATCTCAGTGTATGACATCACTGTTCACCTGGTTGCTTCGGTCAAATACGTAGAAATTGCCTTTGATGCCATTTCCCTCACCCACCCCCTGCCTCATCAGGTAGTCCTGTGGTTTATGTATCTCGCAAATATAATTAAGATCTGTGTACTGCTCTCTGCCCCCGTAGCTTCCCTCCCAGTTCTCTTGCTTCTCATTTGGACTGTAACACTAACACCTTGCCTGGTATCTCTGTCTCACCCTCGTCCTAAATGAGTCCATTTCCTACCGTGCGGCAGATGAATCGTAAAGAGAAAAACCCAAGTCTGATCGGGTCATCCTACAAATAGCGAATGGCATTTCCCCCAACACTCTGAAGGTTCCATGAGAGGAGAAACTGACTCATCTCACTGTTGTATTCTGCCATCTACTATTCGGGTTCAGTGGCCCCCAAATAGATGCTTGTTTAACGAACTGATGAAGGAACGAAGCAAAAACATCAGCAAGAATGGAAAGGGGGCTCAGGTTTCTTCTCAACGAACACCGTTTCTCCCTGGCTTTCCATACCACCATGAGTAAGAGAGAGACAGGAATGCCCTAGGGTTCTGGTGCTCCAGGGAAGACCCTGTGCCCTGCCTCCCCCTACATCCACAGCCTTACCACCAATGTTTTGGAGGCCATCATGCCTTGATCTTCATCTCCATCAGACACGACATGAAGAAGCTCAAGACACCCAGGTCCTCCTTTCTCCCCCCGCCATTCCCCCAACACAGCTCTTTATACAATCTGATCTGGCTGCCTCTTCACCTCTCCCCAGTTCTCAGACCCTCCCACTATGCTTTCTGCAATTCTACGTCAGTCATCAGCAATACCCCCTAAATCTTTAACCTCTTCTTTATAAATTCTGTTACACCCTTTTGCTCTAACAGAAATACAGATATTCCTGGGAATCCTGTCTGCTGATAAAGCACTTTTAATTTTTTTTTTTTTTTTTTTTTTTTTTTTTTTTTTTGCCTCCCTGTACCCTTAACCTGAAGGCAGGATGGATATCCTCCTGTTACCTCATTATGGCATCCAGACTCTTCTCCCTCCTTCCTCTCTGGAAAACCACCTTAAAGTTTATGTCATCTATTACCCTCCATTGCCCCTCCATATACCATCCATTACCTCTCCTTGGTATAGGCACCTTTGGACCTGTGAGCCATGCCCGTCCCCTGCCCCCCTCATTCTTTACTTTTTGTAACTCATTCTTACAATCTCAATTTCTATTCACATCATACACTGGTTGTTCCAATGTCAGTGAGGATAATCCTTCCAGTAATCTGGTCTCTTATTTCTTTTACAGTCCCTCCATCCTCCCCAGATGTTGACATCTGTTATCTCAGGTTCAAGCATCCCACTCTGCCCCTGCCATGCTCTGTCTTTCCAATTTTCCCATTCCAGTTCCTCAACTCCATAAAGCTTTGCACAGTGACCAACGATCTCTTGATCTCATTGCCTATGTAACTGGGAATGTAGAAGAAAACAGAAGACAATTTTCTCCCCACCCCCAACCCCCCGCCCACCACTTCTACCTTGTATGTATCTACACTATATACTTTCTCCCAGTTAGCGTGAATGTCTGTGTTTATGTCCCGGGCTGGTTGGTATACTTTTGCACCAGAACCTGTCCCCTCTTGCTCCAGTCAAGGATACTGCCCCAGCAAACATTCTTTATCTCTCCTCCATAAATGTTTTTATTAGCAAATGAAGGTGGTGTATAATTCCTCCTGTCTTCAAAACTCCTCTGGATACCACATTTCCTCCCAGCTACCATCACATTTCCCTGCTTCCCTTTTTAGCAAAGCTCTTCCAAAGAGTTGCTCGTTCTCATTATCTTTACATCTGTCTCCTGTTCTCTCTCGAACCACCCCATTCAGGCTCCTATTCTTACCACTTCATAAAAATGTCTCTTGCTAATGTCACCAAAGATCTGGCGGAGCAAATATCACTCCTAATTACTTAACCTTAATAGCATTTGACCAACTGACCTCTCCCTCTGCATTGAAAAGATTTTCTCATTTCTTCCAGGATACCTTCCTCATATTCTTCACTGGTTCCATCTCAATGCCCTCTGCTCTTGGCTTCTCACTCCCCGACCACAAAACCTCAGTGTGCTCCAGGATTCAGTCTTTGAATATCACCTTTCTCCAGATAGACATTGCCATGCAGTCCTATGGCCTTAAAACCGTGTACATGCCGATGACTCCCAAATTATTACCAAGTCTGGGTCCCCTCTGCAATTGCCACAAAATCATATTCAACTACCAACTTGACAACTCTACACAAGCATGTTTTTATCAAAACAAATTCCCAACTTCTTGCATCCCAAACCTACCCTTCTGCATCCTTCTTCACCTCAGTAGATGGTAACCTGATCCCTCCTTTAGAACAAAAGCTCCTAGCTCCTCTCTTTTGCTCACACCCCAATCTAATCCACTAGCAAATCCTGTTGGTCCTGTCTTCAAGATATGTCTAGAACTCACCTACTTTTCACCATCTCTAGAACCACCACCCTTGTCCAAGCCACCATCATCTCTTATTTGGGTTATTTCAATAGCCTGATACCCGATTCCCTTGCTTCTGCCTTTGGCTCACTTATATCTGTCCTAACATATCAGTCAAATGGTTCTTTTAAAATATAAACCTCCCAATGCGGTGCCTGGGTGGCTCAGTCAGTTGAGCGTCCAACTCTTGATTTCAGCTCAGATCTTAATCCCAGGGTCATGATCCCAGGGTCATGGCATCAAGCCCTGCATCGGGTTGTGGGCTGAGCATGGAGCCTGCTTAAGATTCTCTCTCTGTCTCTCTCTCTCTCCTTCTGCTCCTCTCCCCTGCTCACACACTCTCTCTCTTTAAAATAAAATAAAATAAATAAAAAATATATAAGTCCCACAACGTTATACCTAGCTTAAACCCCAGTGGCTTTTCCTTCTTGATTAAAGTAAATTCCTACAGTGGCCTATGAGTCTCTATAAGATGTAGCTCCTACTATTTCTCTGGCTTTATCTCTTCACTCTCTTCCCCATTGCTCCCCAGTCATTTTGGCCGCCATGGCTGTCTCTGAGACACGTCAGGCAAGCTCCTGCCTCAAGACCTTTGCGCTTGCTGTTCCTCTGCTCAGAATGTGCCTCTCCCAGATGTCCCTCACTTTCTTCAGGTCACTTAAAATGTCACTGACTCAGAGACACCTTCCTTAACCTTATTTTAAATAGCACACTCCTTCCAGGAAGGTCCCTTGCCTGTTTTTACCTGTTTTATTTATGCAGGTTTCACCATTTAATACACTATATTTGGATCTACTTATTTTATTTGATGGCATGCTCTCCCATTTGCAAGTAAACTCCATAAGGGCAGGAATTTTTGCCTATTTTGGTCTCAGCTGTATTCCTCATGTTTTTTTAAAGTGTAGGACACATACTATTTCCTGAGTGAATGAATCAATGAATCTATATGTTATTTCCCCATGTATTGGACTGGAATATATATAGTAAGAAAAAAATATATATATAAGAATATATATATATAAGAATATATATGTATATATATATATATAAGAAAGAATCTATATGAATATATATATAAGAATATATAAGAATATATATAAGAATATATATATAAATATATATATTCAAATATAAGATGCTTTATTACTATCTCTGCTACTCTCACATTGGCTCTGGGTTAGCCACTTAACAACTCTTCCTTTCCAGTGGAACGGTGAACTTCTGAGGAATTAAGTAGTTCATGGTGCTGTCTCCATATTCCTCTGTGTCTCAAGTACCCTGTACTCTGCTTTGGGGACAGGAGGAGTTTGTGTCATTCTTTTTCCCTCAGAACATTAAATCTTTTTAAGACTTCGTTTTGTCTTCTAGACACTGGTCACCAGTCCAGTTTTGGTTTTCTTTCTCTTTTTTTCTTTCCCTCCCCCCAGCCAATTCTCTCCCTCTTCTCCCTGACTGGATTGTGCTTGATAAACCATCTTTGCTTTGTTAGAATTTAGATGAAACAGAGAGAGAGAGCAAAGAAGAAATCTCATTAAGCCTTTTGGAAACCTTCACGTAAGTCATGTCACTGTCACCACTCTGCTTCCCGGATTCTTTGTTTATTCCTAGGCATCTTGGCATACCTAACCTCCTCATGAGTTTAATAGTAATTAAGCTTTTAAGTTTTTTTTTTTTTTAATTATGGACAAATACCATTTTACTTCACTCATATGTGGAATTTAAGAAACAAAACAAAGAAACAAAGAAAAATAAGACAAAAAAACCAGAATCTTAAAAATATCAAGAACAGGGGCGCCTGGGTGGCTCAGTCGGTTGAGTGTCTGGCTTTGGCTTAGGTCATGATCTCACAGCTCGTGAATTCAAGCCCTGCGTCAGGCTCTGTGCTGACAGCTCAGAGCCTGGAGCCTGCTTCGGATTCTGTGTCTCCCTCTCTCTCTGCCCCAACCCACTCTCATTCTGTCTCTGTCTCTCTCAAAAATAAATAAACATTAAAAAAAATTCAAAAAAATATCAAGAACAAACTGATGGTTGCCAGAAGGGAGGTGGGGGAGGGGGATGAGTGAAATTGGTCAAGGGGATTAAGAGTACACTTGTGATGAACAGTGAATAATGAATAGAACTATTGAATCATTATACTGTATGCCTGAAACTAATATAACATTGTATGTTAATTATACTTGAATAAAAACGTTTTCTTATGAAAATTTCACACAGGTATAACATGGAGAGAATAATAGCACGAACTCCCATGTACCCTGCACATCTAACTCCTGAGATCCTTTTCCCTTGGCTGCTCTACAATCAATGACATTTTTTTTTTTTTCCTTCATGTGAGAACAGAACCAATTTGAACATCAGGACTTTGCTGCTTTGAGTTCCGGAACACTGTTTTGAAGAATATAGCGAGACAATGGTATGAAAGCAAATGCTTTGGTCTTCAGAGAACTGACTGTGTTAACAGAAAACAAAATAAAAACGGTCTATGATATCCATGGAGGCAGAAGTTGAAGGCTGCTCTTGAAACCAATTATAGAGAATCTTGAGAAAACGGATCAGATGCAGGGAAACCCTCACAAGTGGGAAGAAGATGGCCCCTCTGGTGGTAGATGGGCTTAGGCACAGAAGAAAGGGAAACAAAATGGGCAAAGCATGACTCTCTGAGTTTCAGCCTTGCCATGGTGTGAATGTCATGTTGGAGGGTGTTGAAACCTAATATCATTTAGGAGAATTTGCCATCAAAACTCAGTTACCTGCATCCTTCTGCAAAGCCTTGGGAGTTTTCAAGCCCTTCAGAGAAGCCCCATAATCAGCATGAAGCTACCACCTGCTGTGGTACAGGAGTAGTGGGGAAGCAGAGGGGCAGAGGCCATCTCTCACACACTACGTGTGCCCCATCTAGAGAGAGCCACAGTGCATTATTGCCACCAGCCCCCAGAGGGCCAGGAGATCCTGAGCTTGGAAGAGGGCTGGAGTCCATAGGAGGGCCCTGCAGAATGTGGACGTCAAGGCTGAAGGCCACAGCAGCATTTGCCATTGGCAGAGGATGCCAGCATGATGGCTGGCGCTGAATGAGAGCACCCGTGCTGCCAAGGCAGTCTGCAGAAGAGAGCAGCGTGGGAACCAGACAGCCCCCCATGATGCCACAAGGCTACCCAGTCTTCTGTCTTTACACCAGTGTCCTCTTGGGACATAGGAAACGAATACTGAAGAAACCCCAAAAGACACACATGCACCTAAAGAGCCTGAGGTTATCTGAAAGGGACTGAAACCACAGCCTCCCCAGGAGCCTATAAGCTCTCTAAGGACCAGTGCAAAGTTTTATCCATTTTTGTGTCCCAAGCAGCTGGTACAAAACCTTGCATTGAAAAGTATCTCTAGGGGCACCTGGGTGGCTCAGTTGGTTAAGCGTCCGGCTTCGGCTCAGGTCATGATCTCACGGTCCGTGGGTTCGAGCCCCGTGTCGGGCTCTGTGCTGACAGCTCAGAGCCTGGAGCCTGTTTCAGATTCTGTGTCTCCCTATTTCTCTGACCCTCCCCTGTTCATGCTCTCCCTCTGTATCAAAAATAAATAAATTTAAAAAAGAAATTAAGAAAAAAAAGAAAAGTATCTCTATATAGGACCACTGAATGATGAATGGACAAACCAGACAAAATCATCAATGTCCACAGCCTTGCAAATGACTGGAAAGATAGGCCTGAACTCATAGAGAAAATGACCAAGGGAGAAAGGCAGATGCCTGCCCTTTGGTTTAATTGTAAGAATATAGGAATGAGAGCCTCTTTCAGGTCCTTTATTATGGGTGAGAGACCATATTCAATTTAATGCAATAATATGACAAAATTTTGTAGACATAAGCAATGTTTAATATAAAAAAGAAAAAGGTGTAATTTTATTTTATTTCTTTTAATTTTTTAATATTAATTTTTGAGATAAAGAGAGAAAAAGACAGAGTGTGAGCAGGGGAGGGGCAGAGAGAGAGAGGGAGACACAGAATCCCAAGCAGGCTCCAGGCTCTGAGCGGTCAGCACAGAGCCCAGTGCGGGGCTCAAACCCACGAACTGTGGGATCATGACCTGAGCTGAAGCTGGATGCTTAACCGACTGAGCCACACAGGTGCCCCAAGAAGGTATACTTTTTAAAAGGAAGAGAAGAGGAAACAAAGGAGGAAAACACAAACCAAAGCCAATCTTGGGTTGTGTTACTGAAAGCAGAGTACATAGGTTGAGGGAGCTGAGAGGCCCGCTAGACCTCCCACTTGTAAGTCAGCATTCAGAGTATGGGGCTGGCTCTGAGTACCCCATAGTGGAGGAACATTTAGAACCTGTGTGCATATAGAAGCAAACCTGTTCTGTCTTCTGGGAGAAGACCAGCTGGAGGACAGCCCCGTTGTCTCTGCTGTGGAAATCCTGAAGTAGCCAATTGACCTTGCCCATGTGAATGAGTCCAAACAAGATGAGCAGAGCTGTGTACCCAACCCATGGCTGACCACAGATACATGGGTGAGCCCAGCTAAGCCCAGAAAAATGGCCCAGCTTACCTGTAGACTTGTGAGCAATATGAATACTTATTTTAAACATTGCCTTTTGAAATGGTTTGTTATACAGTAATGACTAATATTCCACTGGAGTCAGGGAGACATTATCTCCTGTTGTGTGAACTTAAATTGTTGACGCTATACATTCTTATATACAAATTGGGCGGACCCTGTGTAATAATTTATATTAAGTAGCTTTCAGAGTGCCCAGCACATAGTTAACATTCAACAAATTTTGTCTATTATTAGTATTTTCACAAGTAAGCTGGAGAAAAATACCAGTGGGGAAATAAAGACATTGCTTGAGAATAAATTCCATGACATGCATTCTTTCACACCACAAAAGGCGAAATAGTTATTTTCTTCATCTTTTTTTTGATATATTTACTTTGAGAGAAATCACTTCTTTTACACTTGTGTGTACCGGGCACACGTCCAAACAGATACAAAGAGCTATAGATGATGACACTTATCTCCTTCTTTATGACAAATGTGCACGTTCCGTGTTTTATGGGTTCTCCCATGAAGGCTCTTTCTCTGCCTGGATGATGGTGGGTATCAAACTTCAGAACTATTCAGGGCCAAGGAAATAATGCGTTCTTGTAACCTTGAGCCCTTCTTAAGCGGAGAAAGAACAGAATGAACAAAGAAGGTCATTTTATGAGAACATAGTACAACAAAAGAAGAAGCTAAACATCATACTTTCTAACCACCTCTAGAAAAAAAAAATTCTCCCCAGAGAACTTTATATATTATCTCATTCATAAATTCCAGAATCCAAAGCATGAACGTAATGTCTCTTTTTCTGTAAAGGTGAAGGTGTCACAAATCAAATAAGTAATGCTTCAACTTAGCACTGCAAGGGACAATCAGGTCTAAATGTTGGCCCTTCAGTCCAATCACCCATTTTATTCCTGGATCTCCCCAAAGGCTTTCTTACATTCATGACCAAAGACTTCTGCTCCTGGGAATTTTGCTACTTCCTAAAACAGCCTATTTCATTAGTTGTGACCTAATGAGACAAGAATTCAAGCGCAATTAGTTCATTTGGGAGGTTATCCCAGTATATACAGTAGAGGCACGGAGAACTGACATTTGGGACTTACAGGGAAATGAGGATAGAGTATGTTTTTAATTAAATGATAGCTTTAGATTATTGGGGTTTAATCCTGCTCAGAAACCCTAGGAACCTCAGAATTACCTAACATGAGGGATGAGGTAGCTGGGGTATTTATCCACCAGGTTGCGCAATTATTGCTTGTATCTGCTATCGAGAGGAATTAATTGCCAGGCCAGGGACAGGCTGGAATTTCAGAACAATCTTCAGCCTTGTAGCAAAAGAGCATTGCACTGGCAGCTGGTTGAGTTGGTGCGCACAGACATCTTAAGAGTTGAGGAGACGTGAGTAGGGCTCCAACAAAGTGTGCCTCAAGGTGTAAAAGTCTACTCCTCATTGCGAAAGTTGTCTGCTGCTTTTGCCTTCCTAGGATGTCCCACCCGGCCCCTTTTGGTAACCCCTCCTGGAGAAAATATCCCCTTCCCTTGTCTCAGTCCACTTAATTTGGAAGGAGCTGATGCTAGCTTCCCCCAGCTTACCACCCAGCTCCAGAGTCAACACATTAACCAGTCCTGGATGATAACTTTAAAGCATCTCATACTCATAGTGATTGGTTTAGAGGTGGCCACATAATGGAAGCCAGCCTATTCAGAGCAGTTCTTGGAATTTTTTTGTACAGCCATTAACAAAGGGCAGATATTATTTCTGCTGGTTGCTAAACTGATAGGTTTTAAGCCTAGATGTTCTTGTAGTCATCTCTGTCCAACCCTGAGAAAGAAGCCAACAGAAGTAAAACATATTTCTGCTCACATTTTGTGAGTATCTGTAACCGGCTAGGTCTGATTGTCCCTGGACTTTGGACGTGATCAGTTTGAATTGGGCCATGCCTGACACACTTATTTTAAGTCTCTGTTTGCAGTGTCATTTCTTCTCATTTGTCCTAGGCTTACTCAACAGGGACATACGAATCAATCCCTCTCGCTTCCAAATGCCATCCCGTAAGAGAGATCAAGAAAGTTATGTTATGTAAGCAGCATGTGCACATGTAGTGATTAAAAGCAAGGGTTTTGGATTCTGACAGACCCAGATTTGAAACTTGGCTCAGGCATTTGCCAGTTGTGTGGCCTAGAGGAAGATATAAACATTGTAAGCCTTATTTTTATCATCTGTAAACTGGAAAGAAGGAGGCAGTGCCGATTCTGCAGAGCTCTTGAGAGATAAAGCTTGGGATTTGCTCAGCAATATTATTTCTGAATAGCAAATGGCCAAGGCGTTTGGTGGCTTTTGAAGAAAAAAGTTGCAGAATTGAAAACAATAGTTGTATTTTATGGTTAACAACCTAATGACATAAGTATTTGCCTGGCAGAGAGCAAGAACTCCATAAAGGTAGCCACAATCATCATGTCTTTTTCCTGAGCTTTCTCTTCTTCTCTAGGGTGAAACTCTCTGCCATTTCTAGGCATACACTCTTCATATTTTTTTCCAATATAACCTCACTCAAGCCAGGACAATGAGGTAAAACATTTGAAATGATGAGTGTCAGTCAGGACTAGTAAGGGTTGTATGATGGGTAAATGGCAATATGGATATGGCATGATTTCGGGTTCCCAGTCCTATCATTGACTGCTTTTATCTGAGCATAGCCCAGGTTAAAAATATATCTACTTGAAACCTTGCCTGGCAGGCATAGCAGTGGCTTACTCCATGGAGAAAGTTGTCTCCATTTTTCTTAAAGCAGAGATTGTTACTAGGTATGCAATCTCAGTGAGCGGACCCATTTGACTTTGCAGAGGTGCTGATACTCATGACTCCTCTCTAACCGTAGGGCACACCTGAAAAGCTAGCTGCATACTGTGATGGATGAGATCCCTGAAAAACAGAGGCTTCGGAAAGTTACATGGCCTGGACCAAATCATAGTGACCCCATGGAGTGATGATGCTTAGGGGCTGGAATTTCACCCCAAAATAGTAGGTAGAAAGCAATTACATGATCTATGGCACTTCCTGGGCCAGAGAGTATGCTCAGAGACCCTAGCATCCACTCTTTTTGTTTTTTCATATGAGATTTATTGTCAAATTGGTTTCCATACAACACCCAGTGCTCATCCCAACAGGTGCCCTCCTCAATGCCCATCATCCACTTTCCGGTCCCTCCCACCCCCCTGCCCCCATCAACCCTCAGTTTATTCTCCGTTTTTAAGAGTCTCCTATGGTTTGGCTCCCTCCCTCTCTAACTTTTTTTTTTCCTTCCCCTCCCCCATGGTCTTCTGTTAAGTTTCTCAGGATCCACATAAGAGTGAAAACATATGGTATCTGTCTTTCTCTGTATGACTTATTTCCCTTAGCATAACAGTCTCCAGTTCCATCCACGTTAGCATCCACTCTTAACCGTGCCTCTCATTCTTAAATCACTGTGAAAAAGTTGCTTGCAAATTCTTCCAAGATTAGACACTTGTATTCAGGGACTTCCTATTGTCCTATCTGTGCTTGAGTTTCCTGAGAAACACTCTGAGATGGAGAGTTGCGTGCAGGAAGCTTACTGGGTAGTGTCCTCAGGAATATTTGTAGGAGATTTTGGGAAGCAGGACAGCAGAGGGAGAAACTGAACAGCAATTTGCATTCAGTGGAAGTCTCAGCCCACCCCACAGAGCCTTGGAACTGGGATGCCTCTGCAGATCTTTCCTGAAAGCAAGGAGGCTTTGTCTTTGTACCTTTGCATCAACCAGGTATGGAAGAGGATGACTCAAGAGAGAGGGTATAAAAATATCCATCAAAAGGGCCAAGTAGCTTCCTTCAAAGACGGCAATTCCTATCAGCAGCTAACATCCTCTGCACCTGGGAAAATGAGTGCCTCGGTCCTGGGTGACCTACCATAGCACCCACAGCAACTTGTTCATTTGGCTTGATGTGAACCAAAAAATAAATCTGAAAACACAAAACCAGTGCTCTGCCTAGGAAGTAAGGGAGAGGGAAACGGCATGATGATATAGAACTGGCTTGGGATTCGGATTTCGTTCTGAATACCTTACTCTTGATGTGGTCTTGGCACAATCCCTTTATACTGCATAGCCTCTCAGAGCATCAGCTTCTTTGTTATTTATAAAACGATGATATTGGTAATATATCAGTCATGGCATATCTGGAATGACATGATAAGTCACTTGAAGTACCAAGAAGTGACGGGCATACTGAAAGCACTTCATAACTAGCAGTTTTCTTCCACCTTGAAGACACTGAATGGTTTGTCTGCATGTCACTCTTTATCCAAACCTTGTTGAGAAGAATGTCCCAGAAAGTTTGAAGCGTTCACGGCTGGTTGAATGCAGGAAAGTACAGACAAGAAGTGGGGAGAAAACGCTGAGACGCAAGCAAACACAGAATGCGTTGGGAGTCCCGGAAACAGTCTGAGGAATCAGGGGGAGCTTCTTGGAGGAGGAAGAATCTGACCTGTATTCTGAATCATAAAGAGGGTGAAAGTGATGACGGGACAGTGAGGATGACACTTCAGGGAGGGGGCTCTCAGGTCCAAAAGCACAGAGACAACTGAGACCATGGCACATTTGATCACCTGTAGGTGTTACAGTACATGTGGAGCATAATCTGGGAGAGAGGTGGGCAACAGAAAGGGAAAGCTTCATTTCAATACACTTGGTAATGGCAGCTCTTCCTTCACCACTGCGGCCTGGGGCTCGCTTGGTTCAAATTCACAAAGAAGTATTAAAGGAAGAAGGTAGCTAAAAGAGTTCATGGCTGTGTTTAAATAAAGCCTACCTAGAACTGAAAACCACTGGGATGGGCCCACGGGTTCCATCTTGTTAACAGCTCTGGGTTTCAGGCTTTTTGGTCCAGCTGGTTAGACCAATTTTGATAAGCAGCCATGTTTCCTTTGGATGATTGGCGAAGTTATCCTCTCAAACTATGTAGTCAAATGTGACGAGGCTTCAAACAGTGCTGTAAGTTCACTGCAAGCCCAGTATGTTCACAACACCCTTACTAGGAGTAGCTGGGTACAGTGAAGTGGGTCTACCCAAAAAGGCGAGTCTCTGAGGCCAGACTCCACCCTGCACTCACCCAGTTCTGGAGGACTGGCTGGGGAGCGAAGAGCCCCATGGCTTGTCTATGACATGATTTCCACTGTAAACTTTGTTTTCATTCTCCGTGAAAGAGTACTTTATGCTCTGAACTTTATGAAAGTCGAAAAAAAAAAAATCCACTTGCAGATGAAATTTTTCAAGTTTGGACTCAGCCCAAGTAGGGTTAAAAAAAATTGGCAAACGAAAGTAGAATATTCCAAGAGGCTTTTAGCAATGTAGAGCGTTAACCAGAAAATAATTAAAACTTACAGAGTGCCTGGTTTGTAGACTTCAATGGGGGTGGTAGGCTTACTTATACACATGCCTTGTCCAGATTCACTGGCACACTTCCTGAAATATCATGATGTGCACACACAGGACTTTATGCCTTCAAAGCTCCTTTACATTAGTAACTCAGATTTTATCATATTATCACTGTGAGGTAAACAAGGCCAACCGGTGAAGAAACTGAGGCACGGGCAGGTAAAGTTACTTGCCTAATACTGATTACGGCTAATATTAGAGTACAGTCTACAGAGACAAGACACAGCGGGGGTCCACAGATGGTGCTGCTTTTAGACTAGTAGGGATTGAAGCCTCAATTACTTATAAACTCAACTTTGACTTACGTGTCTGGAAAATGGGAGAGTAATATTACACAGAGTGATTTAAGGATCAAGTGAGATGGCGGTGGAAATATTCCTTGCAAATTATAGTGTCACTTAAGTGATTTAACGCAATTAAACATCTAGTTAGGGATGTAAATGGGAATTCAATCCATGTCCCCTAAATCCTGGGTCAGCATTTCTACTTCCAATCGACAGTCATGATTCATTTCCAATTACCGTCACCGGTTTATCTCGGAACTGTTCGGTTTAAGACTACTTACGAGTTTTAAATAGACTGCAGAATCCAGTTTAGATTTCTCTCTTAACGCCCCAGTCACTTTTGCCCCTCATCAAGTGGGGTTGAACATGATTCATGTGGAGTGTGCTGTTTTTCACTCACACCGATTCACTCTGCTTCCTGAAGAATGGCCTGTTACGTAATTTGGAGTGACACTGTTAAGCGCTCACGAACTGCATTTCTATTAGAAAATACAACCTAGAGAAAGACATCACCCAAGTGCTCAAGCACTCTGTGTTCTCAAAGACATCAAAAGCAAGGCGTACCTGCTACTCTAAACATCTGCCAAATCATGTCTGCTTTTTAAAGCTATAACAAGATGAAGCCAACAAACCACCCCCAAACCCCAAATCAAAACAGTGACCAACGATGCACAGAAGTTCCCCAAATGTACCCTATCAAGGAACCGAGAACATAAACATGAGGAACTTCCTATAAATAGATGCTAGCTCTTTATCATTGCCTGTCTCTGATACACAGACTTTAAACATAATAGTGATATGTATGTCTCTGTTTCCATTTCCTATCTTCTCAAGTAGACTGTGAAGCCTGAGACGGTTATCTCATTAATTCTTGTACCCCCACGGCATTTGGGTGGGGTTGAGGAACAACATGTACTAAGCCTGTATTCAGTGCCAGGGGCTGTACAGACTCATCACATTGATCATCTCATTCATTCTTTGAAATAATTCTTAAGTGGTAGGTATTAGCCCCATCTGACAGGTAGAGAAGCAGGCTGGATTGGGTAAAATAACTTTCTCAGGATCACATGTTTAGTAAATGCTAGAGCAACAATTCATACTTGAATCTGCTTCCTATGACACCTCTTTGCCTTTCGTCTACTTAGTGGCTGATAAATGGTAAGCGCTTATGGACACAGCCTAAGTTGTCATATTACCGTGCCTGAAATTATGCTTCTATAAGATGCAGCATCATGGGTAGAAATAGACCTTAAGATAAAATTCTATAAGGGCTAATTCTTAGATATCATATTTTAGATCTTAATTAAATCACCATATACCATCCACCCATGCAGGGACAAAAGGCATGCACTATCATTGTAAATTATACCTGTCATAAGGGCTTTAAATAAATTAGTTTAAGCCTCAAAACAACCCTTAGAGGTAGGCATCACTGTTACCTCTATTATGTTTATTTTACACCTCAGTAAAATGAGGCATGGAAAGTTTGCCAAAGCAGAACTGAGATTCAACCTTGGCAACTCTGGTTCCTTTATGCCTGTGGTTCTCAAACTTGATTGTACTTAGAATAACCTGGAAGTGTTCTGTACTCTGGGAAGCCCACACCTCACCCCTACAGATTCAACTAATGGGAGGTGAGGTCCTGGCACTCTTATCTTTATCAGTGGTCCAGGTGATTCTATTGTACAGACAGGGCTGGAAGGCCTGACTAGACTAGACCACCTCTGAATCTTACTGTGCAGAAACCTTGCTCTCTAAGAAGCTGGAACTGAGCACATGTATATAAATACACCCACCCTTCTAAGTGACTTCTGCCAACCAGGCTGTCTGAATTTTTTTAAATGTTTATTTATTTATATTGACAGAGAGGGAGACAGCACAAGCGGGGGAGGAGCAGAGAGCGAGGAGAGAGAGAATCTCGAGCACTCCCCTCACTGTCTGCACAAAGCCGGAAGTGGGGCTCCAGCTCACGAACCGTGAGCTCATGATCTGAAATCAAGAGTCTGACGCTTAACAGACTGAGCCACCCAGGCGCCCCAGGCTGTCTGAAATTTTAATACGAATTGCATTAATAAGACAATTGGTTAAGAGTAACTGAACCCACCACTTGAAATGAGAACTGTATGTGGTTTCGGTGCTGGGCACCAGGCTCGGGACTTTGTAGAGCTCTTTTCAGTGAATCCACAGAACGGCCCAGCCAGGTAGGTATTACCGCTATGAGTCAGGTATGGCCAACAGATTTCATCTTGCTTCCTTGTAATCTGGTTGATTGCCAGAGCTTGCAATCTTTACAAGCTTATTTTCAGCCTTTTTTTAGTATATTAAAAACTACACTAATGTGTAGTTCATTTAAAAAAAAGAATACCCCCTATTCTAGAAAAGTGAATCCATACTTCTTCCCAGCATCATTAAGTGGCCCTCTGTTGTCACACTTCCCTCAGCTGCTAGAGCACAAGGAATATTTGTTAATTCCTTTGTGCCAAATGTTACCTGCTTGAGGACTGCTTGTATAAGAACCTAATAGTCCCCATTTGGGTGGCCTCTGTGTTTCTAATCTCTTTGTAATCAATATTAATTAGGATTAATGACCTATTTTTAGCTGTATCCCAGAGTCGCCCAGTCTTCAAGTCTAAGTGGTAGGATTTATGACACCAGAGATTTATTTATCTTTGTACATTATTTAATTTCCTTTGATTCTTTACTGTGGAGGTATAAGGTTACCTTTCTGGCATCTTTCTTTGTAACTTCCTGATCTTCGTAAGAGGAAGTGGCAGATTAGAATTTCAACCACAAAGGAGAAAGAATCTGTACAACAAGGCCTAAAGTTTCCTTAACATCAAATGTTTTCTACTGTAGCATATTTTAGACGATCGCACTGGATATTTCCATCTTAATCCATACAGTTTATTGGATATTTAGTTTAATAGATTCTATGGAAAATAACAGGACAGATTCTGAAAACGTATATCTGACTTTTGCTGTGGCTGGGAGAAATTGACACTGGCCAATTATAGGTGTATTAATTTGTTGACTTAATTATATTGAATTATATGGAGTGTGGTTCAGTAACGTCCAAGATAGGAAACAAATGTGTTTTCTGCCCTTTCCTCCACACTGAGGTACCATTAAGATGACTCTCTAATAGCCTGGGTGTGTGTGTGTCAGAAAACACTTCATTCTATTAATAACTGATGCTACTAATACTGGGTGTTTATCATACTGATACCCACAGTGGCTTTGAGAAGAGTGAATGATAACTTGTACCGTCAAACCAGAGTTGCTTTTTTTTTTTTTTTTAAGTCATATTATACAGGGAGTTGACGGAGGTGTGAGTTCAGCTTCTAGAAACTGTGCCTAAGGTGCTAGTATGTTCAAACTGCAAGGGACTCAGATGCTTTGGACCAACTTCTCTTAGTTTACAGATGAGGGAACTGACACGCACCAAGCTGAAATGACTTGCCCAGGCTCACACAAGTTTAGGAGGTGACAGAACAGCCTGACTAATTCAGCGGGTTCTCCCTGCTCACCATTTGCATTGAGCTGCGATGCCTCCCTCTTTCCCCACATCAGCTTCTTACAGTGATCTCTCACCTCAAGTGACAGTAAAGATTCAAGCGAGCATGAGACCCAGAGCCATGCCTTAATGCTATTTTTTTACACCTGAAAGGAGGCTTAACTGATGCTTGATTATTCCTTCATCAATAAGGGAAGCAAGAGACAAGGACCTCTCTGGTGATCTGCCATCGTTTTATAAGTTCCTCATGTATAAACTTTCCTTTTTTGTTTATCACAAATGATCATGTAATGATATGCTAGTATTGTGTAACCCTAATGTTCCCACTGTCAGCCATCCAACATTACCCAATCTTCTTTTCTTAATTTTAAGTAAATTTGTGAACTATCTTACAGTGTCTCAAGCTGATGTTAGTACACTTAGTGCCAGCTCATTGTGGGCGATCCATTCTAGTTTTTAGGTCTCCACACTTTAGTAAAGAAATAGTTTATCTCCCCAGTTACAAAGGATTTTAACCACTAATAGTATGATAGCTATCACACACAACATCAAAGCATGGGGCTGGCATCTTTGGAATGTACTGATTTTAACATTTGATAAGCCTATGGCTTCTATGGTCTGAATTGTTATTTCCATTGATGCCTTGATTTTTTGATAAATACACCACAACAGAAAGAAGTCAAAATTATCTCTAGGTAAAATAAATTTGTTTATTGGGAATTGTACAGTAGTCAGTGCAGTGGGGAAATCTGTACTTTGATGGCATAAAATATCATGGATATTTTTAACAATGGCTCTAAATATAATGCTGGACATATGGTAGGCAAATAAATAGTTGTCCACTGACTAAATACAGCATATTGTTGATTTTCCTTCAACACAATTTTAGTGCTAAGTATATTATATTCTATTACATGTAATAATATATCATTCTAAGTAAAACCAACCTTGCTAGATATTAGGTGTTGGGGAGGGAGCCCTTTTTCTGTGCCCTTGGTGTTTCCTTCTATGGCAAAGAAGTTCCACCATGCTAACACTGCTGACCTCTGTCCCCCCACCTCTCATTTCTCTCTGGAGCAGGAGCCCTTAATGTGACTTGTGAGTCTGCAAGGAAAACCCAGGCCCCTGTAACCTGGATCCTTCAGTACCTTCCCTCCCTTGTCCAGATTTGGCTTGCTCACAGAGAACACACATTTGCCACCATTCTTGGACATGCAGGGACATTTATGCAATCATTCTGGCTGAAGCCTGGGATATTATAGCACTGTCTATGCCTGATGGATACCCCTGTCTGCTTCTGGGCTTTAGATGAGGAGGCCCACGTGCCTGATATAAGCCCATTTCCCAGAGTGGTGCTTTCTATGTAAAGGTAATATTTTCATCTTTCATTCCTCCAGAGGCAGAAAGACATTATGGATGAGAATGTAGGCAACAGCCTCAAACAGTCGAGGTTCAAATCCCTTCTCTGTACTTGCCAAACTAAAACTGGAAGGATTTAATGAGTTAATATACGTAAAGTATTCAGAACAGTGCCTTCACAAGGTAAGTGCGCTATAAAAGTGTTTGGTATTAATGGTACTTTTTTTGTTTGGTTGCTCCATTGGTTCAGAGCACAAACCTGGAAAAAGGGGTCATGTGCCGGCTTCCCCCACATGCCTGCATAACAGAGTTTCAGAGTAACTTGTAAACTCAGTGACTAGGCTCATCTTACCCCTAAATAGATCTCACCCCCAAAATGATCATTCCTATTTTAGAATGAATACTATCACTCTGAAATTCTGCAGGAGTGCAGACCTTCCGTAAGGCTTCAGACCCGCCTGAATCTGACCTCGGCTTACACTTCCAACCTTGTCTGCCTAACACTGTGCTTTGGCCCCAGTCTTCCTCAGTTAGACTGAGCTGCTCAAGGTTCCTGAGTCGCAGCACGTGCCTTCACACCATAACTGGCTCTACTCTTGCTCCTCTGAATGATTTCTCTCCCTTGTCTGCTTGTTAAACCAGACCCTGCTTCCATGGCCCAGCTCACAGCCCTACTCCTTTGGCACACCTCTTTTTATTCCTCCTCGGTCGTGGACGCCTCTCTCCTTCTGTGTTGTGAAAGCAAAAGGACGTATCATCGCTATCATAACTTGCTCACCCACACTCGCTGACAATAATGTGAACTGTAACTTCCTAAGGGTCTGGACCTGGGACCAGGTCGTCTTTGCTTTGGTACACTCATCCTACCCCTCCCGACTCAGTGGCGCCCCTCATAAGTGATTAGCCAAATACTAATCCATCAAGAGGTCGCTCAACGCCTTCTCCAAATTATTAGTATCAGCCGTCTACGTCTCACTACCTCATCCCTACCACCATTACCTTTTACCAGGTCTATTCCCATGGCCTCCTAAATTATCTGCCTGCTTCTGCGCCGGCCCCAGTCAGGTTGTCCCCCAAACAGCCATCAGAAAAATGGAACATCAAATTGTGTTACCTTTCTGCCTAATTAATGATCACCCTTAGAGTGATACTGAAACCTAGATTTGGACCTTTCATGCTTCCTCTCTTTTTCACCTCATCGTGTACACCCCCTCCTGTCTCCTCACTCACTGTGTTCTGGGCACACCTGTCCCCTTTTAGGTTTTCAAACTGACCAACCTCTTCTCCACCTCAGCCTCTTAGACGTTCTGTTCCCCCTGCCTGGAAGGCTCAAGCCTTATTACGATTTTTTTAATTGATGGCTCTAAGTCTCAGCTTCGAAGCCCCCTCCTAAGGAAGATGCTCCTGATCCTGGGTCTAAACTGAGGACCCTCCCCCGGCCCCTGTCGTGTAATTCCCTCTCACATGTAATCCAATACCTCATTATTTCCTTCACTACACTCACAATAACCTTTAACCTATGTTTTCTGGTGCTCCCTACAAGACTGGAAGCTCTGTGATGACAGGAATGAAGTCCTTGTTATGATTCACTTCTCAAGGCCAGTCACAGAGCAAGAGAGAAATGACAATTCCTGAATGGCCTTGGAAGCCTTAAAGATTCTTGGCATAGGAATGGGAACCAGAGCTCACCTGGTCAAAACCTTTTGTTTTACAAGTGAGAAAGTCAAGATCCAGGACTTGTAATGAGCTCTCCTGAGGCCCCCCAGTCAATGCCTGCCTGGCGTCTGTCTCCTGGTGTTTGGGGGCATTCTTCATTATCAAGTTCTCTTGCCCTAGGCTTCTGGAAATTATGCAATAACTACAGATCGTTAATGAAATAATCTGACAGGAAAACCAACGCTTCATGCATTTCAACCTTTCACTGAGAAATGAAAGCAAAGCCTAAGGAAATGCCATCTGACTAATTTCTAACCAAGGCAAATCTTCTCTCTTAGTCACCCCTAACAAAAATGTCAATGTTCTACAAGCACGGTGAAAGCTGCCAAGGTCCATGGCAGCTTCCCAGATCGGTTCTGGCCTACAAGGGGATCTGGGGTGCACTGCAGAGCAGAGTGGTTTAGTGTTTCCGGGGCAAACAGAGAAAAACTAGCACCTTAAACAGACATTGCCTTTCCTTGACCTCATCTGTGGTCTATTTGCCAATTTACTGTATTCATGTTCCTGTTTTTTTCCCTCTCAGGGTCTCAATTTTCTTGTTTCTACAATAGAATGGTTGATATTGGGGTCCTTTGGCCTTGATATTCTATAGTTTTGATTTATGGAGTTCATTCTCCTTGATCATTAGTGAGGACATATGATTTGCAGAGCACTTTTCTTAGATCTACCGTGCACAGGAAGCCAGGTGATCACTTCAGCTCATAATAGCATACCATTAACGTCCTCTACTGTCCTGAGCACATGTAAGGTGCCAGTGAATCCTGGAGCTAACACCTCCTGTTTTATGCGCCCTACGTTCTCACTGTCTCTGCCAGACCAGTATATTCACAGGGAGAGAAGGACATTCTCAAAGCTGATGATGGGGCTTCTAATAGACAATGCAGGGTAGCCTGACTACCTGATCACAAAGGATCCTTTCCAAGACTGCCAACATTGCCTACCAAATGCCAAATGACTGTGGCACTTATTTAATCTACAAATATGTACTAAGCAACTCTTAGGTGATACACATTGTGCTAGGTACTGAGGAATCAGAAATAATTAGAAAATGATCCCTGCCTTCTAGAAATACATACTCTCATGGTGAGGTAGGCAGGCGAGCTATTATCATGCAGTCAGATATGTGCACGAGTAAAGCAGCTTTCTCTTGGTTTGCTCACAGGAAAGGGTATCACTAACTTCATCTGGGGCCTTTAGAATGGGCTTCGTAGAGCAGCATATTTGAACTGGCTCATGGAGGGGAAGAAAGAGTTTACCTGGTAGATACAGAGGAAATCCACCCCTCGTGGAGAAGTAGCAGCACACAAAAGTATTGAGCGTGGGCTTGGGATCTTTTAGAATCGGTGAGGAATGTGGGATGATTTTGTGGTGACATCAGGGAAGGGAGAAGATGAAGAAGGGGAGAGTGGAAATGATGCTGGCGAACAGGTCAGAGTTGGATTGAGAAGGGTTTTATATACCATGTTAACGGGTTTGGACTCCATTCTACACAGAATGGAGATCTGTGCCAATGTGTGTGTGTGTGTGTGTGTGTGTGTGTGTGTGCATGACACAATCAGGTTTGGATGTTTAGGAAGAAAATGGCAGCATGGGAAGGAGAATGTAAATTAGGCACAAGAGAATACAGCTTCTGGGGAGCAATGGACATTCTGGTAGCTACACTGATGAGTAAGTGGGGAGGCAAGCTTTGGAAAAGTGTTTTGGAGCTGATCGGTGAGTGCAAGGTTACGTATTTATACTAAGGAGTTTATGTCAAAAGATACGGCTAGGACTGCTACTCCAAGCTTTTTTTCCTGTGGTTTGTACGACAGTTGTTAACGGAACACATACTGGGAGCCCTGCATGGCACTGAGTTGTGTGGATTGAAATAATCTATGCTGAAGACAGGACTTTTCTACAGGAGGCAAAAGTTTCCCACCTCCTGTATATGCTTATGGCTAAAGTCACGTCACGCCTCAAGGAGTGCGTGGTTGACACTCTCTCATGCAGCTTTGACAAACTTCTGGCATCTCAGATCCTCCATTAGCCACCACACAGGAAAGCTAACCTCGAGTCTGGCTCCATCACGGTTGGAGAAAAGCTCACCTGCATTCTCAAGAAGCAGGCCAAATACGACTGTGCTCCTGAATGTAACAGGGACAAGAGGACCAGTGTGAAATCCGGATCTTTGGAGGAAAGAATGCATACATTTAAAATGAATAAACAGAATTCTTCTCTCTTCTTCCCATTGGCAATGCATCTGAAGGCCTTGACTCAGCATTAGTGGACCTTTAATGCTCATGCTTGCTTGCCCATCCCTCTCGAAGGTGATTGATTCCATTGTTGGCTGTTTTCGCTACATGAATGTGGAATCTTTGGAGTGCCTAATTCTTTGCAAGTTCCATTGGAGGGTGGAAAAGCTAGAACAAGCTGTAACCAGTCGACCGGCCCAGTGACTCAGGAGCTTAAGCATTTAACTAATTAGCAGAGAAGAATGTGGCAAAGATTGCAGTTAATAAGAATGAAAGAAGGATCACTGGGGCCTGAGTTATGCAAGCTTCTATTTCCTTTTGGGACCATATCAGAACTTCAGGAGAAGAAAGGCTACCTTTTACCTTTGAGGAATTTTCAGAGTTTTTTTTTTTTTTTTTAATTGGTGACTGACGAAGAGAAAAATTTCAACACCTCAGAAAAATGCCTCATCATTTCCTCTTGTGAAATCTGGGTGCTTTTGTATGAATTCATGTTAGGAATGTGGATCCCCATCCATGAGGGTCATTTTTAACCGAAAGCTGCTATCGAGTGGTAGTGCTGGTTAGAAAGGGCAGAGTACTTGTCTTCCCCGAGCATTCTATGACCTATATTTATCCTTCGAAGGCAAGAAAATGTCATACGTGAGAGCACAGTCTTTTGTCAAATATGTGAAAATCCCAGCTCAACCTCTTCCTAGTTACAGGACTGTCCTCTCTGAGCCTCAGTTTTCTCATCTCTGAAATGGGACGAATTATATCTGCTTCCCAGGGGGTTCTGAGGATTAAATAACAACCTGTGAAAAATATTAACCTGGTGTCAGGCACACAATATTCATTTAACCTTATGGTTGTTATTATGAACAAAAAATAAAAGAAAGAGAAAATGCACACTTACATTGTCTGTTCACATTCATAGTGGTATTTACTCAGGTTGTAAGTGGGATTTTTCCAAGTAAAGGGAAAAGTCTGGCTTCTACTTTTATTAGATAAAAACGGTGAGTTAAAAAAGTTACCTTTATGAATGATAATTCCTAGTGGTAAAGAAAGATAGAATGTTAATACTTTATTTTTTGACCTTTTTATTTAGTTTTTGTTTATTTTTTCCTGCCTCATTTCAAAAAAGAATTTCAAAGTAGGTTATAAACCTATAAACAAAGACAAACTAAATTAGGATTAACTTTTTTCACCCATAATTTGTTTTCCCCTATAATCTTCTCAACATTTAAAAAAGTTGTATAATTCCCCAATTGACAAATAGAGGTTGCTGAATATGTATTTATTGAATTTAATTGAAATGAGCAGAAAAAAAATTCAATAAATGTTTTTCTTCGAGAACATTTTTGTCAACATGTTTCTTAAGTTTGACCATACATGGATTTCAACTTAGAAATAACGAGATCTCTTTGTATTACTTAAAAGCTCATGCTAATCCACTTTAAAATTAATTTTGATACTTTAATTATTTTGAAAAGGCATTAAATTCACACAGTCCAAAATCGGAAAGGTACATAAAGCATCCGCGGAAATTTCTCTCCTATTCTTGTTCTTCAGTCACTCACTTCTACCTGGAGGCATCCTATGTTCTCAATTTCTGGTTTCGATCCACTGTTGAAGTTTGTGAAAGAACACCAGGCCAAGGTCAGCATGTGGAACAATGACCACTGCTTGCCTTTGAGATTAGAGACGTGTGGGTTCTATCATGGATTCTTCTCCTTAGTAGCTTCACGTCTTTGGGCAAGGGGCTTGCCATCTCCAAGATCCAGTCTCTAACTCTATAAGTGAATAAATTCTTTCCTGGGAGGTTATGAGGTTTAAAAAAGAGGACACATGCAAGTAAAGACTACATTCTTTCATCTTCTGTGTATTTCAGTCTTTGGACCTAAAGCTCCTTTGACTGTTACGTGCTTTAGTGACTCGAATGCATATTTAAAACTTTCAGACTGGTCGTTTGAAAGATGAGGGAAATACTGAGGCATTTCTTCATCTTCCCATTTCTGGGGTTGCTGCATGAATGTTGATGCATTTATGCATGTAAGATCCATGGACCTTCCATGTATTCCTCACTGCTATGGGCTTCCTTTCCCCTCCAGCTGTATCCTTCTTATTCTTACTCACCCAATTCCAATGCCATTGACTTCAGAAAACCCTTTCCTTGCCAAATGGAGCAGGAATTAGATTTCTTTTAGTTCAAGTCCACCTTTCTTCTACAAATGTAACAGACTCTACAGTGTGGTGGTTATGTGTGTTGGTTTTGGAGGCACACAGACCTTGGTTGGAATCTGGACTTTGTCACTTTCTAGCTAACTAACTTCAGGCAGCGAACTTACTGTGCCTAAACCTCAGTTTTCTCACTGGAAAATTAAGCTAGGAATACCTCCACCCCTGGGATATTTGAGGATAAAAGGAAAAATATAATAAAAGCACCTGATATGTAGCAAGTGACCAGTAAGTGGTGGCTTTTGTAATTATTATTCCGAGACACAGGAGAGGCCTAGATACCTTCCAAATGCTCTTCCCCGTCTGGCCAGCAAAAATGGGGGCTTATGGATATGCAAAGAAGCTAGTGTTTTATAATGGTGGTGAATGATGCGTGGTCATACGTGTCATACGTGAGAACAACTTCTAGTTGCCATTTGCATTTTGTTTCACATCACGGTCTTCAGTGCATCACTGAGTAAGTGTTGACTGCGTTCACGAGAATAGGCTAGAACGAAGCATCGTGGAAGAGTATCGAGAGTACATCAAATCTGCTTGCAAATTTAGCTTCTTGCTTGTATTATGGTTGCTTTTCTACCTTCCTCCCTCCCTCCCTCCCTCCCTCCCTCCCTTCCTTCCTTTCTTTCATTTCCCTGACTCACTCCTTCCCTTTGTTCCTTGTCTATTGTGGAAAATAAATAATAGACTGGTTCTGCTTTCAAGGAAGACACAAGGGAAGAAAAATCGTAATTTATTAGATGGCATTCACACCCCAGTCCTGGTGCTAGACATACTTTCTACATGTTCTCATTTAGTCTTCACAGCAGCCCTGAGGTATTAATTGCCCAGAAAGGGTAACCAAGTTGTTACCAAAGTCACACAACTAACAAGCAAATCTGGGATTTGAAAATAAGACTCTCTGATTCCATATGTAGTTGGTAAATGTGGGCACAATGTGTGTGTGTGTGTGTGTGTGTGTGTGTGTTGAAAATATCAAATAGCACAAGTTCCCTGAAGACACTAGATTCACTCTTTGGGAGACTGATGGTGTCTCTTGTCCCAAACTCCATCTTGCTCTCCGTTCTTGCACTTGGAGAAAGTGAATAAGTTTTGGGGTCCGCGAGCCTTCAATGTTCTTTCACTTTTTCTGAGGTTGGAAAATAATCTTCATATCTTTCCCCTGGAGCTTCCACTTTTGTTATCTGCTCACTCCTGATGTATGCTTGCCTCATCACCAAAACATGGTGCCTGACAGCATCCTTGGTGCCCAGCAAATGTTTGTTTAATGGATGAATTAATAAATAAATGGGAGAGTGAAGGAGAGTTGCTGATATTAAGTCATTTATATGTTGGCCTTTGTCTTGTTCTTCTGGATTTCTGATATTGGTTTCTAGCAGAAGCTCAAAACCCCTCTTCGTTCTTCTGCTCCTCTAAGTTACCCTTCCATACACATGCACAAAGATGGGGAGGAAGGCTAATTTGGGCAGTCAGTTTCGGGATGCTAACTGAGTGGTTTTAAAGAAGTGGAGACATAGGGATTGGATAAGAATCTTTCTGGGGAAATGTGGATATGGCCTTTAAAAATGGAAAAGTCCAAAATCTATGAAAAGTAGAGGATTAGGGTTTTGGTCCACTTTAATTTGAGGTTAGTTGGCAATACTTTGTCCAGGAACAAAAGGAATTTTCCATGTAGTCTTGTCTGATTTATTGGAGTTTCACATTGGGGTTTGGGGCTAACAACTCAGCTAATACTTACTACTTTTCCTTTCTCTCAGAGATATAAAGGGAAAGGGTGGTCATGGACATTGGTGAGATTCAGATATTTACAAGTTCCTGGCCAAATACCATATCTTTCGACACCAGTCTCACCCCTACCCTCAAAAGTGACTTTTTATTTCAATGCCCTTTCTCAGTGTTCTATCTGATTGTTTGAAAGCCACGAGGCAATCATATTCTCCATGCTGACACGTTCATCTCATTTCTGATGGGTTAAGTGCTAAATATACATAACTCCGAGATAGTGTTAAGATTTAATCTGTGGGATTCTGGGGAAGAGAAGTTAAGGTGTTAATCTCATTTACTGGACGATTTGGGTCTCAAACTGATTTATCAATAAGTGTTTCTCATTTTGACCACTTTCTTGGGGGAAACTTCTTGGACTTTGCTCCTTTTTCAATGCACCTTTTCCCCTCAACAGATATCAAGGTTTGAGGAAACATACTAATAGAGAAATCAATTAGTGCTCTTAGGGCTCTCACAATGTGATTCCTGGGAATTGCTGATTCACCAAATTCATCTTGGTCAGGTGTATATTTACCACTTAACCCATCAATTCTCTCAAGCTCCTTTGGGTTTCAGATCCCCTTGGCAATTAATACACTAAGATAAAAGCATGGTGTGTTTGCAGAGAATGCCGTGGATCTGCTCTCTCTGGGGTACATGGAAAAGTCCTTAACTGCAGTCCTGATCTACCATTTACATAGGAGATTCTCTATAATCATTTGCCTTGTTCAGGTTGGTGATTTTAGTCTCTCATCTCTGAATGACTGAACATGTCTAATTCCCATTTTAATCATATTACCTGGATGAGCAAAAGTAGCTCTACACTGATTTATGCATTTTAGCTGCCAAGGAAAAAAAAAACCCAGTCCCACGTGATGCTTAACCTATATTGAGGGCAGCGACAGGCCATAGGCATTGGTGTTCTTGCAGACTATGAGATATTTTATGTTCTGATAAGGGATAAAAATTCCTGTCTCAAATGGCTCCCCATCATACTGAGATCTTGCAACAATAACATTACTGATTCAGACATTAATCTTAAGTATCTAGGGAGCCCTAAAACATTGTAACCCACTAGCAAGGACCATGGTAATTGCCACGTAAATCCCCTCCATAATCTGGCTCTTATTATGAAGCCAGCCAAGGTTTGGCCTTAAATCATCCTGGTTGAACAGAGCCTTGTAGAAACACTATCACCTACACCTATCTCTGCTTCTTTTCATTAACCTGTTATCCTCTTTACAAATGGGGTTTTTCACCCACTCCCTTCCTCCAGATTAGTAATGCCCTGTTAAGTAAACAAACATGAAATTTCAAAGGGAAACTGGAAAAATAATCATTACCAGCTGCCATGTTAAGCATTGCGGAAATGCTCATGATTTCCAGAGAAAAATCCATGCTGCCCTTTGAAGGCACTCAGGCCTTTAGAGCTGGATAAATGTATAACTTCCAGGCCAGGCTCCATTCTGTTTCAACAATAAGTTTTGAACCTTGGGAAAGGTGCTGAGAAATGAACTTTGGTTTTCGCCACAATCCATCTGGAGCATTCTGTGACGACATTGACTTTGAAGTTAGGCTGACCTGGCCAATCCTACTGCTCACCAGCTTGGGTGAGTTATTCATTTCTTTGTCCATTCATTCAGTCCACAAATACTTTGTGTTGTATACTTGCTAGGCACTGCCTGCACCAACCCCCTCCCGCCACCAAAAAATCCCCCCAAATGCCCAGAAAGACAATGGGAACAATGGGAACTCAAAAAAATTTAACCAGACTCAGAAGGTCAAGGAGGGCCTCTTAGAGGAAACACTGTCTAAGATAAGACATGGAGGATGAAGAAGATCCACCTCAGTTTTCTCATCTGTGAAATGGGCATGATGTACCTACCTTGAAAGTAGTTATAACGCTAAATGAGATGATGGTCCTTAAATGAACATCTGCAATAGACTCAGATTTGGCACCTGATAAATCTTACCAGCGTTTTTATCTGGTTATAAATGTTATATTTTTCATTATATACAGTTTGGAAATGGCATAGATATACTAAAAAAGGAAGAAAATAGGGGCACCTGGGTGGCTCAGGAGGTTAAACGTCTGACTCTTGATCTCAGGTCAGGTCTTAATCTCAGGGTCCTGAGTTCAAGCCCCATGTTGGGCTCTGCAATGGACGTGAAGCCTAGTTTAAAAAAAAAAAAAAGAAGAAGAAAAAAAGAAAGAAAAGCCACTTGTATCCCACATTCTAAAATTTTTGTACCTTTTGTTGACATTTTAACATATTTCCTTTCAAACATTTTTATTCCTTGGTATACTCATATTTGGGAGTTATCCTCTTAATGTATTTTGGATCCTTATTATTTTAAAGTTAGCTGTGTATCCTAAGTATTTTCCCATATTGTCGCACAGTCACTGTAAACATTATTTTCAGTGGCTATGTACTACATCAAATGGATTTATTATAATTTAGTTAATAATTCACCTATTTCTATTCATTTAGGCTGTTTTCAATTTGTAGCTATTATAAATTGAATTTTAGACTATTATAAATCATGCTTAAATGAACATCTTTGTGCATAAATCTTTGTGCCTATTTTTGATTATTTCCTTAGGCTAGCTTCCCAGAAATAGAATGGCTGGGTCATAGGCTATGAATATTTTTAAGGCTCTATAGTAATATTGCCAAATTGTCTTCCAAAGGGGTTATAACAATTTACATTCTGACTGGGAGCGAATAAGCTGGCCTATCTCCACATGCGCTCGCCAGCTAAATCGAACTTGCCGTTACCGTTATTATTACCATGCGCCATTTAGGTCCTCAGGGGCATAACAGGTTTTCAAAATTCAACAAGATTTTTTTTTTTTTGCCTCTAAATTTAAAAGCACTACTTATATTTTATAACTACTGGGAAAATAGAGAAAAATAATCAAACAAACCAAAGAAAACCAGAGTATGAATAATCCCGCTAATCAGAGATAACCACTCTCAAACCAGTATTTTAAAATCGTATTTTCAATGTAGATATGCGTTTTCATACTTGTTCCTCTGCATTGTCATTAGTATTCTTTTTAACATGTCATTTCAAACAATTGCCTCTACAATCATTTTTCTGATAGATACATTTTATTTTTTCTCCCACCCATGGAGATGTTAGGAACTAAGCATCATTATCAAATTCTGTAGACTAGGGTTTCTTGACCTTGGCATACTTTGGACCAGATAATTCTTTGCCAGTGGAGGGCTGTCCTGGGCACTACAGGATGTTTATCGAATCCCTGGTTTCTACCTACCAGATGCCAGTGGTACCAACCCACTCACACCCAGACTTGTGGCAACGAGATATCTCCAGGCATTGCCAAGTGTCCCCTGGATGGCAAACCTCCCCCGGGCTGATGCCACTGGGCTATACGACTATCCCCACCGTCCTGTGCTGCTGGAATGGCCGTGATTATCCTGGATTTAAACTACCCAGTGAGGGCACTTTCACAACCAGCTGACATGGCACATTCAAATTTTGGACAGCTCTGCCCCAAAGTGTTTCCTTACATGAATCTGAGTCTTCCTGAACTTTCTAGTCATGATCTTAATTTTTCATTATATATATATATATATATATATATATATATATATATATTACATATTTATGTATTACATATTACATATTTATAATTCATACATACATATGAATTACATATTTCTGCATATATATAAATATATATATACATATATATATATGCAGAAATATTTTGTCTTTTGTACAACTTTGCCAACACTAGAAGGCTACTAACATATCCAAATGAAACAACTCCTTTATTTTTCCCCATTCCCTCAGACGCCCTTTCAATTCCCTCCCAACACTTTCTCCGTCTTCTGAGTGTTCTTTTCGTTCTTTTTCGTTCTCTTTCGTTCTCTTTTCGTTCTTTTACCCTCTTTTTGGTGTGACATCAACCGTGAGCTGAGCAGAATAGAGGAAACCAGATTTTCCTGCCTCTATCTCAGTCCATAAACTATGAACCTTATGAAGTTGCCTTTATTCAACCATGCCTGATCCACCCAAATGGAAATTTCATATTCTAAAATCGAATATATTTCAATGTATTCAAACATCAAATTTACCTTTCTGGAGACTATATCACATCAGTGACTCATATTTCATTTATTATTGACCAGAGACTCTAAAATCATTCACAAATTCCCCAGCTTGGCTTGTCTGATTAAGCTGAGAGTCAGCTGCCCCATTACTAATGACCACGTGCCTTATAGTAACTAGATAGAAAATTATAGAAATATAGACAGATATAATAGGAAGGGACCAAAGAAACTATGCGATTTCACATCCTCCTTTTATAGACCGAAACCAAGGCTCAGAGGTAAAATATTTGCCCACATTTCACAGCTACTAACTCATAGTAAGATTTCATCTGGAAGCTTGGTTTCCAGACTGCTGATCGATCCTAGGACACCAAGGGAAACAATGGGATGGGTTAAGGAAAAAAAAAAAAAAAAAAAAAAAAAATATATATATATATATATATATATATATATATATATAAATATTCTGTTACTGGAGGTAGATAGATAGGGCAAGAAAATAAAGATGGACTTCCAGGTACAACCTACAAGAGTGAGGTCTGCAAAGACAGAGAATTGACAAGAAGCTCAGGAAATTAGCTAATATGTTTTGATATCAGTGGCCAAAGACAACAAAATATGTTTGACTGGGCGGATCTGAACGGGAAAAGGAATGGATCAATCGAATACTGCGACTTCTAAGCATTTGGGTCCTCTCTTTCGATAGAGCCTCTTCAAATTAATCTCATTAATTGACCACAGGAATTTTGGACAGACAGCAGCAGTTGCTACTCTGGATCTGTGAGTAAATTAATCCTGGTCACATGAGTCCCCTGTATTTCGCCATCTCTCCTATGCCTTTCCTCGTCTTTCTCTAGCTGGTCAAAGCTCTATTCCATTAGAAAGAGAAAACAATTTCTAGAAGGAGCCTTCGATGAATTTAACCAAAAAGTTACCACCGGTATCACGTTTAAAAACAATAATAATAATAATTAGAAAAAACAATCCTCACTATTTTGTTTCTAACTGGCTTCGGTTTCCCAAGCACCTATCAAGTTCAATAAATGGACAATATAAATAAACAATGTGGCTATTTCGCAAGCCACTTGCACACTTATCTCCCCTCCCTGCAGCCTTTTCCCTGTCAACTCATAAACTTTGTATGTGCTCTGTGACTCAGCATACCTGCGACAATAACTATATGGCCCTTTATAGATATCAACAGGATGTTTGATTTAGGTTAGCCGTGAATAAATACTGATATCACTAACCCTAAACATCACAAGTAAGATAAAAATAAATATTCTGACCTTGCGGTGAGTGAGTAATTGGACATGAATTACATTTGTCTTTTTGATAATGATGCAAAGCAGAATGGCGGAGCGAAGGCACATCCTGTATTTATGTGCCTTCCACCACAATAGGTAATTAAGTGGAGCTGAATAGTTTAAGGTCAAACTGAGGTTCTGCCCTTGATTCGCTGCTTTCAGGAACACGGCAGAGATGGAAAAGGTAAACAGTGATGCCCTCCAATGGCGAGGACATTTAGGAACCCGGGTTTTAGAATCAGGGAGAAAAACTGCTGTCAAAGTCCTGCTCTGTCTAGCCTAGTGGTTTCTCTGGGCACAGATGAGATGAAATATGAACATGTTGTACAGTAGGAGACACGCACATGGTAGAAATTAATAGTATTGCTTCCCTATGGGGAAGTGAAATTTCTGGTTCCATTTCTTTAAGTAAATGGTTCCTAACCCTTTAGAAGTGGTCATGCACCTTTTTGGAAAATATGATACTGTGCACACACTTCCCAGTGGAAACACAAACACAAGCACCTGCCCCCCATATCTACCACATACGCACACGCATGCACAAGCAATCTCTCACACACACTCCGTACATATCACACACCCCGTATACACCACACATGCACTCCCATCCAGGATTCCCCAAAGCCTAGAAAAACAGCTCGGTACAAGGTGCTTGGGGGCAAACAGCCTTAGATCCAATACCCTTCATCCAATGTGCCAATATTTCCCAGTCTCTTCCCATTTAAAAATCAAAGCAGAGAAAAGCCTGCAAGCTTGCCCAAAGTCAGGGCTGGTTCATGGGTGTGTGACCTGTGCAGACGCACAGGACCCTGCACTGCCCGCAGTCACTCATCCTGTGGCTTGTCAAGCAGAGACTCAGTCTCTCCCCGCTTCCGACTCCCCCACCCAGCCTTCTCCAGCACACCCTCTCCTCTTAACGCTGTGTTTCCCTCCATCACACTCATCCTCATTTCACATAGAAATGTTATACGTTTACTGTTTGATTCCCTAATCAGCTCCATGAGAGGAGGGCTTTGATTTCTGCCACAAGCCACACCTAGTACAGTGCCTGGCACACGGCCAGCCCTTTGGAAATCTGTGTTGAATGAATTAGTGACTTCAGCCCAGCCACCTTGAGAACAGAGCATACCTAACACTTAACCAGTGAACACAATTCGATGCCATTCTATTGTCCCTTATTACAGCACCACCCTGCACACTGAGAAAATTCAGAATTCTCTGGGGGTCAGCAGATACCCATGACGCTCTTGGAATAAGAATCTGTGCATTTGACTGGAGGAAAAATAGGAGGCACTTTTAATGAAAACAAGCTTCAATTTTGCTGTCACACAGATTACTAGGATAGTAGAGAGAAAAAGAAAACCCTAACACTTCTTGAATACCTACTCTGTGCCAGGGGATAGGTACTTAAATGCAGTTTGCCTCATTTACTTCAATGATCCCTCAGCACACTTGTGTATGCTTGATTATCTCCATCTTCCAGAAGAGGAAACTGAGGCTCAGTATCCCCCACCTCAGCTCCCTCAGCCAACAAGAGGTGAATATGTCAATTAGCCATCACGAAGTGATAACTATGGTTATTATTACTGTTAGAACGTATCAAACTTTGTAACTTGGGAAGCTCGCATCTTCCTGGAAACGATAGTGTACCCTGTATGGGGATATTCAGGTTTGGGAGCCAGTTTTCTTCCTTGCCTTTTTGTTGGGTTTTGTTTTCTTTGGTGAGAGTTAAGGAAAGGGGGTCAGGGGGCAATCTGGTGTCAGTTATTCATTTCCTCCTGTATTCATTTACTCAGGATTTACGGTGCCAGGCTCTGTGCTGGCTGCTTGTGGGGGGGATACAGAGGTGAATCAGACACTGTCCTATTCCGAAGAAGGTCACTGCTTCCTGTCGGCAACAAAACATACAGTTATTCCATAAACATCCCCTAAGCATCCACACTGTGTGCCCAGCCCAGGGCTAACTGACAAATGGAATATCACCCTTTTCCTCATGGAGCTCCCAGTCTGGAAGGAAGGCCCCCGACTTCCAATTGACGTAATGGTCAAAATGCAGAAGCTATTGTAAGTGGCTGTGAGAAGAACAAGGGTCTGTCTTGCTCCTGGATGTATTCCCAATGCTTAGTGAAGTTCCTGGCACATACTAGCTGCTCAATAAATATCTGTTAGGACACTGAAGTGCTTCAGTGCCATCATATATGGGTCTAGTGTGGTGGGAGATAGTATCTGAGAGACAGGTGGTATCAGAGAGGTGATATTTGAGCTTTTCTTAATTTAAAATGTTTGCAAGGAAACGACACAGGAGGAGATAAAAGATCATGATGACTCAAAGATTAGCTGTGCTAAAATGTGTGTGGGGACAGTGGGGTTTGACTGGGGTCTGAGAACAGCTGGGGCAGGGAGGGGACAAGAAGCTGTGAGGTAGACCCAGGATTGCAAGTGTGAGACCCTATGGGCTTGATCTAGTCAATACACTGGAGAACCTCTTGGGCTGGCACATTGTCAGAAGAGTTTGAATTCACATACCTACACCACAGACACCACTATTCTCTATTGCCCACAGAGCGTCTTCACATATTCATGTGGGCTTTCTGCCCAGGGAAGACAACTAGCCAAGATGGCTGGATGGGGAGTCTTAAAAAGGCAGAGCTCATTAAAACTCCCCTTGAGACAATAAGAAAGTGTCAGTAAAGGGTTGGGGGTTGAACTGAGATACAGAGGCAAAGAGCAAAAAAAGAGTTAATTTGGAATTGACATTCGGAATCTTTCGTGGGGAGAGAAACAGGAAACCAGGGGATTTGTATTCAGTCCAGATGTGAGATGGGCAGGAAGAGGGAAGGACCATTCAGAAAGATAATAGGTTTCATTCTCTGCCCTCTGCCTGGAGCAGAAGAGGGGGGGTTGATTGCGAGGGTACAGGAAAGGAGAAAGAGCTAGGCCCCTGATCTCTTAGCATTCCCTTCTGGTGGAGTCATCTGTGTGAGTGAAGGGTGAGGAGGTCTAGTGACCTAAGTCCCATGTTTTCACAGTTCCTCACTTACCTAAAATGTTCTGGCTCTTATAAAAGCAGCAATGATTTACACAGTGGTAATATTCAGTGTTGGTGTGGTTATGGAGAAATGAGCAACTTCATACACAGTTCTGGGAGGAAACTGGTAAAGCCTTTTGAGACAAAAAAAAAAAAGGTTGGCAATATTTTCTAAGAGTATTTAAAAAAAAAAACAACACTTCCAGAAATCTGTCCTACGGAAATAACCTGAAATGGAGATAAATGTACACAGAGATGTTCATCACGGTATGTAAAATAGTAAGAAAACTATAAAACATCTAAATATCTGATGTCATAGCAAATTTTGGTATCTTCATAAAATGAATAATATGCAACAGTTGCGTGCAGAATATTGTGTAAGAGCATTCAATAACCCGAGACAGCATTTGTGTTATAACATCAAGTGAAAAGAGCAGGATACAGAGTTGTATACATGATGTGATACGCATAGAAAGAAATTCCAAATTCTACATGCCAAGGGTTAGAAAACTATGGCCCACGGGCCAAATCTATTCCACTGCCTGTTTTTGTAAATAATTGAAACACCGCCACACTCATTCTTCATGTGTTGTCTATAGCTGCCTCTGTGCTACAATGGCAGAATTGAGCTGTTGTGTGAAGGACCATCACTCCTCAAAGCCTAAGTATTTATCATCTGGTTCTTAGAGAAAAAGTTTGCTGACTCTTGCTGTACGCTAAAATGTTAATCGTGATTTTTGTAATTGCAGAACGGTGTTTTTGAGAAAGCTTTGTTATATTTATCTTTTATTTTCACAATAGACATGTATTATTTTTATAATGGGTCAAAAAAGGAGTATCTAAAAATATCTGGCTACAAAAGAGAACAGAACATCCAGTATGATTTTGCTCAGTTCTGAATTCGGCTATGCAAAGTGAGGCAGTTTTGCTTACGTTGCTCTGAGTATTAGGAAGTCCCAAAGCTAACCCCCAGGGGTGATGACCGTAGTACATCCTTCATAGGTGTGTGTGCAAAGGGAAAATCTCATGTGTTCCATAGCTACAGATATGGCTACTATGCTGATTCGATGTCCCTTGCTGACTAGTTGGGGAAGTATGTGTGATGATGGAAAGAGAATCATTTCCCCCTGGAGCTGACCTTGGACCAGAAGAGGATGCCTAAACACTTCTGGTCCCCAGTTGCCTGGTCTTCAAAACCAGCATAATAACCCATCAACCTGCTACTAGTCAGAGGGCTGACTCAGATATCTTCTTGACCTTCTGTCTGGCTCTCAACTCTGCATTTCCACAATTTATCACTAATATTTGTTCAGCTTTCAGCATCAGCGATCCTGATCACTTGACTTCCAGAATTAGTGGGATGCAGGGATGGCAGTCAATATGCAGGAGAGAAAAGCCTCTCACTTTTCCAGTAAACTGTCACACATCACCTGATGCTACCTGGCGGCCTCTGGGAAAGAGGGCCCCAGGTGGGATGGTACCCCTGCTTCTTCCCTCTCCCCAGCCCATGCTTTCTCCAGTGGCTTTGATGTTGTGTGTCAAGGGTCCTGAGATGACTGTCGTTCCAGGGATTGTTCGAAGAAATATGATGTCTGTGGGAAAGAAACGCAATTCTGTTCGCTATGCATCAGCCACCAAGAAAACGTACTAAAATAGCTAAGAAGGCAGTTCACCGGAAGAAAAATTCAAATAGATATTTTTCTTTTAGTTCGTAGTTCTGGTTTCTGTTTTTAATGGGGTTTTCATGGGGGAAAATATTCAACCCGAGAGCTGGACATTTTGAGACAGCAGAGGTGAGGACACCCACGTATCTTTCATTGTTTCCACAATTTCCCAGCCAAGTTCAGGCGCCATCCCTCGCAGGCAGACTCTTTTCAAAGTGTCATGTGGGCGATGTAAGACAAAGAGCATGCGTTTTCAGTTCTAGGAAGAATACATTCTGAGGATCTACTTACAGCATGGTGACTGTAGTTAATAATGTGTATGTTGGAAAGTTGGTGAGAGTCAGTCTTAAGCATTCTCACCGCAGAAAAAAAGAAAGGTGCCTCTATTAACTATGTGAAATGATGGGTGTGTTAATCACCTTCATCTTGGTAATCATTTTACAATGGCTATGTATATCAAATCATCAGGTTGTATACTTTAAAAACCAAAACCAAAACCAAACAAACAAAACCCCCCAAGGTGTCCTGTGCCGATTATTCCTTTGTAAGAATGTAGCCAATGAGAAAGTTGACAGATAGCTCACTTACATGGAAAAAAGGAAAAAGAAAGATATCTTGGATATCCCTTCTACTGAATCACTTAAATTATCCTCCTGCAAATAAATATGTTCCAATGGGTGACTTTCTTGTCCACGGCTCTGTATGCCTAGGATTTGTTTCCTAACAACCGGAGGCAATGGCAATAGATAGACCGTATCTTCCATTCCATTTCACAGGGCAGGACAAGCTGGTGACATCACATTTCTGGTTAAATGCAGAGGGTTGGAAAAGGCTACCTATCTTCCCCCCAACCCCTGATTCCTGCCTAGGAACTTACACATTCTTACCCATCATTTCCATCTTGAGCACTGTAATTCTGACACTCTTGCTGAAACCACATTGGACTGACTTTAGGCACCAGTTTCTAAGGTCATACGTGAGCCACACAACAAACTTGCCTTACGACCTTGGAAGTACTGATCTAATACGACTAATCACGACAGTCACCCAACTTACTCACGTATTCAACTCTAAATAACCTGGTTCTCTCAAATATAACACACACACAAAGATTGAAATTCTCTTTGGTGTTAAGAAGATGGCCGTTCAAGTTTTAATTGAGAAAGTTTAGAGTCCTTTAGCTTCATTCCACCCATGTCCCTTCACCACCACCCAACCCCACTGGCAGGAGAAAGATGTTTACCGATGACCCTGGCATCACAATATAAGAGGAACTTTTATAATTCTGAGATGTTTTGTAAATGCTCTCTTCCTCCGAGAATGCCTTCACTTCTCTCCTTTAACTACGTGCTTCCATTTAGTTTCAAGACCCAACTAGAATTATCCTGCACCAGGGAATTCTCCCTTAACTTCTATAGCCATGAAATGGATCTATGCCATTTCATTCCTTTCCGTTCTAGTACAGAAGTGACTTGCCATTCAAGAGTCAGACTGTTTGAATTTCAATTTTGAATCTCTCCTCAGTAATTTGACCATTCTAGGCATGCTATGGACCCATTTAACCCTCAGTTCTCATCCTGAAAATGGCTCTAATGAGAGTACCTACCACACAGAGCTGTGGTGGGAAATAACTGAGATAAAGGGCCGTAAAGCCTCGGCATGGTGTTTACAGCAGGGGAAGAAAGCGGTGCAGCTAATCCTTACAATAAAGTGGTCACTGTATTGGTGAGCTTCCGAAGCGAAAGAATTCTTCCCCTTTTATCCCTGAGTCTTGAGCTCCCAACCAAGCCTGATAACTGCTTACTGGGGAAGGAAGGTGTGAGGCTTAACTGAAATGAGGTCACTTGAGGAAATCGTAAACTGGCCCCTTAGCAAGGAGATAACTACAGTTATCTGTAGTAACGATGGCAAATAGTTCAAGCAGGATGTGGATGACTTCTTGGGATCCCAACAGTGCTGGGCCTGAGGGGTGGCGGGGAGAGGACATGTGTGCAGTTTACTCTCCAGAATTTAGCTAAATCGTCTGGAAGAGGGCTGAGTATTTTGGGCACTTACCTGGGCAGCCACTCACCCTTCTGTCCTGCGGGAAAGCTCACTGGAGCACTGTGACTTCCGGTCGTTAGTTCTATGTTCCGTTGCGTATTTTATTTCAGTGAAATGTTAAGTGTCTCGTATTGTGGGTTTTTTTTTTTTTCTTGTATAAATAAAATCCTATTAATACCAGGCCTGACTCTGTATATACTGAACCTGATTTGCAAAGGTCTCTATTTTCCCTACCTTGCTGGTCAGATCACAGGATCAAGGTCAGGGCCAAGCTCATAAGAGGAGCACCCCCTGTTGGTTGATTGAGGCATTTGTGTTCGCCAGAAATGTGAGGGTGCAGACTGACCAAGGACTTGGAGCCGGGGAGGGGAGGCAATAAACAAAGTGATCTGTCTCCTTAAGCATGAGCTGACTCAGTCTGGCTTGACATCTCCAGCCTCTGGCTCCCACACAGACTATCTCCTTCCTGCTTTCCACCTTCTTTTGAAATCCCTGTAGAGTACAAATTAGAGAAATCCCTCCCTATTACTTCTCCTTCACCACTACCACCAAATGACTTTATAATAGCACTTAAGGATGTATTTAAAACATTGCCTCCTTTTGACATCTTCAATCATGCAACAAATACTTTGAGGGACCTAAGCACTGTACTGAATACACGATAGACAAAGATGAACAAACCAGGAGTGTTCCCTATTTCCATAGAGCTTACAGACTGGAAGCTATAAGCTATGCTTGTGTGATACACAGCAACCACTTCCAAGATAATCATTACACCCACTCGACAGATGAGGAAACTGAGATAATTTAGTGAAAAGAAGAGGAGCTAGAATGAAGGGTTATGGGTTTTTCCTGTACTACGCATTGAGCCCCATTAGAAGATAGGACACGACAGGAAAAAAAAAAAAAAGGTAAGGGAGAAGATATTAAGTATAAATCCATTAGTTTTCTCTTAAAATTATTTGTGAAAGATAGGGAAGGGTGTAGTGGATGGAAAGGAAGGTGAGTTCAAGCGCTCAACGCCAGGTCTCCCCAATCCATCCCCTTGTTGAAATGCCTCATCATTTTTTGGACACCTTTCAAACCCTAGGAAACACTCTAAAATTCCAAGCTAGGAGGAGTTTCCTTTGCAAGTCTGGCCATTGTAACTTTACCAGAAGCTGGTCAATACTTCCTCTTACCAGTTACAAAGCACAGTTTTTTCTGAATGAATTTTGTATTCAGTAAACAGTTAACCCTTCACCTTTCTGACTCACACTATTTATGTTATTGCTTAGCTTTGAGAATAGGATGAAGTCAGGGTGCCTGGGCGGCTCAGTCGGTTGAGCGTCCAGCTTCAGCTCAGGTCATGACCTCATGGTTCGTGGGGTCAAGTCCCTCATTGGGCTCGGGCTCTGTGCTGACAGCTCGGAGCCTGGGGCCTGCTCCAGATTTTGTGTCTTCCTCTCTTTCTGACGCTTCCTGTTCATGCTCTGTTTCTCTCCCTCCACCCCCCCGCCCCGCTCTGTCTCTCAAAAATAAGTAAACATTAAAAAAAAAGAATAGGATAAAGCCTAGGGCAGCTTTTTTGTGCATCCTCCCCCCCCCCCAACGCTCCTACACACATACACAAACACACATCACACATATTTGCATCCTTACATACAACCACTGAGAAACATGCATATGTTGGGGCGCCTGGGTGGCTCGGTCGGTTAAGCGTCCGACTTCGGCTCAGGTCATGATCTCACAGTCCGTGGGTTCGAGCCCCGCGTTGGGCTCTGTGCTGTCAGCTCGGAGCCTGGAGCCTGTTTCAGATTCTGTGTCTCCCTCTCTCTGTGACCCTCCCCCGTTCATGCTCTGTCTCTCTCTGTCTCAAAAATAAATAAAAAACAAAAAAAAAAGAAACATGCATATGTGAACACACATGTACACAAAATCAAGTACATACCTATGCAGATTCACTACATATGTAAAAACCCTTACACACATGTGTGTACATACAGATGTGTGTGTATGCACACACAGAGACACACACAGGCATGGTGTTGGCTTTGTACTCTCGGTGAGAGGAAGTCGAAAGACCCAAAACGCTCAGACTCCCAGCTGAACATGTAAGAAACCTGTCAGTCCAATGCCTTTGGGGCTGTTTTCTCCTCTAAAAGAAGAAGGATATCACTGCTACTGTTGCCTGTTGAGCTCTCCGTTCCCATCCTTCCCTATTGCTAGGGTGTGGGGAGTTCATCCTTGCATCCGATGACTAATATTGTTTTCTTGTTTTTCTTCTACAAAAGTAAAATCATAAGGATTACTGGATAAAGTAGAATGAACTTGAATCCCACGTATAACACACCTTGTTTATAGCAGACACAGAGAATCATGGAAGAATAGAGACTCTTTGTATCTCATTAGAACAAAACAAGACATCCAAGAACACTCAGTCCAGCCCCTTCATGTTTCAAGCAAAGGTTAGGGAAGGTTCAGAGACCCGGAGGGCTACGTGATCAGCCTGGAGTCCACACTGCTCACTGTGAGTAGACTGGACAGAAGCCATAATCTTTTTGGTATCCAGTGAACGTGGTGAGTAAAGGCCACTATTACTGGGAAGCTATTCTCCTCTTCTGCTGCAAATCCTCCTTAGTATTCAAACCAGAAACCAGTAAAGTACACAACATAAAGTAAAGTGGGATTTGGGGCAATTATCCAGTGAGTCTTTGTTACAGATAACCAAAGCAGGCAATTCAAGTCTCAATTCAATTTTGCTGTCTTCATTTTGATGGTTAAAATAACCTACTTAAACCCAAATTTGTCTGTGTGGAGTCCTTTACTTCTCTGAGGTTGGACTCACTTTCCAAGCAGGGAAGGTGGGAGAGAGAAAGATTGAAAGAGAGAGATTGAAAGAGAGAGAGAGAGAGAGAAGGGGGGAGGCAGTTCTAGGCAACGTGACATAAAATAATTTAGAAAATTTTTTAGAAGTTTATTTATTTTGGGGGGGGGGAGGGAGCAGGGGAGAGGCAGAGAGAAAGAGAAAGAGAGAAGAGAGAGAATCCCAAGCAGGCTCTGTGCTAACAAGCCTGAAGTAGGGCTTGAACCCATGAAACTGTGAGATCGTGACCTGAGTCAAAATCAAGAGTCAGACATTTAACTGACTGAGCCACCCAGGAGCCCCAATAATTTACAATTTTTTTTTTTAAATTTAAATTGAAGTGAAGTGCACAAAGGGCTCAAATCTTTTTTTCTTTTTAAAATTTTTTTAACGTTTATTTATTTTTGAGACAGAGAGAGACAGAGCATGAACGGGGGAGGGGCAGAGAGAGAGGGAGACACAGAATCGGAAGCAGGCTCCAGGCTCCGAGCCATCAGCCCAGAGCCCGACGCGGGGCTCGAACTCACGGACCGCGAGATCGTGACCTGAGCTGAAGTCGGACGCTTAACCGACTGAGCCACCCAGGTCAAAGGGCTCAAATCTTAAGTGTCCAGCTCACTAATTGCTGAGATATATGCATCCCTGGACACGCCTATGTAATCACCACTCAAATCAAGACAAAATATTTCCATCACTTTAAAAGATTCCCTTGTGTCCTTTCTGAACCATATCTCCTGATATAACCACTATTATGACTTCTATCACTATAGATTTGGCCTCCCTGTCCTTGAACTTTATATAAATGTAATCATATTGTGTGTTTTCTTTTGTGTCTGACTTCTTTCACTGCACATAACAGTTGTGAATTTAATCCATGTTGTTGCATATATCAGCAGTTGTTTTTTATTGCTCAGTAGTGTTCCATTGTATGATTAAACTGTAATTTATTGATTCATTTTCAAGTTAATGGGCATTTAAATTTTTTCCAGTTTTCAGTTATTATGAATCAAGGTGGTTATGAATGTTTTTGTACATGCCTTTTAGTTATTTCATTTCTCTTGTGTATATATCTAGGAAAAGGGTTTCTGGGTCATGGTGTAGGCAAATGTTTTGCTCTAATAGATTGTTCCCACAGTTTTTCAAAAGCAGTTGAACTTATTCACACTCTAATAGTAATATATAGAGTTCAATTACTCCCCAAACTTAGCAATACTTAGTATTGTTTGTCTTTTTTAAAATTTAGGCAATTCTGATAAATATGTGGTGGTAACTCATTGCAGTTTCAATTTGCACTTTCCTAATGAGTGATCTGCATTTTTTTGTTCAAGTATTTTTTTGTCATGTTCAAGTGAGTATTTGTCCTTTTGTTATTAATTTGTAAGCGTTCCTAATGGATTCTAGGTATGAGTCCTCTGCCAGATACAAACATGTATAATATTATAAAAACCTATCCCAGACTGTGGCTTGCCTTTTCACTCTCTTGTCTTCTGTTTTAAAAATATCTACTACCCCAAGGTACGAAAATACCTTTTTCTTTTTCTGGATATTTCACCTTCACATTTGGTGTGCATTATATCTATAATTAATTTGGGGGTATTGTATGAGGTACAGGCAAGGTTTATTTATTTATTTTTTTAACACCCAGATCTATTCAGAACTTCTCCGAATTGCCTTGAGACTTTTATCATACATCAGTGACTATGCTTGTGTGGACTCTTTTCTGTTTGATTAGTCTGTCTACTCATATCAGTATACATGGTGTTAATAATTGTAGCTTTGAGGAAGGTCTCAAAATCTGACAGTGTAAGTCTTCCAATTTCCTTCCTCTGCAAAATTTCTTTGGCGATTCTAGGTTCTTTGCAATTCTATGGAAACTTTAGAATTGCTTTATGTCCAACAACAAAAAATTTAAAAAAGTTTCAGAGATTTTAATTGGGATAGGATTGAATCTGTAGATAAGTTTGGACAAGATTTATATCTTAGACATACTGAATCTTCTAAACCATAAACACAGTAAATCTCCTCACATATTCAAGTCTTTTTTAATTTCTCTCAGCAGTGGTTTCCAATTTTCAGTGTAGAGGTCTTGGAAACTTTGATTTCAGTTAGTCCTAATAATTTGATATTTTCTGCTGTTGTAAATGTTACTGTTTATAACGTTGTCTCCAATTTTCTCAGTGCAAAGAATTACAATTAATTTTTGAATATAAACTCTGTGGCCAATGACTTTGCTAAATTCCATTATTAGCTCTGATAGTTTGTACATTCTTTTTGGATTTCCTTTCTACACAATCATACCATGTCGGAATAAGACAGTTTTTCTTCTTCTTTTTTAATCTCTATGCCTTTTATTTCTTTTTCTTACCTTATTGCTCTACCCAAGACTTGTATAATATTAGCCATAAGTATTAATAGGGAGAGACATATGATATCTGTAGTTTGAAGGTGAGGAAAATATAGTGTGAAACATAGAGGTTGAAGAGACAAAACCCAATTTCTCTGACCCTATAATTGGCCCAAGAGAAAGAATACTGCCTCTGGAGCAGTTTTGGTGGGACAGATCTTGTGTTTGTATTAACAAACCTCTATCACTCAGGACTGAGTTAATTATTCTAGTAGGGTTGTGTCCAGTGCCCTATGTGACTCCTTGATCTAACCTTGGGAAGGAGCGATAGATGGAGGTTAGACTATCTCAAAATTGATTTTTCTATACTCTTCTAATACCCATGCAATTTTCATTAATTCCTTCCATGCCTTATTCACTCATTAAACAGGTATTTATTTATTTATTTATTTATTTTTTTAATATTTATTTCTTTTAGAGAGAGAGAGAGAGAGAGAGCGTATGTGCATGCACATGAGCAGGGAAAGGGCAGAGATAGAAGGAGAGAGAGAATCCCAAGCAGGCTCCATGCTGTTAGTACAGAGATCAATGTAGGGCTCAATCTCACAAACTGTGAGATCATGACCTGAGCTGAAATCAAGAGTTGGCCACTTAACCGACTGAGTCACCCAGGCACCCCTGAACAGGTGTTTATTAAGTGGATCTTATGTGCCAGGCACTTTGGAAGACACTGGGAAATCTCTTTGAAAAATAGACACAACCCATCTTTTTTAGCCTATAATTTTGTGGCTTTCAGCTGTCAATAATAAAAAAGCTACATTCTTAGGTTTAAAAATATGTCTAATTTTCCAATACAGTTGGGTATCTGGAGGCATTTGATTTTAAGCTTAGTGCAAAGGAAAAAAAAACATTATTGAGGACCAAAGGTTTTCTACTCATCCTCAGACTATTGGTTTTTGATTATCTTAAGACCACTATGGCTGCCGCAGTTCTAAACATGACAACTTCCCCTCCAAAATGTCAACAAAGAAAAAAGTGGAAGGGCAGGTTTTCTCTAGTATTGATCTCTTTTGCTAAGATATAAAATCTCTCTTAGAGGCTCCCCTGAAGACCTTTTCTACGTATCAGTGGCAGGAACTCTATCACAGGTCAACCTTAGCTATAAGAGAGTTTGGAAAATGAGTAGCTGGAAAAGAAGAGGGGTTTACCATGGAAAACACAGATCAGCCATAGTGATTCCACTAGAGCTGTGCATACTGTCATCTCAGAACAAACAGGGATGCTATTAGCAATGAAAAAGGGGAATTGTCCAATAGATAGGCAATAAGCAATGTCTGCTACAGGAGGAGATAATGTTTACCATATTACATCATCAATTAATTTAGATTCGGTCAGCCACTTTCATTAGTTTCTCTAGCACATTGTTCTTTTCTTTCATTGTATTTACCTCTATTTGATATACTGATTTGAACACTTATCTGCATATCATCTCTCCACCTACTGGCTATAAGCTCCATAAATGCAGAAAGCATGATTGTTTTGTTCACCACTATAAGCCCAGGTCCTAGATCAATGCCTGGGAAGTAAGTGCTTAACACAGATTTGTTAAATTAATAAATGAGTTATTGACAAATGTATACTTAATAAGTAGTAAATGAATGACTAATAGATAAACATGTAATTAAAAATTGTAGCCCTTTACTATGACATTGCTGCTTGATTAGTTATAGTCGTATCAAGTTGTCTTCAATTTCCCCAACTAAACCATCATTCATGATTCAAATATGGGGGATATTCAAAGGTATGAAGAGTACTATGAGATTTAAACAAGAGCTTGAGTCAATTGCTAGACAAAATTAGATTAGAAAAACACAGTTATGTCAAAACGACTCATTTGGATATTTAAGGTTATCCCAAATTTTCCCATAGTTTCTATCTCTACTCTGCTATCTTTTCTATTTTTTTTTTAACTTTTTAAATATTTATTTAGTTTTGAGAGAGAGAAACAGAGTGTGAGCCATGGAGGGGCAGAGAGAGAGGGAGACACAGAATCTGAAGCAGGCTCCAGGCTCTGAGCTGTCAGCACAGAGCCCGACGCGGGGCTTGAACTCATAAGCTGTGAGATCATGACCTGGGTCAAAGACGGACGCTTAACCGACTGAGCCACCCCGGCGCCCCTGCTATCTTCTCTAAATCTTACACAATCCATACAGGAACAATTAATTTTTTATGCTTCTCCAAATGTTCATTCATTCATTCATTCATTCATACATTTATTCATTCATAAGACAAATACTTAACGTAGCTGGTCTAGGCTAGGCATTGTGCCATTTCATGACTCACTGTCTTAGGACACTCTCTGCCTTGAACATGCTTCTCTACCTACTCATATGACACATTCTAACACATATTTTAAGACTCATTCAGCTATCTTCACATTAGTTAAAACTTCTCCTACCCTGCACAGAATGAGATGTTCTCTTTTTCCTCTGGGATCACATAACATTCCTCCTATATCTCAGTAAGAATTTTTGAACTTTTGCTAAATTCGTTATTTGTTTTCATACTTTTCTCCTTCACTAGATGGTGACTCCTTCAGTGCAGGAATTTGTAGTGATCAGATCTGTGTATTCAAGTGTCTTGCACAGTCTCTGATATCAATAGCACATGTTTGCTGTAGGCATATTCAGTGAATGCAAATACGAATATGCAAACATGTGGATGTTCAGTGACCCATTTTGCAGGTGAGAAAACAGGCTTTCAGAGGCTCCTAGCAAGCATAGATCTTGGGCAACAATCTGGATACTCTGAGTCTTATGCTGGACATAACCCACAGAACCCAGCTGTCCTCTTAGTATTCCCTTGGGTGATGTTCCCCTCACCCTTGCCCCTGTCACTTTTGAGAAAGGCGTGGTCATCCTGAAATGGGGTGGTAACTTATTGGTAGAACCAACCCTGTAGTGTTTGCCACTCACCTCGATGAGCATGTGTGTGTAGCAATCTGCGGATTCATCTTTTCCGTCTTCTGTGGGTGTCTGCTCACAGGCAGCACCTGAACAACAACAGGGCCAACCTAGGGAGCGGAAGAGGGCATTTTCTAGTTCTGAACATAGATAAGCATCACACACTTTTTCCTCCTAACAGTAGTGGCCTCAAAAGTTCCAACGTAAAAGAAGAAGGCAAGGAGGCCCACTGCAGTGTGTGAAAATTTAGAGCAAACCTTGCTTTTCTCAGGACCCTGTTTCCCTCCTCTGGAAATTCACACTTTCATACTTGTAGACAAGTATTACACGTGCATCACCCTATTACACACAGTGCCTGGCTCATCATAGACATTCAGTAAATTTTAGCTTCCTTTTTTTCCCCTCTAACTCTAGGTTCAATAAACTAGAAAAAGCCTCACTTGACTCTGAGATTTGCTTTTCAAACTAGCTTATTTCAGACTATAATTATATGATCTAACATTGTAACCGTGTTTACTGTTGCTGTGGGTGAAGCATTTTGACTTTTTTTTCATAAGAACTCTGTTTTTGTTTTCGGCCTATTTCATAGGAGCAAAGCTGAGACTGAGGAAGGTCAGATGACTTTTTACTCAACAGACGTTGATTCAGCATTCATTTTCAAAGTACTTATTAAATGCCCACTGTATACTATTAAATATGATGAGGTTGATCATGGGGCCAAAACAGTGTTCTGGACTAAGCTACCTTGTGAGACTCTGGGAAACCTCTTTGAGAAAGTGACATTTAAATTCAGGTTTGGTTGTGATTACACACCCAGGAGACTGTGGCCGAGTTGGGAAATGAACCCATGCCTGCTTGACTCTCAAGATCCTGCTCTCTCACAAATTCTGGTCCCAAATCATGAAAGCCAACTTGCATCCCTACCTAACTGCAATTGTTATGGTATGACACATAGCCCGGTGGCCTCAGATGCCTAGTGGACCTATTAGTGGATTCTTTGTGCCAGACCTAGCTAAAATGCCAAAGCCTACATACCCATCATGTCTGGCTTAGTACAAAGTCATCGACAAAGAGAAGCAGTTACAGCAGTTAAGAGCAATAGGTCTGACCACAACATAAGGACAAAGTTTGTTTTCCTAAAGCAGAATAAACCATTTATGGAGCAAAAGCCTACACAAGCAGTGAATGGAAGAGACAGGAGGGGCTTTAGTGTTCTAGCTTTCTCTATTTATAGATGTAGATATTGAGACTCAAGAGAAGTTACATGACCCAATCAGTGTCATTCAGCCAGATAACAGCAGAATTACGATTAGGATCCAGCTCTTCTGGAGTGCCGGGGCGGCTCAGTCAGTTAAGCGTCCGACTTCAGCCCAGGTCATGATCTCACGGTCCGTGAGTTCGAGCCCTGCATTGGGCTCTGTGCTGACAGCTCAGAGCCTGGAGCCTGCTTCGGATTCTGCGTCTGCCTCTCCTCTGCGCTCTCTCTTTCTCTCTCTCTCTCTCTCTCTCTCTCAAAAGTAAATAAACATCTAAACATTTTTTCTTAAAAAAAAAAAAGAATCCAGTCCTGGATTCTGAATCCCAGTACTGAGAAGAAACCTGATGTAGTGTCAAACCATGGGCTGTGGACTCACATCTGACACTAGATCCAGACTCTGTCCTTTACTAGTTGTATGACCTTAACTTTTCAGTCTATGAGATTGCCTATCTCAAAGCAAGTTTTCAGGCCACTCTACGTATTTTTACCTCATTCTCTTTGACTTAATGCCCTATGTTCATTCATAATTTTCCCAAATATGTGACATTGATTAGTTTTACATGGAGAATATGTATTGTTGTGAGAGAAATTGAAATGAAAACACCATCAAGTCCCAACCAGTGCTCTGCTTACATTGAGTAATATTTAATAACTAGAATTTCAGGACAGCTGAAAGAGTTTGCCCACACCCCAAACCAATGTGACGAGATTTGACTCTTACAGCCAGCTCAGGGCAGTGATGACTGCAAATACAGAGAGCAGAGGGAGACATGAGAGGGTTTGCAAAACTCACCAATGCCAAACATTTGACCCATAAGGTAGAAATGGGTAATGCAAGTGAAGAAATGGCTTAGCCTTGGTGTTTTTAAAGTTGGGGGGGGCCACTATTGGCCTTTCAGGAAGGACATTTCCTCATGGCATAAAGGTTCTACTGTCTGGACAATATTTATCTTCCTTGTTCCTCCCAGATACAGTGGTGTTCCAGTCGTTGGAATGGGCTGAGAGCCTCACTCTCCATTTTTTAAATGCTTCCTGAGATTGTACCACTCCTGACTATAAACCACTGGGCTTGTTAAGAGAACCCAATGACCCTGGTAATTCAGTTTCCTGGACTCAAATCCCAGCTTAGTGAACACATAGCTTTGTGACCTTGGGCAAGGTTACTCAACCTCTCTTATTCTCCAATTTCCTCATCTTTAAAATTTTTTAAATTTAATGTTTATTTATTTTGAGAAGGAGAGAGAGACAGAGCATGAGCAGGGGAGGGGCAGAGAGAGAGGAAGACACAAAATCTGAAGCAGGCTCCAGGCTCAGAGCTATCAGCACAGAGACCAACACAGGGCTCAAACTCATGAGCCACTAGATCATGACTTGAGCTGAAGTTGGACGTTCAACAGACTGAGCCACCCAGGCTCCCCTAATTTCCTCATCTTTAAAACAGAGGCACTAATAGTATGCATCTCATAGGGTTGTTATGAGAATTAAGTGAAATAATTTACATGAGATTTAGAACCCAAACCCTATTAATTAAAAATGCATACATTTATTTTTATTACGCTTTCTGCTCTCGACTTCTAACTGTAAGAGTGCAAGCAGGGGTGTTTTACTCATCACCCATAAAAGAACAGTGATTAGGACTAGTAGCTTTTTAGTGGCCTGAGACCCCCAAAATAAATATACTGCTCCAAAAATTGAAAATAAAAATGAAGCATTAAAAATTAATAGATGTAATAGAATTTCTATCATATGTAATATCACGGTTAATTCAATGCAACCCAATTTTGTTGACATTAAAATATAGCTTAGATCACAAGAACATATAGAAAAAAAAATATGAATCAAACTCAAAGTACAATTCTTTCAAATATTTTTAAAGGAAAATGAAGCTGCAAACAGAACTCCAGTATCTTCTTTCCAGTTTCTCAGGCCAGTCTTGGCTCCTCCCTGATACCATTTTATTCTGCCCACTTTTTCTCACACCTAGAGCCTGGCCACTTCACCTAAGCTGCTTGCTCCTGGGTCCAAGCCTGCACTCTTGTCACGATTGTTTAACGGTGTCTTCACTGGCCTTCCTGCTCCCACTTTTGCCCTGAAATAATCCCATTTAAGCCTGAGTTAGATTATATCGTCCTCTGTTCAAAACATCCAGTCCCCTCCCCCCACCACACCTGGTGGCTTCTGTTCCTTCTTAGTGAAAAACCAAATCCCCACTTACAGAAGAACCTCTTGTTTCTTACTGTTCCCCTGACCTCATTTCCTTTCACCTTTTCCCTTGGTCAGTGTTCCCCAGCCATACTGGCCTCCAGACATGCCAAGCACATGTGTGCCTCAGAGTCTTTGCACTGGTTGGATCCCTTCCTGGAATGTTCCTCCCCCAGTTTAGCTTGGCCAACTTCCTCACCTCCTTCAAGTGTTTGCTCAAACATGACCTTCCCGGTGAGATTTCTATGGACATTCTATTAGTATTATAATCCCTCCTTTAGCACTTCTGACTTCCTCCCATGAAACATCTTCTGAGAATATATAATTCACTTGTTTTCTTTATTGTCTGCTCACACTAGAAGGTGATTCCAAGTAGAGCAGTGTGTTTGTAATTTTTGTAAACGTTGGGATGCCAGAGGACTAAGAGAGTGCCTAGCACACAATAGGTGCTCAACAAATACTTGTTAAAGAAATGTGTCAATGTGTGATGTGAGTACATTTTATTAGGCTTGATATGACATGGGTTCTGCCACTAAGAGAGGAGTGCTTAATGAAATGTTTACCAGAGTTTTTAAATATTCTCAAAATATCCCATGCAAGTTTTCCTGCCTGTATCTTACAGAAACCCCTGGAATTTAGCCTGTACAGGACCTCCTGTAAACTGACCTATTAGTTCAGCTTCCCAAAAACTCAAATGTCCAGACTGTTTTATGCCTCTTTACCTTTATCTGTGCTGTTAACTTCTCTCTGGAGTTTTCTCCCCTGTCCCCCTTCTTTTGCTTCCATTTGCATGTACACTTTAGGACTCTGAGGAGTTTCCTTGAGAGGTTTCTGCAAATTCCCCTGTTGGCTTAGGTGTTCACAGTCCTCAGTTCTTCGGTCCCTACTGCATTCCTCTGGCTTTGCATTTACTATGTGACTTTGAAATTATTTCCTCCTGGGTTCATTTCTCCTCCTGGATTGCAAACTCCTAGAGAAGGGCCCAACAATAAGTGCTGAGGTTGCACAGAAGATAAAGGCAAAGCATGTGATGATGGAAGGCTTGCTAAGAAGGTAAGTTCCAAAAGCCAGTCTCCTTTCACGTGGGACCCATGATTTTCGACCTAGACTATTCAGAGATCGATGTCGTTATAGAAGAATGGGGACTTGGGTATCAGGCTGACATGACTTTGAATCCTGGGTCCCTAATAGCCAGATGTGTGTCTTGAACAAGTCTTTGAGCTTCAGTGTTCTCATCTGTATAGTGGGGATAATAGTGCACAACTTCTGTAAATCAGCCAGCACAGAGTAGATGCCCAATACAAGCTGATTCCTTCATTCCCTTCTCAACTCTGGGAAGGAAGTGAAATAGTTTCTTCTTGGTGCCCATTCATCTTCCCCCAGTTGGGGCACAGAAGAGCTAGGGGTAGAGCTGCCTGACCTGGGGGAAGGGCTGTCAGCAGTAGGCGTTGTTAGATGTGGTAGAGCTTGCTGACTTCCTCCTGGGGGCCCAGTTAACAACTGGTATGTTCCTTGATAGTTAAGTTCAACTTTCACTTCTTAGCTCCTAAGAGAATTGACTGAAAGTTAAGTCTGTATCAAGTGGAGGATGTCTTTGCCAGATCTTCATCCTTGCCAGCTTCATCCCAGCTCTTCCCGGTCCACATCCAGGGATCTGAAGGCTGCCGTTGGTCCTCCTCCAGCAACACTGATAGGCAGGGACACCTAGACCTGCCACATAGTGAGCCCTGTAACGTGCCAGGAGCAGTGGTAAAGATTTTAATACAGTGGGCTCTCCCTGGATCTTCAGGGCAACCCCATGATAGAGAAGGGATGCTATGATCATTCCTATGTTGTCTGTGATCAGGTTTAGTGAGCTTAGGTCACCTGCCTTCCCAGTCCCAAGCCATGGTACTCACATGTCAGCACCAATTGTCTTTCTATTACAAGGATTTGCAATTCATAATCATGGGGCTTCATTTCCAGGCACATGTTTAACCCATGATTTTCTAAGCGTTCATTCTACCAACAATGGAGAAAATCAAAAAAGAGAGAAAAGGTGAAGGAGAAATAGAACATTTTCTGTTATGTTGTAGGCTCTCCTAACCCTTTTTCTTCAGTTTCCCAAGTAAGGCTATAAGGATGAAAACAGTGACCACATGGCACAGAAGGATTTGATTAATCTAACTTTTTTTTACTGTTTATTTATTTTTGAGAGAGAGACAGAGTGAGAGAGAGCATGAGTGGTGGGGGGAGTGGGGGGCAGAGAGAGAGTGGGAGACAGAGGATCTGAAGCAGGCTCCACACTGAGAGCAGATCCCAGTGCAGGTCTTGAGCTCACACACTGCGAGATCACGACCCGAGCCAAAATCAGACACTTAACCAACTGAGCCACCCAGGCACCCCTTGATGAGTCTAACTTTGGTGGTGTGAGATGAACTTTTTTTCCCCTAAGGATAGAAAGACTATAACATAGTGGTTAAATACATGGACTCTGAAGTCCAATTTTCTGGGTTCATTCTTTCCTTTCACCTGTGCTACTCTGCTGCAACTGTCCTTCATATGGGTTCAATGGCCTCACTGCAATACTGTTTAATTTCCAGTTTTACCTTCTTGGTTTCTTTGCTGCATTTAATGTGGTTGACCACTTATTCCTTAAAACTCTATTCCTCTAGCTGTCATGATATCACACACATTGGCTCTTCCTTTAGTCTTTCCCCTCCACAGTCCTTTCTTCCTTCATTCCCCTTTAAATATTAATGTTTCCCAAGGGTATCTTCTCACTACACTTATCTCCTGAGTCTACATACTTTCTCCAGCCCAACTCTTTGAATTTCACTTAGTTTGGCAATTCCACGTCTTGTTTTCTGAGTTGATCTGTTCTCAGTCCCCAAACCTAAATGTCCAAGTGTCTGATGGATGATGCTTTCTGGTTTCCTCCCATGCCTCCAAAGGCAACATGTTCTAAGGGAATTCATCATCAGCCTAACTATACATAAGTTTCCTCCTTGTATTCAATCTAGAAACTGAAGAGTCATTCTTGGTTCCATCTCCTTTCACATGTATCCATAATCCATTGCCAACTCCCATGAGTTGTATTCCTAAACATGTTAACTTTTTTCCTCTTTCGTCTTATCTCTATGATGTCTATGTACCTCAGACCTCAGTATCTCTCACATCGGCTTTGGCAATGATTTTCTTCTAATCAGTCAGTCTGACCCATAGGTCATACACCCCTGTGTAAATGTGAATCTGGTGAAGGAAGGGCCACAGGAACTCTTACACCAACCAAGCTGGTATAACATCTAGGGAAATTAAAGCCTTGCATAACCTTTCACCCAGCAATATACCCCAGAATATGTTAGAGATACTCCACAATATACACAATGAGAAGCACATAAGAATGTTTAGAACAGTGTTGTTTAGGGGCAAAAATATGGAAGAAACATAAAGGTTCATCTGTAGGAAAGCATATAAATAAACCATGGCATATTCATACAATGAAAAATAATATTACAGTCAAAATGAATGATCTGAAGAAACATCTTCATTGCCAATCTCAGAAAAAGATTGAGTTAAAAAAATCAAGTTGTAAAAAAATTTTAATCATTTGATACCATTTATATGAAATTGAGAAACACAAAAACAATTCTATAATCATTTATGTATATATAGAAATCAGCACTAGTATTAAATCATGCATGAGAATGACAACTATCAAAGTCATAAAGTGGTTACTATTAAGAGGGTGATGTGTTAGAAGCAGAGCACATAGTATGTTTAAACCATATCTATAATGTTTTCTTAATTTAAATAATCAATCTTGGCAAAGTACGACATTTGATTAAGTAGGGTAGTGAGTGTATGACTCTTATATTATTCTCTATAATTTTCTCTATACTAAAGCATTTTTATAATTGAAAAAAAATCTGACAATGTCTCTCCTTTGCTTAAAATATTTCAGTGGCCTCCAACTGGCTACCAAACAACATCCAAATTCCTTAATGGAAAGTCTTTCCTAACCTGGAGCTTGTTGACTTATGATGGGTATTTGTCATTGCTTTTCTGAAAGATATTTCCTCCTTGTCAACAGAGCCTGACTTCCAGTTGGGTGTCCACGTGGTTCTATGGAAACTGACACCAAAACTCAGTTCCAAGTTTGGACCATGTGATCTTGGCTTAGTCAATCAGCATATTCCCTTCCCTTCATTTAGTGCCTATTTCAGGGATGGTCACGTAAACTAAGTCGGTTTAGAAAGAGTGAATATCAGTGTTTCTGATGAGAAACATCAAGCAAAATGCTTTACTCTTCTCTATTTCTTTTTAATATTCTTGTTTTTAAATGTTTATTTATTTTTGAGAGAGAGAGAGAGAGAGAGAGAGAGAGACAGTGTGTGAATGGGGGAGGGGCAGAGAGAGAGGGAGACACAGAATCTGAAGCAGGCTCCAGGCTCTGAGCTGTCAGCACAGAGCCCGACGCGGGGCTCGAACTCATGGACGGTGAGATCATGACCTGAGCCGAAGCTGGACACTTAACCGACTGAGCCACCCAGGCACCCCTATTCTTCTCTACTTCTATTTGCTTTTTTGTTAGGTAAGGTAGGCTGCTGTAATAGCAAGTACAATAAATGCAACACCAAAAACAAAAATATATAAGGGCTTCAACATGATGGCCCTGCCAACTTCAATAGATAGCCTTCACTGACATCAAGCAGGAGTCTGGGAAAGAGTGCAGGGCTTGTGTCTGGGAGCCTGTACGGGCAAAGTCTGCAAGCGGTGAATATCACTGTGGCTCACATCCCATCATCTAGAACTGTTGCATAGCCATACCTGGTTTTACACAGGCTGGGAAATGTAGACTACTTGTGTACCTGGGAAGAAGAAGACAATCGGTTTGGAGAAGAACCAGATTGTCTCTCACAGGTATGAAAAAAGGAAGTATTTAGGATATGAAAGCTAACAGCAGCCATTTGCCTTTGAGGCAAGTCAGATTAAGAAAGAAGTAGAAACTGTGAGCCAGGAGTGACACTGAAAGAAATCAGGCCTTTGAGAACATTTGTTTCGCCCAACGTGAATTTATTGAATGCCTACCCTAACACAGGCAGTTTACCAGGTATCAGGAGGATAGCAGTTGAAATAGAAAACTCTGGCTACCCGTGGCTTCCATTCCAGAAGGGCTAGAACTACTGGACCAAGTCTAACTGGAAATCTGCTATGTCTCTAGATCAGTGATTGAGCCAATACATTCCCTTTACTACTTCAACTAGTTTGTTCCTAGTGTCTTGTTGTTTTCAACTAAGAACGTCCTTCCTTACATACAACTTCCATCTTCTCATCTCCGGCCAAGCAAAATAGCTCTTCCCTGCATACCCTATGACATTTCTCATTCAACTTTGTGCACAATTTCCCCTCAATTTGAAATGCCCTCCTATCCATGCTCAAAGTTACATATCTTAATTGCTGTAGACATAGAGTTTGAATTATGGACTTCTAAAAATACGCTCTTCATTCTTTCTTTCCTGCTTAGATCAGGTATTTTTTCTGGCATATTAGTTAAAGGGATGCAACTCTGTGTGTGAGACTATTTATATGTATTTGCGAATACTATAAAAAAAAATCAGGGGCCTCAGAGTTGTCTTAGTTGGCATAGGCTGTCGTAACAAAATCCCATTGACTGGGTGGCTTATACATGTTTCTCACAGTTTGTTCGAGGCTGGGAGTCTGACACTCTAAAGTGTCAGCATTGTCTGGTTCTGGTGAAGGCTTCCTTCCTAGCTTGAAGTTGGATACCTTCTCACTCTATGCTCACAAAGCCTTTCCTTGGTACATGAGCACAGACGCAGGGGTCAGGGGAAGTCTCTTTCTCTTCTATTAAGGCCACCAACGAAGGGCACCTGGGTGGGTCAGTCGAGCATCTGACTCCTGATTTTGGCTCAGGTCATGAACCCAGGGTCATTGGATCGAGCCTTGCATTAAGCTCCACACTTATCGAGGAGCCTGCTTGGGATTCCTCTCTCTCTTTCTCTCTCTCTCTCTCTCTCTCTCTCTCTCCCCCCTTCTCCCCTGCTTGTGTTCTCCCTCTCTCTCTAAAAAAAAAAATAAGGCTGCTAATCCTATTGGATAAGGACTCCATCTTATAACTGACTTCATGTAACCTTAATTACCTCCCCAAACCTCTACCTCCAAATGTAATCACATTGAGGGTTAGGGCTTCAACATATGAATTTTGGTGATGGGGGCACAATTCAGTCAACAGTAAGGGTCCAGCATTCTACAAAAACATTTCGAAACTGTTATGTAGAGATGCTTGTCAAATTTAGTGCTCAAACCTGTAGTATCGGATCAGCTGGGAGCTTGTACAAAATGCCAGTTCTGAGGCTGCACTCCAGAGCTCCTGAATCAGAATTCCTGGGGGTAGAGCCAAGGAACTTGTATTTTCACAACTTTTCCACATGACTTTCATGTGTTCTCAAGTTTGAGAATCACTGACTGTGCTCTACAACACTATTTCCTTAATGAGATTTTTTTTTTGAGTAAACCTGTTTCATGATGAAAAGTTTAAGAGATGCTGGCTTGATAAAGGTAACCACGTTTTTAGTTTTTTGTATGACTTCAGGAACTTGGGATGGGCTACGGTACTCAGTGAATCTCTAATGAGAGATGTATGCTGTGTTTCCATAGCATGTCCCCCCACCACGAACCACACTCAATTTTGTTTCAGGTTTAAAGGCAGACCTATTATGAACACCTGGAAGAACTAATAAGATGCCTTAAAGCTTAGTAAAAGATGGTCTAAAGTAATGACTGATTTCCACACACTATTATTTTGTTTGTTATTTGGCTTATATTTATCTCTCCAACGAGACTCTATTTTCATCCCAATGAACAGACACAGGGCCTTATATTTCATATATACCCCTGGCCTAATGTGCTCAATAAATATTGTGAAATGATTGGCATTTAATGTATTCTATAAGTAATAAATAACTTTTAAGCCTTAGACTTTATAGAAGGACATTTATCTATTATTATTGAGCTGTTATTAATCTTAAGCATTCTCTAGATACGAACAATAATGTGAAGAACAGGAGATTTGGAGAAGACACTATCATTCCTGATTCTTGGTCTTACTGACTTGATCTGGAGTAAATAACCTCTCTGTGACTCAGTCCTCTCCTCTTTGAAATGGGAACGTGATACTCCTCCAACTGCAGGGTTAGTCCAAGGGCTACATGAGGAATATTGCTGAAAATGGTTTCCAAGTAATTTAGAAAGGCTGATTGTAAACTTCATCCAGTTTTCAGCTGTTTGAGATAAGTGATCCTATCAGTACACTATTAAGTGAAGAAATTGTCAAGGTTAAGTGATCACTCTTTCCAGAGAGTTTTCTTTTTTTTTTCTTTTTCTTTTTCTCCTTCAAGAGTAGCTAGGGTGGGCTCATCTGAGTGTTCTCCTCCGACTTGCCCACCTTACTTTCTTCTTAGTATCTCCATTCATTGGGATACGATGCTGCAAAGCTTGATGGCATTGAATATTGTGGGAGAGATGAATCTGAATAAAGAATCACAGTTGAATCATTGCTAACCTTGATGGATTAGCACCAAGGAGCTCTTCAAGATGTCATTTTTTAAGCTTTTTGAATGATTGGTTTTCAATGGTTCCCTCAAAGGAATTTTAATTTTGAGAGCTGCATAGACAAATGCACACACAAATCATTTAGTGTCCACCTCCCGGAGAAAGAAAAAGTGCTTATAAAGTAAAATTTCCTCTTTTTACTTCACCAGCTTCCTGCCAGAGCAGAACTTTTCTTTGTTCAAAGTCTAACTTAGAAGAACTTCTTCTAAGTAGTTTTAAGAGTAGGGGGTATATATTTGAAAGGATGAAACTCTGTTGAGGGATTATCCACTATTTTTTTTTTCCCAACAATGTATAAAAAAAATCAAGTCTGCTAATAATGGAGATGGGTTTTACTGACGACAGTAACACACATTTATCACACACCCTCCGCGTGCCATGAGTTCTGCTAGCCATTTTATACGTCTAATCCCATTTGGTGTTCCAGTATGTGCATGAGGTTGAAACTCTTATTATTCCCATTTTATAGGAAATTGGTTCAAAGAGGTTTCGAGAAGTAAAGCAACTCTCTCACTATCAGAAGATGTTTGTGGTAAAGCTTGCATGGCAAATATGGGGTTCCTGGTTCCAACACTCACTGAGTGATGAGGACACTTTGGCTCTTGTTGACTGGGCTTCTTCAGCTGTGAAATGGGAATGATTAGGATCCACCAGAGAATGAGACATGACATGTGGAAAAACACAGTGAACCGTAAAGGGTATGAAGTATTTAGGGTGTTTTTCCTTTTTGATAATTCATCATTAATAATAATTTTGGCTAACGTCAGCAAGGCAGGCCTGAGAACCTGAATGCCTGGGTTAGACTCTTGAAGATACCATACCATGTGTTTGCTGTGTAACTGTGGTCAAGTTACCAACATCCCTGTGCCTTTGTATGCTCTTCTGTAAAATATAGATAATGGCTATGTGTGTGTGCGCGCACATATGCATACTGTTCTCTGAGAGTTGTGTTGACTTCTGACACATACGTACTTCATAAATTTTACCTATTATTATTATTACCATTGTTGTGGCTTTCCCTTGGAAGCATACTTCTGATATGAGCTTGAGAGAAGACACTGGCAAAGAACACAAAGAACAGGAGAACCCTCTAGATTCCTTGCCAGCATTAAAGCTTCTTTCCCTAAATGGACTGCCTTCCGGGAAGGAGAGGCACTGCCCCCTTTGCATGTTTCATTTTCCTCTTGCCCACTCTATTCACATGCTCTGAGTAAGGACACATCAGCAAAACCCCAAGAGATTCACTGTTTCACTGATAATTGTGAACCCGCTGAGCCTTTGCAATGTTGATTATTTAGGCTGTAAGTACAGAAAATTAAAGGTCGACCAGCATCCAGTTTCTCACAACTGTAAAAGCCTGGTCCACAGAAGTCCCAGTGGCATGTGGGGCTGGGCCTTCGGCACATGCTCTTTAGTAAATCGCTGCCCTGAGGCATTTCACGACAGGGTGAAGTCCCTCTTTGTTTCAAATTTGCATATTTCCTGAGTTTGCAAATTTTGTTGCATTTCTTTTGTCACCAACAACTACCAAGTCCTTCTACATTTGCACTACATTTACTGTAGTGGTTTGAAATGGGACATTGAAAAATCCTGGGGTGAGACACTGAGGACTGGAGACAGCTTCCTCTCAGAGCTGTTCAAGAATGTTTAGCATCAGTCTAGAAAATATTTTTTTCTCCTAAGTCTTCAGATAGAGACCTATATAGGGGCTGATACTTATGCGTAGAATCTATTAAAGAATCCATCTTGAGTGCTAGAAACCCAAGCTGGTAGTAACGAGAAGCCTGCAGTGATTTATTCCAGAAGGAAGATGGAAATGTTAACTAAATACTTTCTAAGTACCGGGCATTGAGTTAAACACTTTCATATCCTTTCTAATATGCGGTTGAGTCTAAGGTGATAATTTAATACGATTCTCATAACAGTTTGGCAAAATGGGTATTACCTCTATAAATGAAGACTCAGGGGCTGTAAGAAACTTAGATACCAAGAGGGTAAATAAATTAGACCTGACCTTTCACAACCTTGTCTATTGCTTTGGGACAAATAACCTCAGACGTTAGCTTAAAACAATGGAAGTTTATTATCTCACATCTCTTGGAACATAGGAAGCACTGTATTAGTGATTGCTATCTCTGTGAGGACACTGCTTTCCCCGGTGCTGTGTACACCTGAACTGGAACGTTCGTGGGATAAAATCATGGAAGGTGAGGTCACAGAACAATGACCATTCAGGCAAGCATGGGGTATGCCAAGTACTTTGCATATAGGAAATCGATGAACTTCACAAAGACGCAGTGAGTTAGATGTGAGTATTATCCCCATTTTAGAGATAAGGAAAGAAACTCAGAGATGTTAAGCCTGGCTCAAAGTTTCACAGCCAGTGAGTGGCTCAGAAGCTACCCCCAGGCAATCTGGTTGCAGGGTCTGTGTTCCCAACCTCTACACCATACGGTCTAAGTGCTGGATTGTGAAGGAGCCTGTAGAGCATGGCCGTATCGCCTCATCCATGGAATAACTAGGAGCTATTGAAGAAGAAAAATACAAAGACAATTGTATTTATGGGTTAGAAGAGGGGCCCTGACCACGATATACAGCACAGACCGAAGAGATGGTAAAGCTAGAGACAAGAAGACTGGAAAAATACTGTATTTTAGAGGACAGTGTGAGAGCTGGTCTAGTAGGTGAGATCAAGGACACTTTGAGAAGCAACGGGAGATAATATTGAAGAACAGCGTTCTCTTAGTAAGAGCTTTGAATTTTTCGTGTGCCAATATTTTGTTTCAGGTACTGTTTACCATCTTCCTGTTTTCTTCTTCATTTACAGACGTGGCCTCACCCAGCTTCTCCTGCAGTTTACTGTGGCTATGAGACTGAGCTCTGGCCAACAGAATGTGAATGAATATGATACGAGCCATCACCATGCATCCTTTTTTATTCCCTGTCCTCTTCTGGCGGCCTGTGGTGGCAGCCCCAGATGACTACTGAAACCACATATTCAAGATGGCGGAATCGCTATCAGCCTGGATTCCTGAGAGAGTGTGGAGCAGAGCCACTCCACCCGCAAACCTTCAACATGCTCTTCATTTGCCACCTAGCTGGAGTGTTACATACTGATATGACAAAAAAAATGTTATTGTGCCAAGCCCTTGCAAATCTGGATCTGTTTGCTACCACAGTCGAGCTTAAACTACTACATATCCCATCCACATAATGCTAAAATTTTGAAAGCCTATTGCCCAGAGATCTATTAAATCTTTAGTGCAAACTAGTTCTCTTTGATATAGCTCTCTCATGCTCTTTTACACTGTATGTTAACTAACCGGAATTTAAATAAAAAACTAAAAAAAAAAAAAAAAACAACTCTCTCATGCTTTTTGAAACTTCTTTCTGTCACAGTGTTTATGGGGAAGTCCTTTTGGATATATTTTGAGATAGAGGAAATTAAAAAGAGAATAATACGAGATGAGAAAAAATAGTGTCTCATGTTTCGGGATTTACCAAAGATGTCATCTGCCCTGGTGGGAACAGCGTGATGGGCAATCATTCGTAACCCACAGAGCACCGAGTTTCTGAAAGTACACTATTTTTAACTTAGCTCAATTTCACTGAAGAGGTTACCCAGGTGAATACCCTAAATATGTAAAATCCGTATTTTAAACACAATGGCAAGAAACCAGAAATGGGTTGGCACATTTCTGATTCTCAGAGAGTACAAAGGGGCCCCTGAAGACTGACAGCACTGGAAAAACAGAAGAAACAGGTTTGTTTCTTTTTTTAAAGAGCAACCAACCTCAAACTTACTACTAATGACTGTTTCATTTCAGTCTACCCACGTGGTTTTGTTTCTTACACTCTGTAAATGTGAGCCTTTTTGGTCATTCTGACAGATTTTCCAGCACTAAAAATATCAGGGGCTTAACTGACAAATCATGGGTATTTTTGACATGATAGATTAGCCCTGGGAAATTCTCCCCACCTGCTGAAAAAAAAAAAAGACACCTGAGGGTTACAAAGACTCTGTGGTTGGCCTAAGACTTCTGTCTTTCTCTACCATCCACCCTTCCTTATTTATATATAAATGGCACATGATGAGTTAGGGCAGTATTTTAAAATATGCTAATGTTAATGAATCAATATAGGAGCTAATAATTCCCTGTTTACCCGTGACTTTTCATGCACTAAAAATACGTGAAGATGAAATGCCTGTTTATTTCTCAGTAAAAATTCAATCGGTGATCTCCTATTGCTTTTGAGGGCATTCATTGGCACCCATGATGTGAACGCTCGCTGATGTGAAAACCCAAGGCGAAGTGGTCACACAACCTGATGAATTCCCTCGACGACTCCCAAGTGGCCATTTACCTCCTAAGCTGTTTTACTGCCAATTGACTTTCCTGTGCTGTGTTCGGTCAGCAAGTGCTTGCTTACTGGATGGAGACTCTGGGCCTGGCTTTGTGGTACATACTGAAGGCACAGACCCTGTCCCTGACTTCATCGAGGTCATAATTGAGGAGGGAAGCCAGATTTAATGGAACGGTCACACAAATAAGTATTTGCTCGTAAACTAATAAATACTGCAAGAACAAGGGGCAGGTGATTTGACAGCCTGTAACAGGGGATCTAATACCATCCAGTGCTTCAGAGTAATGCTTTCCTGTAGGAGAATGAGAACTGCCATCTAAGGAAGCGGGAGCATTAGTCAGTCAGGTGGTGTAGATAAAAAACCATCAGCTGCCCCCATCAAGAGGTGGAATTGGTTTCCCTACCCACAGGATCTGGGCTAGCCTCTGACTTAAGTAACCAGTTGCACGCTGAAGTGGACACTTCTCCTCTTGCTCCCTTGAAGCACAACCTTCCGAACACCAACTGAAGTCCCATCTAGCCTACCGGGTGATGAGAGGCCCCTGGAAAGAGCTGCCCTTGCTGAGTTCTCTGACCCCAACCAGCTAACCCCTTGCTCCAGCCGTGAACAACACTGCCTTAGATCATTCAGCCTGGTCCAGAGGCCAGATACCTGCCGCTGCAAAAGCAGCTATAGCAGATACCAGAGGATCCCAGCACAAATTGCCTATCACAGAATCACTAGCCTGTTAAAGGGCGGGGACGTTAACACACTGAGTTTGGGGGTGGTTTGTTATATGGCAATAAATTATTAATAACCCACATTTGGTTTAGGGACTGGGACTGAATTAGCAGAGAGTGACAGGTTTAGGCAAAGTTTGGCTGAGGGAAGAATGCATTCTTAGGAGACTGAGAGGAAGAGGGTAACAGAAGATTTCGGAGAAATGGACAAGGTTCAAATCAAGCAGACTCTTTCAGGACCTGTCAAAGACAGGTTTCTTGAACACAAAGGAAGGCCATTAGATGGATTTTAAGCAGGGAAGTGACATGGTTAGATTTGCACACGTGCATAGCGTTTTTCTTCTACCAGACCACAAACCCATCGTGCCAGGGGTCTATAGAGAGCGTCCCCAGTAGACGCTCAGGATGTCTTGTTTTACTGTTTGACTGACTGGATCATCAGGATGCACAGTAGGATAAAGTGAAATAGCCCAGGAGTCTGGGCAAGTCCAGAGGGTTCTATACAGTCCAAAAATAGAGGAGACAGTTGATCAGACACCACACCTTACCAGATTGAAACCACTGGGGCACTCTATTTATGGTTGAAAAAAGGCATTCTTTCTACCAAATTCCCATTGAAAATCTGCCTTTGATTCATCTTCTGATCAGCTGGAAGCCACTGCTTTCTTTGCATTTGAACTATAGTGTTCCTTTGGCTAGGTTGGCTGATAAACAGGGAGATGAGACAAAGGAAAGTCATATGAATCACGGAGCTGAGTCTCTCTCCAAACCTGTTAAAGCCTCAGTCCTAGTGGTTTGTCAGGCTCAAGAAGAAATTGTCAACGTATCAAAGGAGAACCTTGGAAGTCTGATGGCTAGTCTCCTTCTCAAACAATTTGAACTCGGCAAGATATCATGGAAATACCCATGAGATCTGGAGTCAGACTGAAGTTTAAATCCATGCCATGCTATTTACAAATTCTATGACCTTGTGCTAATCTACATTTGCCTCAGTTTCCGAAACTGTAAGGGACACAGGGATAATAAAGTCTACCTTGTGGGTTGGGGCGCCTGGGTGGTGCAGTCGGTTAAGCGTCCGACTTCAGCCAGGTCACGAGTTCGAGCCCCGCGTCAGGCTCTGGGCTGATGGCTCGGAGCCTGGAGCCTGTTTCCGATTCTGTGTCTCCCTCTCTCTCTGCCCCTCCCCCGTTCATGTTCTGTCTCTCTCTGTCCCAAAAATAAACAAAAAACGTTGAAAAAAAAAATTAAAAAAAGTCTACCTTGTGGGTGAAGATTAAATGAAACACATGCAAAAAGTGCCTGCGCAGAGAGTTGTCAATTAAGACAGGCTTCCTTTCTATTATTCTTCAGAGTTTCTGAAGAATTTTGGAGGTAGAGGCATTTGTTTTGTGGCCGCGTGGTTTTCATTCACACTTGAATTTTATATTTGGCTTTGCCACAGATTTTTCTAATTTCAAGCATGAACATCATCTTTCCTTGGCCCATTTTTCAACCTTCTCTTTACTCCAGTTCGGTGGTTCTCAACATTGGCTGCACATTGAAACCCCTGGGAAGCTCTAACAAAAATATCGATGTTTATTTCCATCTCCAGAGTGAAGGATGTCATTTGTCTGAACTGTGGCCAGGCCATTGGGATTCGCTTAATAAAATAATCTGTTGTAAATAAGTATGTGCATGTATCCACTGAACTGCAGATTTTTTGAGGGGTAAAGAGTGCTACTTATTTCTAGAATCCACTGTTGGATTAGATCTATAGCCAATGTTATTTCTACCACACCATAAAAATGACATAATTAAACCTTTTTAGTCAATATGGTGACAACATAGGCCTGGGGACACCTTCTGGGTAAAATGGATTTGTGGCTCATTAAATGAACACTCTTAGGGCCTAAGGGAAACCAGCCTTGTACCAAAGACCAAGGAGTTAGTCTGTCCTCTTCACTTGAGATAGAAAATAAAAACACAAACATTGTACTTAAATTACAGGGGCCTCTGACGGTTTGGTACTTCATTGGTGTGATATCAACTCATGTGATAATGATTTCGGTCACTTTAGATATTTAGATTTCTCGATTTCACTCAAAAACCAATGCTTCAATTAGGGTATGCTGCCACCAGGTGGCAATAACGGCCTCACTCGTGATCACCATCTAATAATAGTTGATTCATGCATTTATTCATTCAAAGTTATTTGGAAAAGTTAATATACCTTTCACTTACTATCATTTACAATTCACAGTGCAAACTTTAGTGGCATAACTGAATGTGTATAGTTAATTTTAGTTTTAATAATTATAAAGTTTGTATCTCTGAGTGGGCATAAATTGCTGCATATGTACAGGAAACCCCACAGGTCTACATGTATAAATGCTTTTAGAGAAATTAAAATTGAAGGTAAAAGCTGGTACCTTCCTCACTATCCCTTATTAATGACTAGTCACAGCCTAACTCACACTGCTCATTTCTGCATTCTATAGCCAACTTTGGCTCTTTTACCTCTACGAGATTGAACACTACAATGGAATTTCAAATGAACGTAATATGAAAATTCACTCAAACTTTCCAGCAATGAGTATTTCCAATTAAGGAATTAATATAGCTGCTTTTCTGTAGCCTGCTAACGAAATTATTTCTATCAGCATTACCGCCTGGTAAGTTATCTTTCACTCCTTCCATATAGGAGAAGTAGCAAGGACAGTAACATAGCTCTGTATTATTTCTGGGTATACTGAGTCTTCATGACCAATTCCTTTGACTACAAAAAGGAAGCTTTCTCTCTCTGGTCCCTGGAAGAGGGCACTATCTTGATGATGTAGCCATTAGTTATGCACGACTTGAAAGCTATGCACAGTGGTTCTCTTCTATAGATAAGCTTGACTTTAATATCCTTTTGAGCATTTGACAGATTATCTTGGACATAATGGCTTTACTAAGAAGCAACTTAGAAATTATTTTAAGAGCATCTTGTTGTTCTTAAAGAGGAACTGACAATGCCTGTGTATCTATCTGTATGCCGATGTCTTCTGAGGAAAGGAATATTAATGATACTCCCTTCCCCTACTCGGCATCTCCCATGCTGGCAGACATTGTAAGAGTCAACGGCAAATTGCAACAGTGAATTTGGATGGGCCAGGTGGCCCCATCTCTGCGCTGAGCATGGGCTATTTTCACTACCTCTTAGGTGATGGACTAGGATTTCGACCAACCAAACAACTGCTGCCTACAAAAACTAATCATCTTCTCTCCTTCACAAATTTGGCACAAAGACATTGGAGGCCCACTTACTCCAAGTTATCCCCATGGAGTAAAGCTGAGAAACTCTCCAGGTTATTTTGGAAGTCTACATGGCCCAAAGTAAGGAGAACTGGGCTCAGGGAGTGCTGATGACACTATTTCTATGTTGAGCTCCCTTGTTCCTTGAAACAGTTTTCTATGTAAATAGTCCGTGAACCTCGGGATTCAGCTAAACTGGTCCAGTCATATGACTTTGAAGACAGCCTTTTACATGGCATTTACGTGCAAGCTGTAAGCTGAAATAGATAGCGTTGTCAGAGAGTGGACTTTTGTGGCTTTGATCTTCATGAGTTTGACTCTTTGGAAAAGATGCCAAAGACCCACGAAAAATGTTCAAAACCACATCAAATCTCACCTCTCAAAATTCTGTTGTGGGCCACTCCACACAACTCCGTCCTTTCATTTTCTACCTTCATTCGCCAAGTAAACCACCAGATTTGAGATGCTGTAAATGTTTATCATTTTCTGCTATTTAATCTTTGTATCATTATTTTAACCCTTCCTATATTTCCACCGTGTTTCCTCAATTAGTTTGTGTTCTCTTCCAAGGCCATGACCATATCATGGCATTCTACATCAGTCATTTCCTGATTCCAAGTTAGGTACTGAAATCCTCTACTGAAGCCCCTGTCCATCTACTTCACTTTTGCATTAATTTGTTATTACATTAATTCTCTCATCCATTATGCATTCACGCAGAAAATATTTATCAAGTACCTTTTCTGTTACAGGCACCGTTCTTGATGCTCAGTATCTAAGAGTGGGTGACACAGACAAAAGTCCCTGTCCTCATGGAGTTCATGTTCTAGTAGATGGGGGAAGTGAAATATATAGGAAGCTAGATAGTGATAAGGAAGAAAATAAACAGTTCCAGAGGCCATCTTGACTAGGTCAGGCCGTCTCCATGGAACCTCAGCCTGGTTACACATGAGGTCAGGAATGGTTTTCCTGCCTATGGCCAGTTCCTGGTGTGCCCTGTGTCAACCTTAAATAGTGGAATGTTGGGTGCACTGAAGCCTTCCTTTAACCCCAGCCAGAATAACTGGGCTTCTTTCCCACTTCCTGTCTGAATTTTACTTCACCGGGAGGACTAGAGTTTTACCTTACATGTCCAAGCACTTGTATTAGAAAATTATTCCTTGGTCAGTTCTTCCCAACTCTCACTCTTAGGGATTTTACCTCATCTTTCCTCCCTCCAATCCTGGCTAAAATACTGCTCCAAAGTAGAGCACCTGGTACCTGGTACTACGGTATTTCCATTTATTTCTCTGTTGTTTTTTCAATAATGTATTCTCATGTTAAACACCATGTTTATCTGCATAAACTATATATTAACTGTATGTTAATAATGTATTCATATGTTAAACTATCTGCTATATGTGAAACAGTTTATTGGAAACTGGGGATATAAAGATGAATGGGTCTGGAGTGGGAAAATATACTATCAGGCACAGTTTATCACATTTCACATGATCTTTTTTCCATAGTAGGCACTCAATCATTTTTTGTCAATATGAGATTGTTTTTAAAACTTTAAATTTCTTACTCAAGGCCCAAAGACTTTCACTGGCTGTATAAATTCCAGTGTGTGTATCTATATGTAGACATACTATCCTATATAGATATATTCTTATCTGCACACATAAATTGTCAGGGGTATACAGAGCTGTGTGTGCAAAGGTGCCTAACGGGTTCAACTGGCCATTTGAGTCTTAGTGTGAGACAACTAGATCCTTCTTGAGGATAGGGTGGTTGGACCTGGAAGAGAGCAGGTGAGAAAGGAAACAGTCTGAACAAACCTGCCTTCCTCACTTGAATCAGACCTGGCCTCAAGCACCTTATGGCTCATCACATTTCTGCAAATATCCATGGGCATATGTTCTTATTATTGCTTCAGGCTCCCGAGTTCCTGTTTCCAGGTGCCTTGCACAGATGCCCCACTTCCCGCAGTTGTTCTGTTCTGGCTTCAGGCCGATTTGGTTGTGCAACTGAATTTATTAGCCTGAGTTATCGCTTGGGCTTGAGAACCATCATTTCTAAGCCTTGCTGTTCAGAGAGTGGTAAGCCTGACTGACACAAATAAACATCACCTGGGAACTTGTCAGAAATTCAGAATCTTAGGCCCTATCCCCAAACTGCTGAATCAAAATATGGTTAAATAAGATCCCCAGGTAATCCACACATGCATTAAATTTTGTGAAGGGCTGAAAGTCTAGAGGGATGGTGAACGAGAGGCAACGAGAAGATCCATCTTTAGCCCTGTGGGGAGATAAAGGTTCCCACCCATCTTCTCTTACCTAGATCCTCCATAAGAAGAGAACTTACTGGTCTCATGGGTTTGGCTTCAGGACCCTGAGTATCAGGACTAGGGTGAGGCAAGGAAGGCTTAGCCAGTGCAACATTTCCAGAGGTGCTCACTGTCAGGTGCTGACCCTGCACCTGTGGGAATCTGAGGGTTTGTGCCTCCTTCAATTCTGGGCGGATGGGGCCCTGCTTGCCTCGTCTTAGGCCTGGCCCCACTCGGTGTCCAGGCTGGTCACTGAAGGGCGCACCATCTGATGGAAGGTTACCCACCTGAGTGTGAGCCTTTCTCCTCCCTCTTTTCCATTCCTTAGGAAAAGCCCTTCTAGATGCGCTTTCTTGTGCTCCCCCTCTGCTCTTTTGCGTCTACCTTCTGTGGTTTGATGGTAACATCTGGGATTAAAATGCAATGGCATGTAAAGGGTTGCAGAAGCCCTCCATTCACCTCACTAAGAGTTCAGAGCACCACACCAGCTCAGGATGACCTAGGCCCTTATGAGTCTTGTCATGGGTCCTTGTGCATTCATTCTCCTTGACAACTGCGCAGAGGGGTGCCTGGAAAATGTGGTAGGGTTGGGGCATTCCTGCATTCCCGATTCCTTACCAGAGAGTTCCACGTTGAGAGATATTGGGAGTCTGTGTGTTATTTATACGGTGTTGGTTTATTTTCTGTTTAGATGATAATCCCAGGAGCATGGCTCCCACAGTAAAGAACACTGAAGGGAGGAAGTTTGAGTGATTGGTTCACCGCAATACCACAGACACCTCCAACAGGTGTGTGGGACCTGAGGCAGGCACTTGTACTTTCAACTCTTCACTTTTCTCATCTATAAAACGAAAACCATAATAATTCTCACTCTATAGGATTACTGAAAAGATTAAGTCAACAAATGCAGGTGATAGGTACTTCATAAGCTACCGTGCAGATATTCCTGTTAGGGACCTCGTAATGAAGTTTAAGAGGGTTGCAGGAAACAATATTTTTCCAACAAAAGAGGCTCAGAGACCTTAAGTATCATCTCAAAGGCCTGTAGTTGGTAAGTCCTGGGGCTGAGGCTTGGACCTGAATGTTCCACTCCACTCCCTGCCTCCCCATCACCCTGCCTCACGGACCTGTAGCAGAGACATCTCACCGTTTATGTTCTCTGAAATCTGAATGACATATCCTCCACCCTCCATTACTTTCCCTCTTTATGTCGAGACATCATCTCAGATTCAGCCCCTTGGAACCTAGTGTCTTAACTAAAATCATTATTGATCAGCTTCTTGCAGAGTTGGAGGTAAGACAACAGCTGAAGTGAAGCGGGCTCTCCCTATTTGCATCTCAGGTGGGTCAGCAAAACGTGGCACTGCAGTCGTGCTTGCATAGTCATAAAACATCTTGGAATTCACACTCTCTCTACAGCAGGCTTGGGCTCACACTCGGGCCAGGCCATGAGGCCCCACATGGACTCACAATCCCCCTGACCGCCCAAGTGATGCCTTCTTGAGCAAACCAAACGCCAACTTGGAACTTCCCCCAGCCCCACACACCCCCACCTCTGCAGCTTAGCTTTTCCAGCTGCATGGGGCCATTTGACACTCCGCTGGGCACTCCCTCCTGCCTGTTTCTAGAGTCAATCTTCATTAGAGGCTGGAGAAAGTTCACAGGCTTCACCACCCTGAGATCAAGTATCAAGTCCCCCATTGGCGTACCTTACTTCTAAAGTCCAGATTGATCCCTCAGCCCTGTCCCATTCTCTTGCCTAGAATCTAATTTAGGCCCTTGGAAGTTGGGACATGACTTTCTTAGGTGACAATTAACCAGGCAGATCTCCCTGCTTTATATTTCCAAACACTTTCACTATACTTTCTGTGATCTCATCTCACTGTCAGTGAACTACCTTAATCATTTATCCACTCATTCATTCCTTATTCCATTCACTCTTTAACTCAACAATGTTTATCGAGCATCTTTTATGAGCCAGACTCTGCTATACGTTGGGGACACACTAGTAGTGGTGAGTAACGCTAGTCTTGTGGAGCCACGGCTTCTTGGCAAAGGCAGACATTCATTTATCAACATGAGATATTTATTAAGCACTCATTATTTGGAAGGGATTGTTCTTAGCATGAGGGATATGGTAGAGAATGAGCAGGTACAACCTCTGCCCTCATATAGCTTACATTGTACTGGGGTGAGGTGGGGAGGAGAGCAACAGACACAAAATAATAACATGCCAGGTGGAAGAAAGTGATAAGGAGAAAATTAAAGTAGGATATTGGGAAAACAAACAAGAAGTAGTTCTACTTTACACAAGGTGATCAGAAATGCTTTCTGAGAAAGTGACACTGGAACCAAGACCCGAATGAAGCTAGGAAGCAAACCGTCTGAATATTTGGAGGAAGCATGTTCTGAGAAGGGATGGAAAGGATAGCATCCCAAAGGCAGGGCTATATTTGAACCGCTTGAGGATCAGGAATGAGGGCAGTGGTCTGGAAGAGAAAAGGCAAGTGGTGGAGATGAGGTCAGGCAGAATGTAGAAGCAGGGAGTGGGGGGCAGTTTTGTGTAGAGCCCCATCATGCCCTGGTGAGAACTTGGGTTTTACTGAGTGAGATGAGAATGCACCAGAAGTTTCTGAGTGAAGGAGTCATCTGGTCTGACCCTTGTAATGACTCTTCAAGAAAGAAGAAGGTTGCATGGACCCAGGTGCTGGCAGTGGTGATGGTGAAGGTATTTTGAAGGTAGAGCTACCAAGCGTTGCTGAATGGTTAGACATGGAGCATGAGAAGAAGAGAGAAGTCAAAGATGACTCCAGGACTTTTAGTGTGAACCACAGGATGAATGTGGATGTCATGAATCAGTCTCCCAATGAAGGGTAACATTATAAGCTGAGGTTAGTGGTATAGTTGAAGGACTCTGAACCGCATCACCTATCAATCTCAGTTCCATCCTTCTCCCTTTCATTCTAGTTAGTGTTCTCCCACTAACTCATCTTACAGACTTTGCACAAGACGCTTCCTGTTAAGAACTTTGGATGTTATCTAAGAGTATGGAGAGCAGGTATTACACAATTCAGTGAGATGATCATATTAAAGCTTTGGAAACCTCCCTTTGGCTGCAGATTGAGAATAGATGGGGACAACCCATGGAAACACAAGAAGACTAGTTAGGAGATGATTGCAGAGATAGGTGAGAAGACCATGGCTTGGACTAGAGTGGTACCACATTAGATAAAACCTGATACAGGGCCATACTGGAGACACCAAGGTCTTGGGCCTTCTTAAGTAACCCAGTTGCCCTGTTGGCATGGCTATAATGGTAGGTCAGAAAGGACTAAATTAGAGTATGGTAGGAAAAGGTAGGGGGTGACCGGATGGTATAGATTAAGTACAAGAGAAGGTTAAATGTGGTCTTTTGGGTGGAGTCTTCAGGAAGCCCTGAGCTATTTCCAGGAAGAGATAACACATTTCTTTGATGTCCCAGTGGTTTTTAAATTTTTCTGCATGAAGTTCACCACTTTCTACCTATGTACTCTTCTCCACACCCCTCCCCCTTCCAGGACTGCTTGAAACCCTTCATTTCTGCCCAAGTGCCGGTGTCCTTGTCTATGCTCTGGTGACCTCCCAACAGCTTGAAAAGGAGGCAATATTGCATTGAATAATGGTTAAGAACACCGGCCTTGGAGTTGGACTAACTTGGATTTGAAACTCGGTTGTATTAGTTACTATGTAGCTTTGGGTAAATTACCTAATTTCCTGGAACCTCCGTTTTCACACCTGTGAAATGGCAAAAATTATAACACCCATTTCAGAGGATGGTTAAAAGGATTTAGAAAGATAATGCCTATGAAGCACATGAGGTAACACCTATCCAATAATAATAGCTGACTTTATGAAGTTTTTCATTGGTGATAAGCAGTGTTCTGAGTGCTCCATGTGTATTAACTCATTTCATCTTTCAAACTATCCTCTTAAATTAACAGATGAGGAAATTGAGGCACAGGGAGGTTTAACAGCTCACACAAGGGCACTAAACTATGTAGTGAAAGAGCCAGGATTTGAATTCAGGCAGCCCCTCTCAACCAGTATATTATACAGCCTCTCTCAAGTAGTAAATAACCAAACAAAAGCAGCTATTTGTATTTGCCCTAGACATTCTCAGGAATGAGCATTCTAGCATCTCAGTAGCAAGGAAGGTCTACTTACCTGAATTTCTAGTTGCACCTTTCTTGCTGAGAATTTTTCTACAAGAAGCGAATCTACTTTAAAAAAACAAAACAAAAACCACAACCCTTAGGTTTCAAAAACACAGAATAGGTGCTCAAATAGTAAATGAATAAATGAATGATCGAGTTGTTTGTAGTGGGGCCTCAGGAAATGTTTGTTGAGCAAATGCGTACTGGAGTTAGGAATGGTTAATAGGTGAGAGAAACCCCCAGTGAGACCTGGTCTAAAGGGGGAAGGGACAGTGTATTTCTGGATGTGTTGAATATGGCAGCAAGAACGAAGTGGCTTTGGGACCATATGCCCTGTTTCATCATGTTTGTATCAGGGCAGTGCCTCTGCCAAGTTCTTCAGTCTTTTTATAGGTGATGTTTAGTGGCTAAAGCCCAGTTTATACCAATCCTAATATTTCTACATGCAGTGTCATAGGTTATGAGTCCCTGACATGGTGAGAGGCAGTTTGCACAGTGGGTCAGCACACAGGAGCTCTGACTACCTCGTGTTTGAATTCTGATTCTACTACTTTATAGCTGTGTGATCTCAGGCAAGGTTAACCTTCTGGTACCTCCATTTCCCTATCTGTGAAATGCAGGTCAAAATAGGACTTACCCCGTTTGACTGCTGTGAGAATTGAAAGAAATAACACAGACAAGGGGTTTAGCAGAGTGCCAGGCTTGTTGGCTGCTGTTACTATAGAACACCAGTTGTATGCCATAATCATAAAGTAGGTGCCCACTTGAGGAATAATTCAAGGAAGGCACAAAGCTCTTAGGGCCCCAAGTTTCTAATCATCTGTACCAGAATTATGATGGCAATGTCCTGAGTCTGCTAATTATTTCCATACCAATTAAAAAAATTGCTTATTTATATGTCAAAAACATTTACTGAAAAGCCATTTACCTCTTACAAATGGAAATGGTTGTAGTTTCTTCCTCCTATTTGTCCCCTTTTATGGGTACAATGGGTCTATGATTATATTCAGTAAGTAGGCCTTTAAGTAAAAAAAAAAAAAAATACCGGGGCTCCCAGAGGTCTGTTCAGGAAACTTGTATAGTGGCCACGGAGTTAAATTGTTTGGTCATATCAAGACTGAACTAAGAGTAGCTCCTGTAACCAACTAAGGTATTTAACACCCAAAAGATGGGGTGTGGGGGCATACTTGTCCTACTCAACAGTGACACCTGTTGACTCCAATGGAAACATACATATTCTAAGTGCAGTTGGGGCAGGCTTTGGGACTAAACAACAAACAAGAACACAAATGGACAACAAAGCAAATAACATATAGGGAAGTCATCTGCTCCTATTTGAGTTGGTTCACTTGCTGCAAGAACTAAGTTACCATTCACAAGATAAAACCACATGTTATCAGAATTAACAAGTGAAAGTCTCTATAGAATATTTAATCAACATTTAAGGACAATAACTCTGGTCAGTTTAGAGAAACTGAGGCCCATATATACAAACATATACTGTATGATATATCATACACTGGTGGAGACTGAATCAGGAGTCAATTTGCTGACTCAAAATCCAGAAGACTTTACTTCAGAGCAGTGATTTCCATTTAAATTTTGTCTATTTATGAAAACACAGTCAAATCTATGAATTGTTCTTCCTTTCTTCCTTCCTTCCTTCCTTCCTTCCTTCCTTCCCTTTACAAATACATATGAAATAGGTTTATTGACGCCATGAGTCAGACCCTGGGCCGGACATCAGTGATGAGTACAAAGTGGCTGGCAAGTAATGGAATTCATCAACTATCAGAGAGCCATAGTTAACATACAGTGATATATGAATTTCAAGCGTGCAATATAATGATTCAACAATCCTGTACATTTCTCAGTGCTCATCAAGATAAGTGTATTCTTAATCTCCTTCACCAATTTCACCTATCCCCCCATCTACCCACCCTCTGGCAACCACCAGTTTGTTTTCTATAATAAGAGTCGGTTTTTTCATTTGTCTATTATTTCCTTTGTTCATTTGTTCTGTTTCTTAAATTCCACATATGAGAGAAATCATATGGTATTTGTCTTTCTCTAACTTACTTCACTTAACATTATACCCTCTAGGTCCATCTATGTGATGCAAATGCAAATAATAATGGCTCATTATTTAAAAAAAAATTTTTTTTAAATGTTTATTTATCTTTGAGAGAGACAGAGACAGAATGCGAGTGGGGGAGGAGCAGAGAGAGAGGGAGACACAGAATCCGAAGCAGACTCCAGGCTCCGAAGTGTCAGCACAGAGCTGGACACGGGGCTTGAACTCACAAGTTGTGAGATCATGAGCTGAGCTGAAGTCAGATGCTCAACCGACTGAGCCACCCAGGTGCCCTTAGGGCTCATTATTTTTTATGGCTGAGTAATATCCCATTATATGTAGCATATATACTACATCCTCTTTATCCATTCATTTATAAATGGACATTTAGGTTACTTCCAAATTTCCAAATCTTTATAAATAATGCTACAATAAACATAGAAGTGCATATTTTTTTTCAAATTAGTGTTTTCATTTTCTTCGGGTAAATGTCCAATAATGGAATTACTGGATTGTATGGCATTTCTATTTTTAATTTTTTGAGGAAACTCTACACTGTTTTCCACAGTGGCTGCACCAATTTATATTCCCATCAACTGCCTCACAGAAGTGGAAATGATGGTATCTGGTTAGGAGAATGAGGTGGACAAATGGTAGGTCAGTGAAACCTTCACCAGAAACAGACTATTTGCACTACTAGGTCTTGAGAAAGAAGTAGAAGTTTTATAGAAGTAAAGAAACTCAATGACATAAAGGCGAATGGTGTTTTGGAGAATAATCAATGTCTTGTGTGTCTTTTATTTTTTTTATTTTTTTTTTTATTTAAAAAAAAATTTTTTTTTAACGTTTTTTTAAATTTATTTTTGAGACAGAGAGAGACAGAGCACGAACGGGGGAGGGGCAGAGAGAGAGGGAGACACAGAATCGGAAGCAGGCTCCAGGCTCTGAGCCATCAGCCCAGAGCCCGATGCGGGGCTCGAACTCACAGACCGCGAGATCGTGACCTGAGCTGAAGTCGGCCGCTTAACCGACTGAGCCACCCAGGCGCCCCTTGTGTGTCTTTTATACTGACTGAATTTTAGGTAAAGATGAGCTTAGAGAGGTAAGTTGGCAACAGGTTGAGAAGAGTCTTGCTAAGGAATTTTCTACTTATCTTGTGGGCTATGGGAAGCTTTTGAAAGGTCTTTTAAGTGAAGATTTGAGGCAGATATACTTAAGGGGAGAATATTCTGGCTACATTGTAGAGGACAGAGTGGAAGAGAGAGATGGGGGGAGAGACCACATGCGACTGAGAGAGAGCACCCGCACCTGACTGTAGGTGAGAAACCAGCTGAAAAGTTGAAGTACTTTCTTGTAGTCTACAGGACAAACCATCTTGATCGTGTTTTGTTGTTGTTGTAACACTGGGCAGTGAAAAGGGCATAGCTTTTTAGCAAGTGGGACCTAACTTAAATCGCATTCAGTAGCTATATGGCCATGGCAAATGAGTAGACTTGTCTGTCTCTACTTCGAATGACATCTGCTTCGAAGGAATGGTGTGAGGATTGACAGGCAAAGTATTAAATGCATCAATACTGGGCCTGGCACATGGAAAGTACTAGGGAAATGGTGATCCCTCCTGACTCTCTGGACCCAGGTCCTTGTTCTTCAGTTTCATCAGAGACACACTGGCTTGTCTCGGTGCAAACGTTTTTCAGGAGGCCATGGTACGCATTCAGTAGGCTGCCTCAGGATTGCATAATGAATCCACACATGTGCATGAGCGCTCACACACACACACACACACACACACACACACCACACTACAGGAAATGGTCTGAAAGGAGAAGATCTTCCTGTGGAATATCACAAACAGAAATAGGTCTGCAAGCAGGAGGCCCTTACATGAAAAATTTCAGACATACCATTTGGTACATTCAAGAATCTCACTCTTTAAAAAAATTTTTTTAATAATTTTTTAATTTTGTTTTTAATGTATTATTTTTTTTTTTATTTTAGAGAGAGAGAGCATGAGCTGGGGGGAGGGGGGGGTGGGCAGAGAGAGACAAACTTAAGCAGGCTCCACCCTCAGCGTAGAGCCTGACTTGGGGCTCGATCCCACAACCGTGAGATCTCCACATGAGCCCAAATCAAGTGTCAGATGCCCAACTGACTGAGCCATCCAGACACCCCACCATTTGGTACATTCTAGAACACCAAGGATCAGACCAACATTTCTATCACTCTTTTGGCCTCCAGTTGCCAACCATGAAACAGACATTTTGCTGCTGCCATTTTAAACTTAGATTTTGACTTCATGTCCTGGCCTGAACATGGGTCATGGTGGATGGCCAAGTTCATGTGGCTGTTTTCTCCAAGTCCAGTTTTCCTCTAATCTGTCCTATCTTGACAGTTTTCACTCACTCCTTCACAGAGAGCTCACCACTCACCCCACTTTTTTTCCCCTTCAATTCATGGAAATGAATCAGGTCTGTGATGGCGTCATTCAAAAGAGAAAGCTAATTAAAAAGGTCCCCTTTCCTTCCTCTTAGAGACCTTGCAATAGTTTTCTCCTTTTAGGAGACACAAGCCAGGAAGGAAGCTCTTCAGCACAGCTGTAAATAGAGAAGCCTGGCTGGGGTTTGGGGAGACAGGGTGATCATTCCCAGCTGAACTGTTAGCTCCCTGGGGACAAGTTTTAAGCTGCTTTGTCTTTTCCAAGGTCAGGATAATCAGAATAGCCTCAGGCTACTTCTAACCAGAAGGAACAGGTAATAATGAGATACAAAAAGTAACTACAGTGTAAGTGTGATTAAGGTGTTCTATGGGGAAAGATATTTTGTAGGAGATGTTCATCCTAGGATGAGAGCTCTAATAAGCAACCAATGTTTCATAGCTCTTCCGATGTGTCAGGAATTATTTTTAATGTTTTTCATATGTCAAGTCATCTGATATTTACAGCCACTAAGAGGGGGTAAGTTCTGTTATAACCCCCTATTTTAAAGATAGGGAAACAGAGATATAGAGGAAATAAAGGGACTTACACAAGGTCATTCACTTAGTTAACATCAGATCTGAACCCCGACCATTTGGTTCTCACATATGCTCATAGTCACTGCACTGTCTTGCTTTTTCAATGAATCCCCAAGTGATCACAACTCAGTATGTGAGCGCAAGAAGCAAACTATCTCCAGAGCAGGTGGACCAGAGATGCATGGTTTTGGACTGTAGAGTGCTGAGCCAAGAATGTGTCGCATGTGAGTTCATTGCCTGTACTTTCAAGTTGAAGAAAACTGGAAGTTCCGAAAGTACTTAAAGTAGGCAATGTAGACTTATACTCTCTCCAACTGAAACTTCCATTCTATAGCTTTAGAAACTGAGGCCAAAATGAGTTAAAGCAATTGTCGAATATTGTTCGGCCATGTAAGTGCAGAGATGGAATGTGCTGTGGACTGAATGTTTGTGCCCTTCCCACCCAGATTCATATGTTGAAGCCCTGTCTCTGATGGGATGATGTTTGGAGGTGGAGTCTTTGAGAGTGATTAGGTCATGTGGGTGGAGCTCTCATGAACGGGGTTAGTGTGCCCTTATAAGAAGAGGTGAGAGAGAGATGGTCTCTCTCTGCCATGTGAGCACACAGCAAGCCAACTACAAAGCAGGAAGAGAGTCCTCACCAGGCAAATCAGCCAGCACCCCGATCTTGGACTTCCCAGCCTCCAGAACTGTGATAAATACATTTCTGTTGTTGAAGCCACCCAGTTGATGGTATTTTTGTTACAGCAGAGCAAAATGACTAGGATAGGATGAGACCCCAAATCTGACTCATGGAGGAGGGCTCTTCCTCAAAGATCCTGTGATGCTTCTTCCCAAATAGGTCCATCTTCAGACTCCAAAGTCCCAACCTGAGCTATAATTTGACCCAGGACTTTCATAATCTTAAAGCAACCTTAATGGTCACTGCAGTGGACTGGGGAAAACACCGGACTAGGAGCCAAGTTCACTGGTCCTTACACTAGATCCAGCCACTTGCCATCTTAGTGACCACAGGCCAGTGTCTCAATCCTCTAAGCCTGAGTTTATTCATCTATAAAAGGAGATAATATTATCTGCTCAATCTGCCTTACAAATTTGTTCTGAAACCCACCTGAGGTAATATCAGTGACAACACGATGTCAGTGTAAAGTAATAACAGGATATGTGTATCTCATAGCCTCCTGACTAAAGACTAAACTTCTTGAGTGTGTATTATGGACTGTCCTCTCTATTCCACTTGTTTCTGTAGTCCTCACGGAAGGGTGCGTGGGATGATTAGACAGCAAAATATCAGTCATCTGGTGGCTTCCACCAGAGCAATAGGAAAAGCAGCCATGAAGTGATTCTTCTGGGGGGTTATCATAAACAATGAGGGAAGACGTTCAAGGTGAGGGTTGTTTGCTTTCCATCTGTGTGTGAGCATCAGTCTAGGAGGTGCCAGTGCCTTCCTGACCATCACTGGTCAGCGGTCCACCCTGGCAGAAGCCAGGACTTGGTGTTGGGGGAAGGAACACTAGACCTGGAGTAAGAAGACATAGCTTTAATGTCAGCTCTGTTCTTTATGAGCTGTGTGCCCTAAGATAAACTATTTCACCTCTCTGGGCCTCAGCTCAGTTGCCACAATTAAAGGATGTTTTTATAAGTATTAAGCATTTATATTAGTTCCCTTCTCATGACCTTTATTATAGCACATGCATTTTGACTGAGGGCTTTTTCCAGATATGTATTTTCTTTTTTTATTTGTTCTTTTTCTCCCCTTCTTTTTCCTTCTCCTGGTAAGCCAGGTTGATTCCCCTTCGTTTTATCCCAAATCACCCTGCCCTGGTGTTTCTTCCCCTTAGGGTGAAACTATCCAGTGAGTAAACCCACAGTCCTTAATAGTAGGAAAGTCAGATCCATTTAATGTAATCTGGTTTCTGCTTCAGAGTTAATGCCTCAGGAAGAATTTGAATAAGCTTTGTTGTCTCTTTTTCCTGACAGAGTCTCAGACTGGATCCTAGAAAATTTCTGGTCAAGCTAAACAAATGATTCACTGAAGAATGAGGGGGGAAAAAACCTGGCTCCTTGTTCTCTTTCTAGTTAATGAATTGAATTGATACAGGAACTTCATCACGTTCTCAGGGAAATCCTGTTGGCTGGGACTCACTCCTCAGCACCACTAAATTTAGGTCACAGCTCAGTGAAGAACAATTACAGATCCTTAATAAAAGATAATTTACCCAGTGACATCAAGCAGGACAGCTGGGCAGGCATCCTGATTCTTGGTACTGCTAAGGGGGTGGGGGACACAGAATGGGGATGGATGTTAACAGAAAGTCATTTTCTGGCCTTGCACATCCATCGGCTGACCTGCTCTGGGGCACGTGTCAGTCTGTGCTTTTACAGCAAGTGAAAGCTGGACCTGATAAAACCCCCACCAAACAGGTTCTTAAATGGGGTGAGGACAAAAAAGGTGGGAAAGAGGCATATGGCAAAGAGTCCTGCCTTTGAATTCCGATAGCTCACACCTTCTCAAGATAAATCTTTCTCTATTCTGCCTTCTGCTCTTTATTCACTTCACTCTCTGCTTTTCATTCATACTGAATTATTGTTGACCCTAACAATGCAGGGGTTAGGGGCTCCAATCCTCGCACAGTTAAAAGTTTACATGTGACTTTTGACTCCCCTAAAACTTACCTATGGATAGCCTACTGTTGGCCAGAAGTCTTACTGATAACATAAACAGTTAATACATATTTCATATAATTTATGAAAACATATTTACAGTACTGTACTATATGTACTGGAAAAAAACACATAAAAGCGGGCCCAGGCAGTTCAAACCCATGTTGTTCAAGAATCAAGTGTACTTCATAGCTCTTCATATACTATTTTTCTCTGTCTTTTGTGTCTTGGCCCAACCTAATCCTCTAGAGTGAATTTTTTTTCTCCAATTTGAATAGCTTTTCTTGCTCATCTTTTTCCCTCCCACTTTATCTGAGAGAGAGAGACAGAGAGACAGAGAGAGAGAGAGAGAAAGAGAGAGAGAGAGAGAGAAAGAGAGAGAGAGAAAGTCAGGGGAGGGGCAGAGGAAGAGAGAGAAAGAATCTTAAGCAAAGCTCCAAGCTTAGTACAGAGACTGATGTGGGGCTTGATCCCACAACCCTGGGATGATGACCTGAGCCAAAATCAAGAGTCAGACGTTCAACAGACTGAGCCACCCAGGAGCTCACTTGCTCATCTTTTAAAGCCTAGTTCAATTGTCATTAATTCCAGAAGGCTTTCTGTGACCTTCCAAGGGTTGCCTTCCTCTGAATCTTTGCTTGACTTCTTCATTAGACAGAGCTCCGTGAATGAGGCATGGTGCCATAGTGTTCTTGGTGCCACTCTGGTAACATGTGTCACTGAAGTTGATTTTCTTAAGGACTAATGACTTCCTTGTTGTTGAATCCAAAAGATATTATTCAGTGCTTATATTCTAGCCCTTTCAATCAAATCCTACATTGTTCACAAGTTTTTTTCTTCTATTGTGGGTTGAATTGTGCCCCCCTCCCCCAAACGAAATGTTGAAGTCCTAACCCCTGGTATCTGTGAATCGTTTTTCCATTCAAGATCTGAAAGAATTTTGCTAAGAGGAAATCTGATCACATCATTTGTTTCCTAAAAGTCTTCAAGGACTCAGTCTTTAAGGTCTAAACTTTCCACTAAGGCACACTATCTTGTCTAAAGTCTAAATTGTGCCAAATTTTCCACCCTCCTCACCATTCTACCATAACTTTTTCTTCAACCAGATTTACATGCTTATGAGTTTTCAAATACATCATGTTTTTCATGCTTACAAGCATTTTTGCATGATATTCCCAATAATCCTCGTCCCTATCCAGCCACTGACCTAGCCTTACTTATCTCTCAAGATTTGACTCTGTCATGATCTTCTTCGAAAAGCATTTCTGATCTCCTTTCCAGATTAAATAAGGGGTCCTTTCTCTGTGCACCCGTGACACTCCGTGCCTACTTCTAACATCATTTATTCCATGCTATGCGTGTCTTCACATCAGATTCTGAGCACCTTGAGGGTAGAAATTGAGTATTACCACTGTATAACCAGGATCCCAAGCATATCATTTACTAAGTAAATGTTTTCCAAGAAAAGATGATACACATTAATGAGCCAAATTGTATAGAAGCAGAGGGGAGATAATGGCCCAAATAAACATGACATCACAAATCTGAATATAAGACTTGTTCAGGGACCAAGATAATCACTCTATCTTGGTATGTATGCTACACAGTGTTGTACCCAGACACTTGATTTGAAGAGGATGCAGCCACATCTTTTTGTGTGTGAATGAACTGGCTAGCATATTATAAAACCCTGGCAGAAACAGGTGTAGGGACTGGGGAAGGTAAAATTCTATGTAATTCTTATATAGTAGTCTCTCAGTAAATTGAAAAGTACATCTGGAGTCCAGAGATTAGTCCTGGCTCCATTGCTTACTAGTTGTACAGTTTGGGGAGGGTCCTTTAGCCTCTTGAGATCTTTAGTTTCCATATCTATCACATAGAAATTAGAGGGGTGCCTGGGGGGCTCAGTCGGTTAAAGCATTTGACTTCGGCTCAGGTTATGATCTCACGGTCGGTGAGTTTGAGTTCTGCATCAGGCTCTGTGTTGACAGTTTGCTTCAGATTCTGTGTGTGTATCTCTCTCTCTTTGCCCCTCCCCCACTCGTGTGCTGTCTTTCTCTGTCTCTCAAAAAGAAACATGAAAGAAAGAAAGAAAGAAAGAAAGAAAGAAAGAAAAAGAACGAACTTAGAAATGCTTTGTAGGGTATTCTGAGGATCAAATAAGACAAAGTATATGGAAGACAAAAGGACCTGATGGATATTGGCAAATTTCAACTTCCTTTCTTCTCAGGGTAGAACAGGACAGAGTGGGAGAGAAAAAGTAAGAGCAAATTTTAAACAAATGACTGACACAACTGAAAACATTTTTTAGCTTGAAGGGACTAACGTGTCAAGAGCAACTTTCCACAGAAACTCGGTAAGGAGAAGCCATCATAGAAATTTTAGGAAGCTGTTGTTGAATAATTAAGGATGACTTTGGTCAAAATTTTTAAGGCTGAGAAAAAGACAAATTTGAATGAAATTAAAGAGTAGTAACTAATTCTTGGATGAATAAATAGTGCCATTAAGTTTTCTAGTAGGATATCCTTGACTCTGATTGCCACCACTCAACTCTAATGATGAATATAGATGGCATATATTAGTTATAATTTTTCTTTTGAGCGCTGTATATTTTATCATTTAATTTTCCCTAAAGCTCTGCTTTTTATGTTACTTCAGAGATGTATGTTTATGATCAGAGACCAAAAGAAGGAAAAGTAAAATGTCTACACTCTTACCCGTCTAGAAACTGCTATTAACATTTCATGTATATATTTTCAGATCTTTTCTTAATATATATTTATATTTTTCCATAATGGGACTAGTTGTGCATGTTTCATTAAAATGTACTTTTTTTTTCCCATTCAGTACACCAGGAATATTTTTGTGTGACAGGAGACCATCTGCTGTCAGCCATGAGGAAGTAACTCTTCAGGCTTACCTTTCTATCACAAACCACTAAAAAAATGTATGAAATATTTGAAAAACAATTTTCAAATGCTGGACAATAGGCAGTGTAGGACTGTGATCCCCCAAATAGGGGACACAAATGAGGTTAGCTCTAAAATCTTCCTGGCTTTTCCCCTTTTAAAGATGATGTATGAACTGTGGGCAAGAGGCAGGCTCTGAAACAGCCTGGAAGTCTCCTGAGTTACAAGGAAGAGATCATTTGGGGAAGAAGTAAAGGTAGCTGGGATTTGCTGGGGGAAAGTACTGGAGAAGACTAAGTGCTTCAGAAATCTGCACAGAGTCCTCTTTGACACCGTGAATAGGAATTTCTATATGCAGGGGATGAAACTCCATGAGGTTGAGCAAAGAGCAACTTGTGGAAAGAAGAATTATCAGGCAACCCTAAGTTGAAAAACTGCCAGAGCTCACGTAGAGCTGAGGAATTGGTGGAGTTCATGTCAGCCGGAGTATAGAGACTTTGTTGAAAACACAGGGATTTTGCTACAGAGCTCAGAAATATCGTACTTAAGCGGGTGCTAAACTATCCCTGGATCAGCCTTAATAAAGCTTAAAAACAAGCTTAGGAATAATCAGATGGATTCACAGATCTCCTTGTGTGATTCAGGCAAATCAATTAACACTCTGGGCTCAGTTTCTTTACCAGAAAATTGGGGTAATAACTAAAGTTCTATAATAATAATGGCATCAAATGAGTGTTCACTCGCTATTAGACACAGTTCTAACACCTGGTTTGTAACAAGTACCCAACAAATTCTGGCATTATCGATGGTTATGTGCCATTCTGTTCTCAGAAAAGAGCAATGGCAGTAGCAAAACTAACACAAGGCACGTCTCTCTGTAGCCACCAAAGTCACACCCGATGGGTACGAAATAGCTATACCTAAAAAAGACTCCATTACTTTAGCGATCAGCCAATTTAGGACTTACTGATAGTCCCCCAATGACCTGTAAAGCGAACTCACTGCTATTCACTTACTTACAGACTTTACCCAACCAAACTGTGCAGCTTTGAGTGCAAAGACTTTGTTTTATTAATTTTTGTATTTCCTCATATTGCACAATGGTTATTGCACAGTGGACTCACAATAAATGTTAGTTTAGTCAAATTCACAAAGTGTTCATGCATTTACAGAAGAAATCAGCTGGTAACTAAATACTATGTCTTGTTCCATTTTGCAAGAGGAACAAGTAAGCTGCCATATGAATGCGATGAACTTTCCTGTTCAGTATCTGGGAAGCAAATTCTTCTGGTATCAAAGGAAATTGGTGCTAACCTTTCCTCTGCCACATTGAATGTTTAAGCTATCAAGACACTCTGCTGGGGCAAATGGGTGACCTGAAGGCTGGAATGATGCCATGTGCTCAGAATGAAAAGCCACTGCACCCAGAAATTAAAATAAGACTAGAAGCCAAGTAGAAAGAAAGTTCATTAGAATATGTTCTAGAGAAAAAGCTGAAGGATGCTCCCTGGTCCCTTCCTGACAGGGAAGGAAACCCTGACTTTAGATTAACTCTCTGATACCTTAACTATCCTTCTCCCATATCTTCCTTTTAAGGCAACAGAAAACCTGCCAAGGAGATCCATTTTCATTCTCGGTCGTTGTCAGGCTCTCAGAATGTACAGTAGCTCATTCTGGCCACTTAGTGAACACAGCCTGGGCTTTGGACTCAAGGCATCACGGGTGTGATCCTGGCTTACCTCAGAAAAACTGTGAGATCATGGACAAGTACTTTATGCGTTCAGAGTCCCAGTTACCTTATCAATAGGATAGAGAGCTTGGTGCCTACTTTGAGAGTTGTTGCGAGGGTCAACCCATGAAGTGCTGTGTTCAGTGAAAGATGGTGCCCTTGCTTCATGTTACTTGAAAGAAGAGTCAACAAAAATCCCATTCTGAAAGGCATGTGAAGAACAGGTATCATTTTCTTCTTCTTCCTCTTTATGATTGTTCTGAATCACTGCCCAAAAGTCTTTTCTTTCTTCTATGATTGGAGAAGACTCTCTGTCCACCTTGTCCCACCGAGAGAGGAACAGCTCTCCTTATGGCTCTTCACGGATGCTCTAGCACAAGCTTGTTCTAGTGACTCAACACAAGACCACCGTCAGACCTTTTGGAGGTCAAATCAGCTTATGGTCAGTATCCCCACCTCCTCTGCTCTGCCTTTTCCTTCAGACCACTGATGGCCACTTTGCAAGGGTGCCTCAAGAACTGGTGAGTCTGAAGTTCCAATAAGCCACTGTGAAGGTCATCAAATTCTGTTGGGGTAAACAGTTTAGCTTTTGACCCTCAGATTATTCCTGAGGGGTAAGGAATCTGTGTTTTCATAATTCCATGATAAAAGCTATTCCTTTCCCTGGACTATACTTTCTCCCTTCCCCTTTTCCTGAAGCAACTTGGCAAAATCTTACTCTTTATTAAAATTTCAACTTCATATATTGTTGCCTTCATGAAAACATCTCCTTCCTACATTACAGTATCATCTAATGGGCTCCTATTACTATAGCTGGAGTTTTTCCCTGTAAAGACTGTGGTACAATGAATGCACACCTTTCTATATCAATAATGTATAAAATTGGAGGCCTCCTATACCCTTCACCTGTATAATAGCTGGATAATCAGCAGTACAGACCTGCCCAAGTTTCCCTTGCTTTCCTTGCTGTGAACTTTGGGGTCTCCAGGTGACCCTAAGTGCCTTGAGGTAGAAGGTGGGTCTTACTGGTTTGGTCTTACTTCAATGTGCTCTCTATGGCATAGAGATGCTGGTGGATAAACAGGAGTTGGCCTTGGAAGCTTATGTCAAAAATCTAGTTGCAGGGAAGACCACAGCTCCAATGGCCACCACAGACATTATAACAACTTGGTGTCCTATAGAGAAGCTCTGGCTGAACAGCGACATAAGGCAGTGGAGGCTGGAGAAGTGGCAGAACAATACCCAAGGAGACTGTAGTAATGATGGACTATTTCAAATCAGAACAGAAGCACACATATTCAAGTCTCATCTGCAGAAAACATAGAGGGCTTGGGACATTGTAACAAACGATTAGAGAAACGTTTGGGGGAAGCATATATGACAGAGGAGTATAGCGAGAACAGATGCCATGTGTTCCCCCACACCGTTTTCTCCTCTTGGGAATGTCAGAAGACAAGTTCCAACCTCCACTGTATATGGGGTCATATGATTGAGTTTTGGGCAATAAATGTACATGGAAGTGACGTAAGCCACTCCAGGTAGGGCCTCTAAAACCTTGACCCTCCAGCTCTCTCTTCCTTTCCAAGGCAATGTAGAAGGACATGAGTTCCAGGAGCAGAATTTCAGGATGATGGAGAGGAACCCAACGCCCATTGGGCTGTGATGTGGGTGAGAAACTTGTGTTAAGTCCCTGAGATATTAGTGTTTATTATTACTCCAGCATGGCTTAGGTGACTTAAGATGAGATAAGAAGCTTCCCTGGCTTTTACAGCTATGCACAGTGCATAGGTAGGTCCAGAAATAAAAAAAAAGTAGATCCAGAAAACCCCAAGGAGCTACAGTCTAGGAGGGAAATACCCACTAGGTTAGAGCTAAAAGTAATACAGCTCTAGCAGTTAGGTCTGTCAGTTTTCACACACAGCTAAGAGCATAGACTAATCTCGGCACCTGAGTAAGGAGTGTTTCTAGCAACTTCCACACCACCAAATCAGAAACAACACAATTCCTTATCCCTTGGTGATTCTCCCTCTTCTAGGTCTTATCTCTCTTTTCTTTCAATACAGCCAGACCTTAGGCTCCTGTATCTGTCTTTGAGGGGAAGTTGCCACTGGCAAGGTGAATGTGATTTGAATTTTGTTCTTCTTTTTTTATGTTTAAAAAATTAAAAAGAAATTTTTTTTACATTTATTTTTGAGAGAGAGACACACAGAGTACGAGCCAGGGAGGGGCAGAGATAGAGAGAGACACAGAATCCGAAGCAGGCTCCAGGCTCTGAGCTGTCAGCATAGAGCCCGATGTGGGGCTCGAACTCATGGACCGTGAGATCATGACCTGAGCTGAAGTCAGATGCTTAACCCACTGATCTGCCCAGGTACCCCTGAATTTTGTTCCTCTAAGGGAGGCCCTGCTTACCGATTCTGGACAATTTATTGTTCCCATCTATAATCTGAAGTAGGCACCAATTCTTTTTGCTAAAATTATAATTTTGATCTGCAGGTGACTGTGTATTGTAGTAATAAGATCCTCTTAGTTACTGGTATACCTGCCCTAGTGAACTGTGATCTTAAAAACAGGGACTCCATTTTTGTATCTTTGTCATGCCTGTATGTTCAGCACCCAGGAACCATTCTTGGCACAGAGTGATTTGTGATCCAGAAAGGAATGACAAAAGTATTTACCTTCCATTACACATCTAACGGTACTTTGCTACTTCTTCACCCTGTTTGTGGTGGTGATTTGCCTGGAGTTGGAGACTACGGTTCTGCCACGTATTTCTCACAATGTTTCTCTTTAGAGTGCCTTTACCTAGGATGACCTCCCTGGGGTGGGCACAAGGATACGTCCCAGGGACACGCCCCTCATCCCTAAGTCCATGAATTATAACAAAACAGTTGTCTCATGGCTGGAACAGTTCTCCATTCCTGTTGGCAGTATCCAGCGGCTTTGTTGGGCCAGCAAGCTGAAGTCATACTTGGAGCACACTTTGCCCATGGAGATTCATCTCAAATGCCAAGTGCAAGGGTGACTGGCCATGCACCCAAAATAAACCTGGGCAGTAGCCCTCATAATGTTTTCTCAACGGAGGAGAACTGCTCAAGGAACGTAATTCTGGGGGGCTCTGATAGCGAGAGGACATAGAATCATAGGAGTTCAGAGATGAAAGAGAACTTTGAGAATTTTCTCCAATCTTTCCACTTGATAGGTGAGAAAACTCAGGACCAGAGAGCAAAGTGACTCGGCAAGATCAAAACAATTGACAGCAGAATAGGCAGGATTAGAGTTAAGTTGCTGGAGACCCTAGAGGTACTCTTCTCATCATCTTAAGCTGCTAATACAACTTTTTTTTTTTTTCTGACAATGTGTAGATACCCCAGGTGGGGCATAAAGGCAATAGCTATAACACCCCACCCACCGTGTACTGAGTTTGACACTTTACATGAGTTGTCTAATCTTACCTCAAAGGCTCTATTCTCTATCATGCAGAGAAAACAACTGAGGCTTGGGACAGGGTGCCAACCTGCCAAGGTCACCCAGACACTCAATGTCTGATTAGACTCTGAAATACCTACCTGCCTGTTTCTGGGGCTCAGGATCTCAACCACATTCCATGGCAATCTGGTGCCATGGGGAAATGAATGAGCATGTTGTAAATCCAAAATTCAAGACCTTCTTAAATCCCAGAGCATGCCCTTGGTCAAATTATGAGACACAAAATTTGTCTTCAGGCACTTGGCCACATCCATTCACCCAACCCACTTCAAGGCTTCCAGAGTGGCTCCTTTTGCTTTAGATGTTCTGTTTCTAAGTGGTAAGAATTTTTAAAAAAGCACTGACCTTGTGCTTTTTTAAATCCTTAAATTTTGGTTTTAGCTCTCCTACCAACTTCCTCTATGTGATCTTTATAAAGTCCCTTCACCTCTTTTCCCTTCAATTTCTTTAACCTTCAAGAAAAGAAGGTAGAGTGGAACCAAACATTCTGAAGCCACAGACAGGCTTGGTAGGGGAGTGTGGACGATCAGTGATAGTTATTGTGGGTGTATTAAGAGGTTGGTATTATAATATGAAAAGGATTTGCCATCCATAGACCAGAGGGTCTTTGAGTATCCCTTTGAGCTCCCTTCAAGTTCTAATGTAGTCCTCCTAGAATTGCAATGAAATACTAATCGGTGAGGTACCCCTTCCCTCCACTCCAGAAACCTGCAGTCTGTGGGAAAGATCTTTGGTGGTGACTCTCAGGAAATAGAAAATCCAGTATTTTTCCCAGGGAAGAAGCATCCTCTAAACCACCAACCAGAGGGAACATGATGGCCCCTCTTTTGTTATAGCCTGGAGTGATCCACAAATGCTTATCGCAGGGAGGCAGAGGGAAACTGACATGTCATGGGACTTGGAAGATGCTGTTATATGGTTTAAAAAGGTAACATCTCACTATAAAATTTCTTTGGGGTCTAGGCAATCTCCACGTACCCATCTAATTAGGAATAGGGCAAGACAGAGCCAGAGAAGTAAAATATTGCTTCATTTCACACACATTTATTGAGAGCCCCCTCTGTGTTATGCACTATTTTAGGCAGAGAAAATAAACAATAACATAAACAAGGCATAATTCTGGATTTGTGGAACTTACCAACTTTAGCAGAGATGCCTGGCTGTCCATCAGAAATATACGCTTCCCTTCTGGAGATGGGGGTTGTTGGTGGATAGGGGCTGTCCTGGCAGAGCCTTTCCTCAGTCTCAGAATGAATTCTTGCCAATAGAATGAATGGAAGGGATGAGTATGACTTCTAGGGCCAACTGCCTACGGAGCATAGTGTCTTCTCCACTCTCTCTCATTTGCTGGTTGAACACACTCCCCTGGAGGACTTGGGGACCATGATTCCCTGAATCACATGTGGAAAGCTAACTGCTGACAACTAACACCTGCATCTACCTGCTAACATCAGCAGAAAATACACTTTCATTATAAGTAAGACTATAAGCCACTGAAGTTTCAGTTTATTTGTCAAATCAGTTAGGTTTCCTTAACAGATATACCCAAAATGTTCACAGAAGATGAGCAAACCAGAATTTATAAGCCACTTAATTTGTGTCATGATAGGAGTCAGTTTTATGTGCTATGGGAATACAGATCTGGGGATCAGGGAAAACTTCCTCCTGGACATGGAACAGCCCGTAGGAATTAGCTATGGGAAAGCTATGAACAGGGTGAAGTCGGAGGGGTCAGAGGGAATGGCAGGTGCAAGGGTCCAGAGGAAAGAAGGAACATGACATCTTATGTAAGAAATAGAGTTCAGTGCTTACAGCTGAAGTTCAAGCAAGGAATGAGGAGTAGACAGAATAGGATGGTAAATAGGGACAGATGATGGCATGTTGGAAGTTTTGACTTTGACAGGAAGACGGGTGGTGGGGGACCAAAGCACAACAACAAATTGTCGGATTGCTCTGGTTTATAGAAGGCAAAACCAGAAGGAGGAGGTTATGCCTATCTGATCCATTATTCTTCCCACTCTCTAGCACAATGACAGCTCCAAAACAAGGACCACATATATATTCATTGCCTGATGGATGAACAAATGGGTTGGACCATTAAGAGCCTGTTATACTGGCTCAGATGAAAGATGATGGGACTTAAACAAAGCTAATGAAAGGTAGCTGACATGGATATAGTTGTGAGACTGAGTTAGCAAGTGATGGACTGGGTATGGCCAAGTAGGGAGGACTTCCATGGTAATTTCACATGTTAAGTTGCTACTTGTATATAGAGCAATTGCCATGAACCAAGGACTGTTATAAGTGTTTTACATGTTAAGTTATTTGATCCTTGTAAAAACTCTATGAGTTAACTCATAAATGTGAGATGAGGAAAGTGAGGCACAGAAGGGTTAATAGTTTATCACAAGTGACAGAGCAAGTTACTACTGGAGCCAGAAGTTAAACAGTCTATATTTGGAGTCTGTGCTACCCAGGGTATGAGATTTTTATCTGCTGTTATAAGACATAGTCAGAGAATCTGCATTGGGAAGAAGAAAATGAGCTGACATTCAGACTTGTGAAATTTAAGTTGCCTGTGGAACATGCAAGCAGAAATATCAGGAGGCAGGTGGGTATTTGCAGTCAACTTGGTGAAGACCGCACCTACGGTGTAAACTCTCGAGAAAGTGGCCACAGAAAGACTGGGCTCGTTGTAGTTAGTGTCAAAATGCTAATACAGGATGCAGCCATGTGTGTGTAGGCAATCCAAAATACAAATTTTGTGCAGCCTGAAAGATAGGAGTGGACGTTACAGGATGTGCGTAAGGAAGGAGCAGAGGGGTTGAAATGGAGTAAAGATGGGGACACTTCCCTTAGTCATATTTAGCTAGGGGGGGCACTGATCCCAATGAGAGAGGGCCTGAAACTATCAGCAGAGCTATAGCACATCACACACGTGAGTCGTTCTCTATGTAATTTTTTTTTGGCAATTAATACTACAGTAATTATTTAATATTACTGTGACTGCTTAGGATTTTCATTACACATGGTGTATAATGGTCATTTAAAATTGTGGCCACTTAAAATTAACTCTTGCAATTAAAGGAATCCTCCTGCATTTTGTAAGAGGAGAGAGGTACTCGAACCACGTAAACAGCAATTGTAGTCACAGTTTTAGCAGAAATAACTGGAGAATAACTCTTACAGAATAATTGGAACAAGGTTGAGTCCCCCTTGAACATTTGGTAAGTCACATGTAATATTCTGTCTACCAGTTAGTCTAAAACAAGGACCGTAATACCAACTGAAAAATGTATTGTTGGGAGAAATCAGTAAACACATTAATAAAAAGTACAAAGGCTCCTTAGAATATACTAAATAAATAACAATAGTACTTACTTCTCCAGTGTGTATTTTGTTTTCAGGCTGCTCCTACACAAAGATACCACTCTTTTCTTCTGAGCTAAACCCACACGAGTACTTTGGCCTCTCTTGGCTAGCTTTCGACCCTTAATTTCTTATGATAATAGCATCAATAATACTTTCTCAATTGAATGATGCTTTAAATTTAGGAAGTGCTTTTACATGTGCTGCTTATTTAATCTTCACACAACGCAGGGAGAGAAACTCCATTTTATAAGTGAAGGACGTGATGCTTAGAGAAGGCTGGTTATTAATTCTGCCTTTACCATCAATGGTAATTAACACTCACCCTGTTCTGGGCACTTTGAAAGCATTCCATGTCTTACTTTCTTTTTCAATCCTCTTAACAAACGCATGCACTCGGTATAATAGTCATTCCCATTTTACATATGGGGAAGCTGAGGCTCAGAGGGGTGTGGGAGCTGTCCGAGGACCCAAGGAGCAGGTTTTGGAATGGAACCTCCGTCCTAGCCTTCTGGGCCCTCATCCTCTCTCTCCTACTCTTCACATGCAGCCTCGTCTAAGCCAGATTGTGCTTCCGAGCTGGGAAGTTTCCCAATGTGCACAAACTGTTCTTTATGTGTGCTGTTCAAGACAAACCATTGCCCCGTGGCTGCCCTTTCCCCTATTGACTTATCTTGGGACTGACTGGGAGGTGGACCCTCTGCTTGCATGTACAATTCCCAACTCATTCCTCCTTGGTGAACTTGATTTCTTATTTTGGGGCCCAGGAGGGTGAATATTGCCCAAGAACATTCCAGGGTTTATTTGAGGCAAACTCTGAAGAAGGTAAATTTTGTCCTGTCTTCCTTTATTCTACTTGAGTAACTGATTTTTGTTGATCTGACTCAAACTCTCCAGCTTTATTACCACCTAAAATACCTTCATTGAATCTCTTTTGTGTGCCTGGATCTGTGCTCTATGTTGCACATATAAAGATAAATAAGAAATGTTTTATTGGTAGACTCAGGACTGTAAACAGGTAGGAACAGTGTGACATGATAAATGCTAGAAGATTCCTCAAGGTAACAAAGAAGCACAAGGCATGGAGTGACTAACCACTTCCAAAGTAAAGGTCTGACAGTTCCGGGTAAACCTCCCAGAGCTAGAGCAAGTTGAGTTAGGTTTTGGAGAACACAAGATTCTGTGGGTTTGGAGGACGGTTGAATAATAGGAAGAACAATCAGTCTCTGGAGATGCAGATCTGAGTTAGCAGGGCACATGCTGGAAATTGTGAGTGGTCCACAATTTCCTTATGTCTGAGGCAAACTCTGTGGGATGAAAAGGAATGGGACACGAAGCTGGAGAGGCAAGCCACAGACACAGTGCAGAGGACTTGTACCTCATCTAAACCGTTTGTACTTTTCTTGTTCCGACCAAGTAAAGCCAACAAAGAATTTTAATCAGGGCGGCAGCATAATGAGATTTTTTTGTTCTGTAGGTTCGTTCCAATGGGTAGTTGGGAATTAAGATCCACGGGGAAGATTCTGGAGACGCAGCTTGAAGGTTGAGCCAAAGGTAGAGATAATGAGGGCCCAAATTAATGTCGATGCTGTGGAAAAGGAAGACAAGGGTTCTGAGAGTCATTCATGAGAAAATCATGAGAAGGATAGGAATGTTGACCAAAGAGTTGCTAAGGATTCTGACATGAAAAAATATCACGGATGTTGATACCTTTAAGCAAGAGAGGGATTTCAGGTCCACCAGGTTTGACAAAGGGGGAAAATAAGTAAGTTTGTCTTTGAATGTGTTTTCATTTGAAGTTCTCATAGGACATCCAGGGAGAGAGAGTGAATGGGGAGTTAAAAATACAGTGCTTAAGCAAACTAGTGCTTAGGAGAGCAATCTAGACATAGAGATTGGAAAGTTTTCAGCACTCAAGTGGTGATTAGAGATGGTTTTTATAAAAAACAAAAACAAAAACAAAAACAGGTGGCGGGCGGGGAGAGACTTCGTTCTACAGAGTGAAAGAAAGCTAGCTATAGGATAGAAACTTACGGCATGCAGATATTTCAGGGTGAAGAAAGGACGAGGAGACAGAGAAATAGCTTCCCAGAGGTTTGAGGGAAACCTGGAGAGAAAGCTTTCACTAAAGACAAGGGAAGAAAGAATTTGAAGGAGTTAAATGTCATCGGAGCAGCAGGGAATAAGATAAGGAGTGAAAAGGGTCAGCTGGCTAGAGCAGTTAGTAGGTTATAGAGCCCCTGGAAGAGAAGTTTTGTGAAGCGATGAGGCCCAGAGCCAAAAAGCAGTAGTGGGTTAGGGAGTAAATGAAGGTTGAGCAAGTGTTGGGAGTAAATGCAGACCACGGGTTTATGAAGCTGAGGAAAGGGAGGGTAAGTGACTTTGCTGAAGGTCATAAGGCTTCTAAGTGGTAATACCAGGACCTTTAGATCAAATGACCTGATATATTAAAATGTCCTTTGGGGGCTTTCTCTCACTTATTCATTCCTTTATTTAAGTATGTATTGATCACCTGCTCTCTTTGAGACTTCTTGGAGTTAGGCCCCTTAGATAATATATCATACAAAGCAAGTTATGGGTGATTATCAAGAAGAGTGAAGGGCCTGAGATTTTACAGTACTTGCAAACTAACAAGTTAGCCTGCCACAGTTTCATGGATGCGGGCAGAAGACGGGCGACTCCTGGGTCAGAGACAGAGGACAGTTAACTACTTATAGCAATAATAGTAACTAGAGTAATTCGAGTAATATTTTCTTAAGCCACTTCCCTGAGTCTTAATTCCCAAAGGGTGCCACCAACAGAGCCATGTGATGCCCGCACATACAGGGCAGTGTGACAGGGGAGGAATACTGAGTTTAGGGAATTAGAATCATTTATAATGGGCAGTAAGCACACCTAACCTGTGCTCTACAGAGAGACTTTAACTCTATCATAGTGGACAGTAAACAAACCTACATTCTGCTCTGGAGGAAGACACTATCTATAGTTTCCTAAGTTGTTGGCTAAACAAACATCCTTGAACAAGGGAGGGAGTGTCTCTGCTTGCAACATGCGTAAAAACACAAGAGACCCATGGGAAATTGTCTCCTAACAATCATGTAGTATAGATTACGCATTTCCTACCCAATATTCATTTTCTTCCACCTTGTTATAGAAAATTGAGTATCTGCCAGGCAGCAACGTACCTAATTAAAGACTATGTGATAGCCGGAGCCCTAGCAGCGATATTGTGACCATGAAGGATGTAGCTACATACCAGAAAGGGTAAGTGTCATAACAGAAGGAGTCTGGGTCCCTGAGAGCAGCCATGGTCTGTCTATCTCTGGATGTTATGTGAGTGGATAAGCCTTTATGTGTTTGTGCCATTATATTGGACTCTGTTATTAGCAACCGTAGTTGTTATTAGTAACTGAATGCGATTACTAGTAGGGATGAGGGAGAGAGCACTAGATAGCAGAGCTCCAAGATAACTGGGAGACTTTAATTGTAGTCTTCATTTTACTACTAATTTGCCAGGTTAACGTAAGCATGCCACTTGATCTTTATGAACTTCATATTTCTCAGCTACCCATTAGGTTCTTCCAAGTTCTAAGATTTTCTTGTCCTCAATTTTTAAAATATCCTTCCTTTTTTAATCTTTCAAAACTCATTTATTCAGGAGTCCATTCTTTTTGGACAGGTGCCCATCTGAAAAGTAACTAGAGGAAAAGAAATAGATAATATTTAGATAGATAATAGATAATAGCTTAAATTTCTGCCTCCCTTTTCCCAACACCTGAATGTGTGCACTCTGGAGGTGTCTTAACCTAGGGATATGACTTTCTAATGGATTGGCAGACATCTTTAAGCATGGTAGGGGAGGGATTTAAATGGAAATCTCTTGCAATAATGCAAATAGTCTGCCTGTTATAACTTCTGTAGTCCTAGTACTTAGCACAGAGCCTAGTATGCAATAGGTCCCCTATAAACATATATTGAATGAACAAACACCCTCATTTTAAAGACTAGGAAATTAAGGACCGGCAATGAGTGGGACATAATCCCCTTTAGTCATATATGCTAAAATGCTATCTCTAGTGCCATGCAGAATGTGACCCGAAGTTTTCATATGAAATAAATCTTTGATAATCTAAAATAGAAGAGGTCAGAAAGAAAAAAAAATGATATTTGAGTTAAATGGTTTCTGATTATCATTTTTCCCTTTTTTAAAGAAAAGCAGGTCATTTGTTCATTGGAAATATAGCTGTCAGTTTAAGTTATGCCCTCGTTTGAATAAATTGATATTGGATAATGAGGTTTCACTGAATGACTACATGTACTTTTTTCTCTGGGCTAAATAATTCCAATTCCTCTAACCTTTTCTCATGAATTGTATTTTCTTGGCTCTTAATCACTCTCTTTGTTCTCCCATGAGACTGAATAAAAGTGTTAACCAGCAACAAATATCATAGAATGATTTTTACATGAACACTAGCCTTATGCTCACTTTTAAATACATCATGCCATTGGTGACCCTAGTGTCAGATTTTGTCTTTTATAATATACTAGAATACTTTTCTATCTTACTAATGTCTAGAATTACCTCTAAGTTGATATTAATCTGTGGGTCCCTGATGCTAGCTATTTCTATTTTGCCAAGTATCTAGATAATTAATATCAAGGAAACCAAAAGGCAAGTTGGCATATGGGATTTTCTCATTCTCAATCTGGTTATTTCATTTTTCCACTCACGAATCTATCCATCAATTCATTCAACCAGCATGTGTTATTTCTTTACTCTGTGACAGGCTCTGTGCTAAATGCTAGTGTAGTGATAAAAGAGAATCCAGACAACTCATAGCTTCAAGGGCCAACATCTTATAACCAGCAACCATAATAGAGCATAGTCAATGCAAAGGTATCAATACAGCAAGCTATAGGAACACAAATGCCCTCTAATGCAATTGAGTTCAGGTGTCTCAATAGACAAGCAGTAACCAGGCAAAAGAGAGGAGGGTTGGACAATCGCTATACTAGGTAATACTAATATATACTAAAAATTAGTTATAACTAAAGGGTTATAGGATTGAAGGAGATCACTTTATTTATGCCCTTGCCATGACACAAGACCACGACGGAAGTGGAGAGCCTTTCCTGTGTCAGGGGCTATGGTAGGTGCTAAGGTTAGAGCAGAGAACAAATTATACATGGCAGGGAGCTGGATGTCTAGAGGAGGAAACAGACAAGTAAGTTGATAGTTAGAATTAAAGTGACCTGGCTCTCCTTAGAATAGTCTTGTTAATTTCATTTATCCTTGCTTAATTATTAACTATGCTCCCTCACACTATCAACAGTGTCCTGGTTTGGGGGCGCCTGGGTGGCTCACTCGGTTAAGCGTCCGACTTCAGCTCAGGTCATGATCTCACGGTTCGTGGGTTCGAGCCCTGCGTCAGGCTCTGTGCTGATGGCTGGGAGCCTGGAGGCTGCTTAGGATTCTGTGTCTTCCTCTTTCTCTGCCCCTCCCCCATTCTCTCTCTCTCTCTCTCTCTCTCTCTCTCTCAAAAATAAATAAAAACATTAAAAAAAATTTTTTTTAAAGAGTGTCCTGGATTGAATAATGAAATTTTATATGGTAATCCTTGTCATGGGACAACATGATAATAGCTCCCCTAGAGATAGTATAGGGCGTGATTGGAGCTTTGAGAGAAGAACACCAAAAACAAGCTCCTAACCTAGTCAGTTTCTAGCAAAATTCTAGAAATTTGCCAAAGATAGTGATGAGGTAAACTCTTTATCCGGTAAGAAACACTGGAAAAAAGTATCCAGGTAGATGTTTTAATAGCTTGGTCCAACCAAGTGTTGATAACTCTGTTCTGCTTGTTTGGAAAGAAAGATGTCAACGAAACATCAAATTGTGTGCATGACGAGTCAGTTTCTCTCCTGTGCAATTAAGAGAGATGTTTGGAGGGGTAACAATATCAATTGCTTCACAAGATTAAGCAGTTGGAAGGCTATTGAAATGAATCCTCCAGTCTCCCAAATGAAAATATATCCAAGAATTTCTTGCAGGTTCAAGTAAAATGTTTAGGCATATTTGGAAAGATAAGGATGCACGTTTAATCATTGAGGTATTTTTTCCCCCTGTAAATAAATTCATACACCTTAGAGGAAGAAACACATGCACTTAAACTCAAAATGCAAAACATGCTTTGAGAATGGACAATTCAGTCAAACAATTCACTGAGTAAAAATGATCTCTTTTCTTGTATGCATGAGGTTGGGGGAAGGGTTCTTCGAGTTCAGTGCCATCCAGTCAGGAGACCTTAGCAAGCCAAAGGTGGGGGGGGCCTGAAGAGACATCTGTCATTTATCTATTTGTTATTCTCAACTCTGTAGCTATAGGTCCAGTGAAAAGGAAGAAGGATAGGCTCTGAGAAGGGCTTTTGAAGGGTGAGGATTGGAAGAAAGAAGCAAAAGAGAAAGACATTAGCACTTCTACATGCCAGGCACTGGGCTGAGGGCTTTACATATAATGTCTCCTTGCTTCAATAATGATCCAGGGATAGATTTGACTATGGAAACCTGTGGTTTAGGAAGCTTCAGTGGTTGGTCCGCATGTAGGCCACATACATTGGTGGGGCCTCATTGAAAGCCCAGTGTAGCTAAACTCCCATGACTCTTATTTCTTCTATTTATTCTTCAACACATATCTTAGGTCTGATAAAATAGCTCTTTTTTGATATGTGAGGTTGTTTAAAGGAGAGGAGATTTCAAATGGAGAGACTGACGTGAATTAAGGTATTCTTTTAGCCAGGGATAGAGCACCACAGAATCTTCCATCATGACCAAAGGCAGCCAAAAAACAACCCAAACTTTTTAGTAGAAGAACAAAGAAAGAAAAGAGAAAAAAAATGATGAAGTTAAACAGAGAAGATTATCATGTTCTCTGTAAAAGAATAGACGGAAAATCGTGGGCCCTCTATCGGAGTTCTTGGTTGCAAGCAACAATAACTACTTTTGGTTAACTAAAGCAAATGAGGAAGGAAATGCCAAAGAATTAGGCTTCAGGAAGCGCAAGAATCCAGGCAGGTCCTGGAATGAAGGAAGCAAACGCTGACGGTTTCTTCTGGAAGCTTCTGTCAGCATAAAGACCCAAACTGCAAGAAGGGAGTATCTGAAAGGTCCAGCCTGGATATGGGTTCATATATCCAAGAGCAAAGAAGGTAGTTTCCCAGAGCAAAAGCTACTTTAAAAACTATATGATGTCACCAAAAACACCAATTGCCTTTAATTATCACCACTATGGCTTTGATGTCTTTCCCCTATATATTAGTTTCTTAGGGATGCCATAACAAAATGCCGCAAACCAATTACTTTAAAACAATAGATTTTTTTTCTATCAAAATTTTGGAGACTAGATATCTGAAATTAAGGTGTCCTTAGACCATTCTCCCTCTAATGGCCCTGAAGAACATGACTCTTCCTCATTTCTGGTGGCTTAACCAATTCTTGTGAGCGTATCACTCCAACCTCCAAATCCGTAGTCACATAGCCTTTTCTCTGTGTGTCTTTGTGGGCTCTACTCTTCTTATAAAGGTGCTAGTTATTGAGTTTAGTGCCCACCCTAACCCAGTATGACCTCATCAAAACTTAACAAATTACATCTGCCAAGAATTTAGTTCCAAATAAGATTACACAGTGAGGTTCTAGGTTTCTGTGAATTCGGGGGTGCCATGACCTACTACACCCTGTCTCTCTGAAACCATTTGCATCTTTCTTTTTTCTTTTTTTAACATTTACCTATTTACTTGGAGAGAGAGGGAGAAAGTGGGAGTGGGGATGGGGCAGGGAGAGAGAATCCCAAGCAGGCTCAGTGCTGCCAATGTGGAGGCTGATGTGGGGCTCGACCCTACGAACCGTGAGATCATGACCCTAGCCGAAACCAATAGCCGGACACTTACGTGACTGAGCCACCCAGGTGCCTCCCATTTGCTTCTTTCTATCAGAAACCAGCTACACTGACTTTTTAAACATTTGTATTTAATTAGATTCAGGTTAATTAACATACAGTGTAGTAACGGTTTCAGGAGTAGGACCCAGTGCTTCATCACTTACATATAACTCCCAGGGCTCATTCCAACACATGCCCTCCTTAATGCCCATCCCCCATCTCGCCCCTCCCCCCACCCACCTCCCCTCCACCAATCCCCCTGTTTATCCTCTGTATTTAAGAGTCTCTTATGATTTTCCTCCCTATTTTTATTTGATTTTTCCTTCCCTTCCACTATATTTATCGGTTTTGTTTCTTAAATTCCACATATGAGTGAAATCATATGATATTTGCCATTCTCTGACTGACTTGTCGCTTAGTGTAATACACTCTAGTTCCAGCCATGTTGTTCTAAATGGCAAGATTTCATTCTTTTTAATCATCGAGTAATATTCCAGTGTGTGTGTGTGTGTGTGTGTATCACATCTTTTTTATCCATTCATCAGTCAGTGGACATTTGGGTCTTTCCATAATTCGTCTATTATTGATAGCACTTCTATAAACATTGGGGTGCATGTATCCCTTCAAATCAGCATTTTTGTATCTTTTGGATAAATACCTAGTAGTGTGATTGCTGGGGCTTGGATAGTTCTATTTTAACCTTTTGAGAAACCTTCATACTGTTTTCCAGAGTGGCTGCACCAGTTTGCATTCCCACCAGCAGTGCGAAAGTATTCCCCTTACACTGACTTCTAATTGTTGACTTAAATGTGTCTTTCTATGGATCTATGAGCCTTTAAGAGTATGGACAATGTCATGCTCATATTTGTTTACTCCTTATGTAGATGAGTGCTTGTACATTGCAGGCACAGAATCAGCTTATTGAATGAATATATAAATGAATACATAGCTAATAGGAGACATGAGAAAAAACAACAACAACCAGGAACTCCGTAATGACACTTGGCATGTAGCCTTACACAAAGATTACAGAGCCCCATGGCCCTGTCATATACTAGAGTAACACTATTGCAGAAACAGAAAACAAAATCATGTTCCCTGTCCCCCAGGCAGGTTTATAATGAATTGAATATCGAGAAAATTGACATTGCTTCCAGTTTGATTCTTACAAGTTCTCCGATAAAAGACAGTTTGCAGCTTCCATGTATTTTCCTTGTATTTCTCATCTAATTTGCCTTTTCCTAGTGTGATTACATCATGCAATCCTGTTTATCTCCTCATTGCCTTGGCCAACTTCCTTTACATTCACACCAATTGCAGATGAGTTTTGCTTATCCTTCAAGGATTTTATTTTTATACCCTGCTTGTCTGCACTTAATTTACATCTTCTCCTCCAGCTTCAAAGGTTTGCCAAGGCTGTGACTTCACCTCCTCAACAGCGGTCACTTTCTTCTTTGAAGCTGAGTTTTCATTGGAAGAGAAATGTTGTGTCTTTTGGCTCCCTCTCCTTGTCCATGCTGTCAGGAGATGAAGGCAAACCACACTTGCCCTAAGGATTTTAAGGGATAAACCTGATACTTTCTGGATATGAGGAGCCAGTCTTCTTCCCTGCTATGATTTGGAACAAGACAGAAAAAGGATTCTAAGGTTAGATGAAATCTTCAGAGATTCTGTTCCTTAAGCATTGCTCTGCCATGGACATATTTTGGGCATGAGCAGGCATATGTCCCGTCCCACAGATCACCTGGGGGAGGCAGGGAGCAGGCTGTCTTTCATTGTTGACCCCCAATTCCCACAGCGTAAGCTTCCTCCTTTGCTGGGCCTGTCCTGATTGCACTTTGAGTTTACAATATAAGATTTGTTTTTCATCCTGTTCCATGTCCTTGGAGAGAGCTCACTTTGATAACCGTGCCAGGAACTAATTGTGAGGGGAACCAATTGTACAGAAGGATGAAGTCCATGGAGGCCAGAGGTCCTCGGCATCCTGAAGAGAAGGGAGGTGCCGTAAGAGGATTGGATTCCAGGGAAGATTCCAGACTTCCTTTTCTTGAGAACTCTCAGAATGCAATGCTCAACTCTTCCACTGGAATTACTGAATCTTATGTTTGGAAAGGAGCTATAGAAGCCATGCAGCTCAAGCTCTTCAACAGTGTGAATTTGGGCTATAAGGTTCAGACTTTGGTCCTAATCACTGGAACCAATATGATGCTATAGTAGAGAAGCATCTTAGATCAACTGATGTCAGAATCTTAGCTCTGCCCCTGATGGGGTTACTTAGGCTAATATTAATAATATTGGCAGGCATTTGCTGAGCACATACTATGGGCAAGGCACTGTGATGAGTGTTTTACTCTTAACAATATATTTTATCTCAATAACAGTTCCATGAGTAGATATTATGATTATTATTATCATTATTATTTTACAAACTAGAACACATATTACACAAGTTAAGGTATGGCTCCTAAGGTTACAGACTCTGTAAAGAAAAGAATCAAGTCTTAGGGCAAGGCTTGCAACTCATGTGCTGAACAACTACATAATACTGTAAATAACTACACTCTGCCAAGCCTTGTTTCCTCATCTAGAAAATGAGGCCAAAACTCCTACTTACAAATTAATAGAATTATAAACAATTGTGCTGGACTGTGAATGTAACTAGCCAGTTATCCAGAACATAGGTTTTCAACATGATTGTCAGTGCTCTTCTCTCTACTCCTTCTCTCTTCTGGACACTATAAACCTGAAATCTCACCTCGAGAGACCCTGGACACAAGACATTGCCCTTCTCCATGGCCACTGAGGACCGGTTGGTGATTTGGCCTAGGAGTTCCGCAGGGCTGACTTGCCCATTCCCAGACAGCCCCATGAGAGCAAAAGCTTGGAAGAGACCATGCAAACTTCCAAGTCACTCTTTGTCCTCTCAGCACGTCCTGCTTAGCCCACAGCCCGACGCGTGTTGGCCAGAGGAAGCTCCCTCTTGCTCCCTGTTTCACAACATCTGGATGAAATGTGGTTCAAAAGGGCACCAACTGAGAGTTACACAACCCCCCACTCCTTCAGGATTAAGAAAGGAAAGCATCCTTTGGCTCCTCTGCAGCCCAGTTGGGGAATCCAATCAAATACTCAGCCCCTTGGAATTCCCGGTGGGACAATCTAAACTGGAGCCCTCTGTAGCCTTACTCTCCAGGGAGTTGTTATTAGGCCTGCTTCATGAATTCTCACAGTGGTCCCCGATGTCAGCCCCCAACTTTACACACAGGAAACTAGGACTCAGCAAGACTCAGGCACTCAAAGGCATGCATGAAGGATTCACACCAAATCTGTTTGATTTCAAAGCCCTTTCCCTCCTCCACTTTCCATTATTATACCTGACTGGAAGTCCAGGTGACTATATTTAGAAGAACCATTCATTCATTCATTTGCAAATGTTTATTGAGAATCTATGATGTGCCAGATAGAGACAGTGGGCATACAGCAGTGGAAAAAAAATGCAACTTTTCTGTTTTGACACAGAGCTTTTAATTGAATCAAGTGGGAAACGGACAATAAACAAACACATAAATATACAAAGTGCCAGATAAATGTTAAGTGCCAGGAAGAAAATAAAAGTAAAGCTGAAGAAGGCTTCGCTGTTAAGGTGACTTTGGAACAGAGACTTGGATAATGTGGGGAAGTGATTTATGTGGCTATTGGGGAGGAACATTCCAGAAAGTGGAGACAAAAAGTTCCACGTCCCCGAGGCAGGGGTGTGTGTGGCGTGATTGAAGAAGAGCATGGAGGTCCATGTGGCTGGTCAGAGGTCACATCACAGATGATCCCTGTAGGGCCGTGTGGGTACCCGGTGTTAGGAATTCCCGAGAGAGATGGACCAGGGATAAGGGGTGGATGGATGGGGGATGTGATCTTCAACAAGTCATTTCAGTCTCAGTACAGAAAAGTGAAGGGCTGGGACTTCACAGTAGCTTCCCAAACCTGGCTGCACAGCAAGTCCCCTAAACACCCAGCTAAAGATATAACTGCCTGGTCCCTACCCCCCAGAGACCATGATTCAGTAGATCTGGGGCCACGGCTCCATTGGAGGTTCTGATACGCAGATTAACTTGGCAACCACTTCCTTACACACACTCTAAGATTTTCCTGATTTACCCCTCTATTCATGATTTGAAGTTTGTATGGAGGAAAAAGCTGTAAATACAATCTGGAATATAAGCAGGTGTGAAAAGGTTTCTGTTATTGCTATCTGAGTAAGCAATTACAGAATGATCTCATTACTTCCCTCTCTCATCACTGCTTCCTTTCTTCCTCTGAACATGAGGAAGAGATTAAATAACTAAAGAGAGCAAATTACTACATTTTAATGCAGAAGGCTTTTGGATCAAACCCACTATTTCTCTGTGTACATTCTGATGGCCTGCAAATTGACCCGATCAAACTGGAAACTCATGTGCTATCTAAATAATCTGCTTGATATTCTGTAACATTACTCCAATTACTCATCCTTTCAATAAATTTAATCTATTGATGTGGATGCCTTATTCTATTTCACACTCTCTCTTGCTCAGGAAAAGCCTCAGTGGTCTCATAATGAAAGTGAAATAGACTTAAAATAGACTCAGGGAATTTTCTTCCCCACTACACCCCCTTTATAACAAACCCTGACATGATAAAAAGCATGAACAACTGCTGTATTTTCAGGTGAATGAATTTTGAATTTGAGAATTGACACAGATCGCTTTGTCTGTAGATTCATGTGTTGTGTTCTAGATTAGGAAGAATGCATTACACAATATGCAATCACAGGTGGAAACTTTGATGCCCACTCTTTTAGAGGATCAGTTTAGACCCTAGCTTTCTCTGGCACTAGCTCAGCAAACCTTGTCTATAAAGGACCAGAAGCAAATATTTTCATTTTTGAACCATATAGTCTCTGTTGCACATCCTCAATTCTGCCGCTGCAGCAGAGGAGTAACCATGGCTGATATGTAAATGAAGAGGCATGGTTGTGTTTTAATAAAACTTTATTTACAGAAATAGCTGGTGGGCCAGATTTGGCTGGCAAGTTGTAGTTTGCCAAATCCTGACTAATTTCCCTGTTTTGTTTTGTTTTTTTTCATTGTAGATTATGACATAGAAGCCCAGAGACAATATTAACTTCAACTTGTGGTACAGTTGAGAAGGAAACTGAGGTCTCTTGATCAATACTCCTTAGACTCTCGTAGGCTACCCTTTCCTGGGTGTTCATGTTGATATTCAGGCCACACGCTCCATCTTCAAATGCAGAACCAGGAATGAATTGAGCGCAGGCTGGTTAGATTTGGGCATGAGTCCACCATGAGTAACCTTGTAGCTGTTGTCTATCCGGTCTTTTCTTTCTGGTCATGGAGCTGTGGAAGGGACTTCTCACCCTAATCTCTTTTAAAGGTACATTTATACTTTCTGCAACCACAGCAGGTAAGAACCAAGACACTAAAGGAATTGATAGGAAAGTTTTTGTGGCCAGGAGTGAAGACAATATCAGTGTTGGCATCAAACACATCAACAAATGCAATCAATCCATTTTCTTTTCTTTCTTTTTCTTTTTCCTTTTTTTTTTTTTTTTTTTTTTTCCTTTTTTGGAAATAACCTGTCCTCTAAGAAAACTTCCTACTTACTTTCCTTTGAGGATAATTTGTACTCAGTACCATCAGCTCCAGCTGAAATTTCCCTCTCTGGGGCCTAAAATTCCATTTTTTTTTTTTGAGAAGTAAGATAAAAGAAAGTAGATTGCTTATCTTTATTGAACAAACTCCACTTTCCAAACTCTAAGTTCCAAACTCCAATTTCCTATGGATCCTGAAAACTTGCTCCAAAATGTTGGGTGTATTTTGTTTTCTTACAATGTTTTATCTTCCTCTTTTCCTTTTTCTTGCAATAGCAAAGTAACAAAAGAACAAAACTTACACTTATTCCTTATTTTACTCTTTCCTATAGGAATCCCCCATACTGAGCTGACTTTTGATCAGAGTGAAGAGTTCTGGAATTTGCTGTGAAATGCCCACTTCCTGTTTATTAATGAAGGTTGAAGGACATTAGTCCTTCCTGCTAATTGCAACTTTCTCTACCCTATGCTATTAACTCGTCTACAATGATTCCAGGGTTACTTCATGCTCCTTTGCCCCAATTACAATGACCACACCCATATCTTAAGCTAAACCTCAAATCCCACAGTGGTTTATTTCCTACTCATTTCAGGATTAAATTGAAAAAGATGACACTTGTGGACATTTGTAGAATATCTTGTACAAAATATTACGTCTTGTTGCCACTTTTATTGTTTGATTTTCAGATCCCCCCACCCCCAGGCCGTTTTATTTTATGCCAGCTGTCTGGATACTGGAATAAAAAACTTCAGTAGGTTTCCAGTATCTGGTTATCAAGCCTCTTATTTCTTTTTTTTTTTTTTAACTTTAAAATAAAATGTTTATTTATTTATTTTGAGAGAGAGAGGGAGGGCATGAGCGGGGTAGGGGTAGAGAGATAGGAACAGAGAGAGAATCCCAAGCAGGCTCCATGCTGCCAGCACACAGCCCGATGCAGGCCTCTAACCCACAAACCATGAGATCATGACCTGAGCTGAAATCAAGAGTCAGATGCTTAACTGCTGAGCTACCCAGGTGGCCCTCAGGGTTCGTATTTCTTAAGTTCTAGGAGTAAAATGTCCTTCCTCACTGTTACAAAAAACTAATTCTCTTTACTGATTTAAAAGTGTTTGAAGGGAAATACAGCCCTGCCCTTTTAAGGATCAAAAGCCATTTGTATCAGCAGAAAATCAGGTTGTAAAAATCCCATAGGACAAAAGCCAGAGTCAAGAAGTCATCTTAAATAATTCTATACAAAATAAATTCTACCCAACAAAATAGTTCAACAGAAGAAATAATGTCAACCTGAGACTTTCTACAAACCTTTTGAAAATTGGAGTGAGAATTGGAATAACTATTGCAAAGGCATCAGGGATGAATTGTGCTACTAGAAACTGTCCTTCCCTAGCCACTCCCATCTACGAGAGAACCAGCTGGGGCCATGAGTAAGATAACTAAGGTGAAATAAAAATATCTTTTGGTTGTATATTTCTATTGATGGTCTCCATAAGAACTTACCCTAACAAAGAAAAGGTGAATGGCTGAAAAGTTCTCCTTAGAGAACTTAAGGCATATTGATTTCAATGTTTGTGGCCTTTTCTATCCTAAATTTTGGCAAACTGGTGGACTGATTGACCAGTTGATTGCCTGCTCTGTGCCAGGTATTGTGTGAGGTGCTATAATGGTAGTTTCCGGTTTCTGGGTCAATATGGCTGCACTAGCATTTAACTTTTCTGTCATTATTCACATGAAGCTATCTTGTCAACATCCCAAGGGCCTCCTCACTTCTCCGTATGTTATTCATTTATATGGTTTTACATTCATTTCCATTCATTCTGCCAACAATAAAGTATACGAATACCTTATTTCCACAAAAGTTGCTTTTGTGTTATGCTCGGTAAGCTTACTTTCTCTTCTTCAAGCCTTAGTCTGTATCTATGCAGCACCCACCCTAGGCTTGATGACATGTAGGCACTAGGAATACAGGATGAGTGAAACACAAAATCTTTTGCTCTAGCTGGAGAAACACACATATGAGCAGAGAAATGTCGTATATTGTGACAAATACTTCAATAATAGGCAAGAGTCACCGGGGAGTCGGGAAGAATTTAACGGCTTCATTGTGGATGACAATCTTCCCAGAAGTGAACTTGATTTGAATCTTGTAAGAAAACAGGAATGTTATTACCCCTTTTGTGAGATCAGTTCCACTATTTCTGATAGCTCTTTCTTTCAAGAATATAAATTCTGACCTCCACCTCCTGCCTCAGACTTGAAAGACATTCAAATACATCTTCTTCCACCCCAAAGTTCTTACTCAATGACAACTTACTAGTGTTCTAAAACTAGACTAAGGACAAAACTCCTTACCTTCCAGGAAATATTTATGCCTGCTTGTGACACCATCCTAGAGATTGTAGGTGAATTTGTATCAGATTTATTTGAAAGTCCCACAATATATGTCTTTATTACTTCTCCAGTGAGTGCCACTGGGTCTCTTTGGAAATAGATCTCCTTGTTGTTTGCCTGCCTTGACAGATGCCATCCTGGTACAGTAGTTCTATACAACTCTGGATTCCTCAACATCCTTCTATGAGCTCAACGTTTTTTTCTCTTTCCTCTCCAGTCACATGACAGAATTAAGGAATTAAATGCAGCTGAACAGCAAAAAAGGTGTGAAAGAAAGAAACACAAAAGAGGAAGGAAGAATTTTTCTGATATAAATGGAGGCAAAAATTGGTACATTTGCGGGGGTGGGGGGCACCTGGATGGCTCAGTTGGTTAAGCACCCAACTCTTGATTTTGGCTCAGGTCATGATCTCATGGTTCATGAGATCGAGCCCCGCGTGGGACACTGTGCTGACAGAACAAAGGCTACTTGGGATTCTCCCTCTTTCTCCCTCTCTGCCCACCCCCTCTCTAAATGACTAAATAAACTTAAAAAAGTGGCATGGGAGGACACTTAGTTAGAAGGCACACCTACTGGATGAAAAATGTGCATAGGGAGGAGATGTGCAGGAGATGAAACTGAGAACCCAGGTAAGAGCCAGATTATGAAGTGTTTTTACACCATGCTGAAGATTAGATTTGAACCACATCAGGAGAGCAAGGGGCTAACAAATTTTTTCTTAAAGTCACTTGGGTGGCAATGGTGAGAATGGGTTGAAGGGGCTCAAAAAGAAACAACAAAAGGTTTGGAAGCTGTTGAAAAAGGCTTACCAAGGAGGAACGAAATAGGAGCTGGCATATAAGAGGCCAAGAACAAGCAGGAAATGAAGAAACATTTTAAAGAGAAGAAATTGTCCAAATTTAGTTCATAAAGACATCGGGGACTGAACTGGTGCATTCATCTGTTCCCGTCCATCCATTCATTCGCCCATTTGTTTGCTCATTCATTTATTCCACGAATATTTGTGGCTGCCATACTCCAGGCATGCCTGTTCAGGGCAGTGAACAAAATGGATGTGCCAGTCTCACCTGGTTTACAGCCTAGTGAGAGTGGGGAAGATTATAAGAAGCAAACACAGGTAGAGTTAAAGAGTTATTACAAAGAAGACTACATAATTTGGGGGTGTGTTGCTAAAGTGGGATTGTCAGGAAGATCTTTCTGAAGAGATAGTTGAAAAGGCACCCGAAGGAAGTAAATAAATGAGCCCTGTATGTAGGTCGGGCGAGTTTTCTGGACAGAGGTGATAGCATAATTGCGTTCGCTGAAGAAGTGCATGCTTAATTTAAGGTAGTGTTGTCAGAGGAGCCATATATTGGAGGGTAATGCATTTTCAGAAGAGGTCATTTGCTTCCCTTCTGTAGTACCTTTTCCTTTGGGTCTAGTCAGGAAACCATCCTTGTTCTCTTTCCTGAGGGTCTGGAATATTCTACTGACTTATTTTTAACTTGCTGGAATCCTAAAGGCACAAGGTTGTGCTTGGCCCTTAGAAACACCAAGCATGTGAAGGGACTCGAGGCTTTGCTTTTGCTTTCACTATGGTTTTTCACTTTACTTCTTTAAAAAAAAATTTCCTACAGAGGCTATTTATTACACTGCAGCAGTCAGCATGCACCAAACAGAATTGCTTTTCATAATAAACCTATTCATCTTCTGGCATGTCAGAAATTTCTCAAATTGATACTTATAATAAATATGATTAATACCATATTGTATTTCAGTTGTTGCTGTAAAATAATTGGGAACAAATATCGTATTGTGATGTTGACAGTGTTGGGTCGGCTGGTGCCAAATGGCGGGAGCAGCCAACTGTATTTCATTAACAACCACATTGGTACAATGCTATTAAGGTTTTCATAATCCCTTTACTCAGGGTTGATCATTCATTCTGTTAAACAAATTCTTACAACAATCACACTGGAAGTAAATCTGTCAGTGACAATATCAGCAAGATGGGCTCCCACAGGGACATTAGGTGAGTTGCCTATGAAATATGCCAGTCAGATATTGCAGTGCTGGGCTTAAGGATTAAGGGCTAATCAAGGAACAGGCAAAAGGGGTCAAGGCCAATATACACATAAACCAGGAGCTTGCATTTGAGTGGCAGGATGGGGAGAAAGGGGCATTACTTTAAAAGGATGGTAAGATGCCTCGTGACCCCACAGGCGTCTCCGACCATACCTGCTTCTCCTTCAGCATCAGTTGAGGAAAGGAAGAGGCAGAGTTAGTTCCATTTCAACATAAATAATACCAGGCCATCTGAAAGTCTAGAGGAACCAGCAACAGCCTTCCAAGATGTGGAGACAGACACTTGAAGTAAGTCTTTCAGGATGAACAGGACTGAGCCAGAGAAAGTTACGGAAGAGCATCTAAGCCAAGGGAAAGCATGAAACTTTGGACACAGAGGGTAACACACAGTAGGAAGCTAACATTCCTTTCCTTCTTTCCTCTTCCTCTCCCTTCCTTTCTCCCATGTTCAAGTCCTCATCCCGCCCTGTCTCCATTAGCTTCTATCTTTGCCTTCCTCCTCCCAGAAAACGTCTAAGTTATTTAGCTCAAACTACAATCACTTCCTTTCCCTCCATGCCAAAACAAAGGACTACACCTTGGCGGCTAACATATTTCTACCACTTCTGGTTTTCCTGAATCTTCAATAGTCTTCTACTCTCTATCACTGTCCTTCCTCTCTTCTAGGGTTCACGTTGTCCCCCATAAGCTCAGGATCCTATACTGACACTCATATTTCGGAATTTTGCAGTTACTAGAAGCATTTTCTTGTATCAGCAATCTCTCTATTGTTGGGTGGTAGGGTACATATAATTCCTAACCTATTTTTTCCATGGTGTTCAGAGAGATGTCAGAACTTCTACAAGTTCACCCAAGTGGTGAGGGGCAGAACCAGCGCTTAAATACAGATCTTCAAACGCCCAAGCCTAGTTCACTTCTAACCACATCATGCTATCTCAAAATACCATTGGCTCGATATAGGCAACGCTACACCAAGAACACCATTCCCACCACAAAGACCCCACACTATACAGAGCCTTCAAGTGGCTTTAGATGTATTTGTTAAACTTTGAACTTTGAATCATTTTATATTTTGTTATTTTATTTTCAGAAGTGGAAACAGCTGGCTTTACTAAACCCTTGGGTCCTTTCACTTTCCTATGAAGGTCTCCACCATATGTAGCTGTTCTCTCTTGAATAAGTGTTGCAAGGTTGAGTTATGTGCCTCCTAATGATGTCACCCATGAGGGGAAATCTGGCTTCTCGGCTCAGTTTGTTCTCTTACCAAGTGATTGCATGAAGTTGCTCCCCAAAATGCAGTTCTGTCTCCACTGACTCCTACCGGGAGGGGCCCGGTTGGATGCAGTGTCTCAATCTGGGCAGCTTTCTTAACCTCTGTGTGTGGGGTGGCATCCCTTGCGATTGGGTGGGATGTTGCTGTACATTCTGTTTCAAATGCTCTGGCTCATACTCATTCAGGACATGCTCCCCCACGTCAGGGTCTGCCTGTGGTTTCCTCAAGAACTCCTTGGATATACAACATACTCTCAGATCCAGCACTGCTGAGACCCTAAGGAAACTCTGAAACTTTAGCCTGAGGCCTCTCTACTGTTGTTTGCATTTTGGAAAATGCCAATTTGCCTCTTCAGCTGCCAAATATCTCCTCCAAATACATTCTACGAGCATTCGGTCTTGTCCAAGGCCCATGTTACGTTGGCTCTTGTTTCAAGCTGGGCCCCCATCTCCATTTCAGGGGCCATATGGTTTACTTGCCATTGGGAGAGAACATAACTTATGAGAAAAAAATTTCAAGGGGCAGACACAGCTACTTTCAACTGCATTGTCATGTGTTATTTATATACCATAAGCACTATTTTTCATTTATTAAAGAAGTCAGTGGATACTACTGAGTGCCTACTGTGTGTCCACACATCAGGTTATTTGTATATCACTCACTCAGTTGACTTCTATATTGAACTGCACTCTCTTTATGACTCATGTTACAAGCTACTTGAATTGATTTAGGCAAAACAGGATATTTATGAGAAGAATGCTGGGGAAATCTCACATAACCACAGGCTGGACATGGCCTCAGGGTCCAATGGACTTGTGATTTGAGCTGTACATCTCTTGTCTCTGTTTCTCTGAGGGCCAACTCATTCCCCTCTACACCAGATTAGATTCCAACAGGGTGGGGATAAGGGCACCAAATTCTGAGCTTTATATGCCATACTTTCTATGATCATACATAGTCTACATATCCTTTCTGCATTCCAATTGCAACAATTCCTGGGAAGTTCTCTAACTGGCCAGTCTTGGGTCAGGTACTGACTCACGGCCCAATCCACTGAGATCGGAGAATGAGACAGGGTATGGATGCATTGATAGAGGCATGCATTTTGTCACGATGCTTTCTTGAGTAAGAGAGAGAGGGTTGGAGTTACTTAGCAAAAGCATATCAAAAATGGAATACTTCATGTATAACTAAGGAGTGAATTATCTAACTAAACGTCATTTTTGCTGAATGCTAGCGTCATTATTTTGCTTGAAAGTTACATTCAGGGGAACTTATTTCAGCCAACTCAGCTCTAAGCACTGAAAATTATGGTGACTAAGACAAAGTCCTGTTATGGTGGAGCTTACGTTAAGTAGGGAAGATAAAAATACGTGAGCAAATGAAGAAGAAAATTAAAGACAGTGATAAACATTAAATTAAATCTTGAGATAAAGAGTATTAGGAAATGAGTGAATGAATACTTTAGCTAGAGAGGAAAACCTCTGTAAAGAGATGACTTTGAGCTGAGACCCAAATAATTTGATGAAAAGAAGAGCATACCAGGCAGAGAGATAACAGGCCAGAGCATACCAGGCATAGCCAGTGTCAAGGCAATGCAAAGGCCCTGTGGCTGGAATGAGCCTGTCACGATCAAGAAATGAAAAGATCTCAGTGGCTTGAGTGTTACACAGGCAACACTCGGGGTTCAACCACAGGTCTTAGGGGCTCTAAGATTCTGTCCTTTCTTCTCTCTCTCTGGGACCTCTCTCTGGGACCTCTGGGACCTCTGCTCCAGACAGGAATTAGTAGGGAAAGGCTTCCCTGACTCTCCTTTTGTGCTCCGCAGGAACATCCATGACAAAATCTGATATCCCAGGCACCTGTTCGTTGAGCCCCATTCCACCTTGGATGCTTTCAGCGGCAGAAAACTCACTATCACTTAATTCTCAGACAGGTCTAGCTGCTAGAAAATCCCTTCCCCTTACAAAAATGCAAATCTTACTTTAGCTTATCGTAGCTCCTGCACGTTGGGGCTGGTGTTGCTTTTGTTAAACAGGCAGGATGAAGCTAGTCCCTCTTCCTTCAAACTGTCTGTCAAATATTTGAAGTGCATGCCAACATTTCCTTGATTCAGTTCTCTTTCGCTCACGAGAAGCAGCCCCAGCTTCCTTTATCATTCCTCAGGGGCTAGTTGTGAAGATCCTGACCACCGTGGTAAAACCACTCTTTCCCCACTGTCTTTTAAGAGGTGGCATCTGAAGAGAGTGGCCTGACCCCTGCCAAATGCCTTGGGGATTAACACCTGTCTTGTTTTGAACCGAAGATCTTTATTAATGCGGCCTAAGAACTGAACGTTTGGCAATATCAACATGCTACGGTCACACGTACACCATCCATCAAGGCTCAGAAGAGTCTTGCCTTACGTATCTAATCCTTGAGTGCTTGATTGTGTCATCAGGAAACGCTCTGGTATGTCAGTCTGGGAAATCAGACCAAATACTCTGCACCCCTGATGCATGTTGCACTACACTATCTCAAGTAATTAGAATCTTTGGACTCCAGAAATATGTGGACTCCACATCTCCAATCCCCAAGTAGCCAGGATTAGCTGTTCTTGACAAGGAAACAAGTTGGCAGGTAGGGCTTAGAATATAAAAGTATACATACACACATACATACATACATACATACACACACATACACATACATACTTACATGTCTCAATATAGGTTCAGCCTACTTTATTGTATTACGTAAGGTAAAGAATAACTAAATAATGAAAATTACAACCTGACGATTTTTAAGGGCCACAATAATCAAGAGGGAACGATCTTCAACAGTGGGTCTAATGAAGTTGGAAAGCATAATCGCTCACATAAAAAAGGCCTGTGATTTCAAGGAATGGAATAAAAAGAGTTTGGGATTTCTAGTGCAAGCCCAAATATTGGAGTCAACAATGTTTATTTCTGTGCAGAGGAGGAGTTGTTGCCTGACTTTCTGTGGCTGTGAGTCTTGGTAAGTTGGGGAGAAACTGGAGGAAACTGAGATTAACTGAGCTAGAGGTGGTCATTCATGTGCATGACCTTACTGCATCTCACAATTGCCCTTTTAAGATTTTACTATTCCCTTTTTCCAGATGGGGAAGGAGAAGACCCCAGACGTGACTGCTTCTGGGTGAAGGCTGAGTCCCATGACCTTTGACCCACCAGAAGGATCTAGTAAGCATGCTGTTTGCCAGTCTATGGGCTCCTCTGTCAATTTCTACTTCCACAGCTCCAAGGAGCAGAGGTTATTGAAAAGGGTCTGGAATAACTTCACCTCCAAGTTTTAATTTTTCTTTTCCTTTGTGTTCTTCATTTCATCTTTCAAAATGATTTCTCCAGTCACATTTCCTTTCCAAATTTCCTCCTCGCACATACACCATTTCCTCTTTCTCTGACTGTTACAAATGGCTGTCTCCTAATTGGCAAGGTGGAAGAAATGCGCTACTCCCTGAGAATAATTAACTCTTTGTTAATTGTATATTTGTAAAGGGATAGAGAGAAGCCTTTTTGTAGCCTCCCCCAGAATTGCAACATTCTGCTGGATTTATCCTACAAAATGGCATCAGGTTAGTGGGTATGTTAGGAATGATGTCATAGGTAGTGAGAAGATCCCAATTTCTTAAAATTCAAAATAATATAATATAATATTAAAAACATTTCTGGGGGCGCCTAGTTGGCTCAGTTGGTTAGGTGTCCAACTTCCGCTCAGGTCATGATCTCGCGGTTGGTAAGTTCTAGCCCCACATTGGACTCTGTGCTGATAGCTTGGAGCCTGAAGCCTGCTTCGGATTCTGTTTCTCTATCTCTCTCTGCCCCTCCCCCACTTTCTCTCTCTCTCTCTCTCTCTCTCTCTCTCTCAAAAGTAAATAAACATTAAAAAAACTTTCTATGGAATCAATATACTAGAAGTTCTTTGAAATATAATCCCTGGGATTCCTGACTTTGCACATATTTTATTTTACTTAAGTATTTACCAGTTGCTATGACTTCAGCTTCATGCTTGGTTATATACTTTTGAAAGTCCCCCCAAATAGATATCTCTTCAGTGACCAGGACACTTTATTGAATTCCCATTCCTTTCACATGCTATCTACACTGTCTGGTAGACTCATTCATTGATTTAGCTACTTACTCAATTAATAACTTTTTTTGGATATCTCTTACAGGCAGGCATGTGCTAAATACCCAGTGATCGGGTAGTGATAAGAGAAGAGTATTCCCATTTTCTTGGGGTTTACAGCCTCTGGGGAGAGAGGCCAGAAAAACAGCCACAACACAACAAACTGTTACAAAACCATTACAGATCAGATCTACACAGGATGTAAACAGAGAGTAATGGGCCTGGCATGTGCTTCGTTTTAGCTGGGAGGTCAGGATTAGGAGGAGGCTTGAAGACTGAAACCCTAAGGAGGAAAAGGAGTCAGTCATGCAGGAGAAGAGTAAGTAAACAGTATCCATATCTCTTGTAAATGAGGATGAGCCCTTATTTAACAGGTGGTTCCTGGGTGCACAGAAACCCCCTGGATTTGCACAAACCACTCCACACACCAGGTGCACAGTGGAGATTAGAGCATTTAGAGACCCTACTTCCTGACTCTCGGCATTTTTGACTCTTTCTCACTGGTCTGTTTCCTGTTTTCCCCATTTTGCCTTTTTTTTTTTTTTTTTTCCTTTCCTTTTTGCCTCTTTCTCTCTCTCTCCCTGCTGTCATCTCCAGAGTCCTGCTAGATTTCCCTTCTCTTTACACTGGACAATATACTTTGAATAAACAAACTGAACAGGACTGCCTGAGACATGTTTATAGTGCATGCTGGAGAATATCAAAAGCAAAGCAGGAGTGAGGCCCAGGGACCCTCAGCCAGGCAGGCTTTTACATTGTTTCTGGGCGAGAAGGCGGGTCTCCTGCCTCAGCTGGCTTGTGCTTGGTTGTCTAATAATGGAGTGTTATCTAATTGGTGCTTCCTTTACATCAATGGGTGTAAGAGCATGAGACAGAGAGACAAAGCAACATGACAACAGTTAAGTATAAGTGAGGGTTCAGACACATCATTCTAAGGGCTTTGAGGTAATATTTAGGACACCTCCTAATGGCTAAGGCATATATCCTAGGGCAGGTCAGCTTCATATAAGACATCTGGCATGTATTTTCTGGTCTAAAATTATAGCACTCCCCCCTCCAGCAATTTATATTTCTAACAAGACGTGAGAAAACTGTGATGAAGTACCACTTGACAATTTCTTTGTCACTTAAACATAAAATAAAAATTAAAAGTCCAGAACTGTTATTATATTGGGGTTTGGAAAAAAGGTACACAAAAGTGACGACAATTTGCCAGGATATTAACTGTGGATTTGTTTCATTTTTCTACCATTCTTGAGAATGTTATGCATTGAGAGAGCATCACTGATCATGATGTTTTAATTAAAGTAATTCTAGAGTCAAGGGATCTTTTCTGCTACATGAAAAGCTTGACACCCTCATTCCCCATCTTTAAGCACCTAAAAACAATCAAGTCAGATGGTTCCTCTCCATTGCTCCCTAAATCTTTATGGGAAACATCACAAAGCAGAAGGTAAAGAAACTCAACCAAATATAGGGCTTGCCCAGAGAACTTCCTGAGACACAAAAGCTTCTGGTCGATCTTTGTTGTGAGCAGCTGCCAGATGGGAATTTCACTTCACGAATTTTGGATATGTCTATGATAGCCTATGTTGGAACAGAAGAGAATGGAGAAAATGGCATGAGGATTCCTTTGGCTACACCATAGGAGACATCACTTCCTGTGGTCACCCCAGCTCCCCAGGAGACCCACACTGACTGGTTGGTGACCAAGGTGATTACTGGGAGGACACTGCTCTTCCCCAGGACATCGATCTTCTATATTTAGGCTGCATCTGAGGCACCTCCCTAGGAATCATGTCTTGCTTTTTGCTAGCTCCCAAATGTCTTGGCTAAGGAAGGGGATAACAGGAGGTATTCCTCCCTTCCTTAATACAGCGGCTTTCTTTCTTTCTTTTTTTAAAAATTTTTATTGAATTTAATTTTTCAATTTACATCCAAGTTAGTTAGCATATAGTGCAACACTGATTTTAGGAGTAGATTCCTTAACGCCCCTTACCCATTTAGCCCATCTCCCCTCCCACAACCCTTCCAGTAACCCTCTGTTTGTTCTCCATATTTAAGTCTCTTATGTTTTGTCCCCCTCCCTGTTTTTATATTATTTTTGCTTCCCTTCCCTTATGTTCATCAATACAGTGGCTTTCAAATGCTGTTTCCAATTAGAACCCCATTTCCATATCTTCTGTGATATTTCTGCATGTAACTCTGAGAAGAGCAGGGCTGCCTGACTTAGGTCGGGGAGAAGTTCAGGGCTCTGTCTTATTACTTACACTGCCCTCTCTGGGGGGGACCTCTGAGGTGCCTTTGGGCTTCTTGAGATCTAGTTTAAAGCCTTGGAGAAGTGCTGGCTCTCAGTCTATGGCCTTTTCACCAATTCAAATTAAAGAATATTTATTGCACACTGTTTACCTAAAACACAGTGAATGAAGGTCTTAAGGGCATGTGGACATAAGATACAGCCTGACCGAGCTCTTAAGTCCCTCCTTTGCTCCATGAATGAACTATGAACTTAATTCTACTATATTATTAATCGTCCTCCTCTCCAAATCAGCTCCATCATGGGCCCCCACCACAGACCCCTTTTTGTCCATGTGTGTGGTGTGAATCCCATCCCCGGGCATCTCTCCTCACTCTACTCCCCAGACAGCCTAGATCTGTCTTCCCTGCTCTCTGACCTTGGTCCTGCCCTTGGACCCCCTTCTTCATGTCTTCTCGAATCTCTCCCTTGGACTTTGTAGTCTTTGCTTCCTCATCTCCTTCTCTCAGGACTTAGGCAGAGTTCTCCTTTCCATGTTGCCCAAAGATCAACACAGACAATCCCATGTTCAGTCTGTCCCCCAGGACTCTATCCTTGTCTAAATAATTTATCTGATTACCATAATGTTTACACTTACAACATTTACTTTTAGAAGTCTTGTAGGGTAGGTGAGACCCAAAGATGTGTTTCCCTCTTTTGGGGAGTTTTGATCTCAGTACTGTGCTTCTGAACCCAGCACAAACTTGGATCAATGGCTCTGCCTTTACAGAGTAACCCAAATGTATAATGAGAAACCTGCTAACCAAAAGTCACGGATAAATGTTTGTGCTATTCTCAACTCCTTGTGTGTGTGTGTGTGTGTGTAACTACCCTTTAGCTTGATTGTATGTGTCCTTCATACGTTTTAGTTTTGCTTCTGAGACAATGGCTAAACATAGGATTAGTGCTAGAACATGCTAGAGTTTATCTTTGGCTCCACATTAGACAGCATACCCTCCGTAAGCATGATCATTACACTTCTCTTGGAAAGGGTGGAATTACTGCTGGAAATTCCATTCACTTCATTTTGGAGAAGTCTTTAAAACACTAATATCAGCAACATGCCTGCTCTCAAACGTCCCGTCAGCCATGAGGCTCTCCTGATGCCTGCATGGTCTGGCCTTCCAGCCTCTGCATGCTCCTCTCACGCCACTTTCCCACTCAGCCCCTGTGGTCCAGTCACCTCATCAACATATTGGTCTTTGCTGAACAAGACCTTTGGGTTTGCTCTTTTTCTATCTGGAATGTTCTTTTGATGACTGGGACATTTTCCTCAATGTAATTTCAATGCAAATGTCACTTTTTCAGAATGGCCTTGTCAGATCACACCATCTAAAGCAGACAGAGAGCCTTGTCCACATTGTTTTGTAATCATAAAAATTATATACGTGACTGTATGTATATATATATACATGCATATGTATATAAACATGTATGTGAGCGTAGAGTAGAAAATTTGTGAAGTATAAATGCATACAGAGAGAAGAGACTTCTAATTCCACCATCGAGATAAATATAATATTAGTACTTTGGTATATGTCCTTTCTTCTACATACTGCTATACAGAATGAGTACTCTTTGTTTTTCTTTTTTTTAAGTCGGCTTCACACCAAGCACAGAGCCCAACATAGGGCTTGAACTCAGGACCCTGAGATCAAGACCTGAGCTGAGATTAAGAGTTGAGCACTTAACTGACTGAGCTACCCAGGGGCGCCCAGAATGGACATTCTCATTCAAATATTACTACGCCTTTTTTCACTTAACTTTTGATCATGACTTCTTTGTACTCATCAACAACCTCTTTGTACTTAAAATTTTTAAAGTGTGCAATGTGCTATCTTATGGATGTACCATAATTTACTTACCTATACTCCTTTCTTGACCTTAAAGTTGTTTTCACACCTTTTTAAAATAAACATGTAGCACTGAAAGGGTTTTGCATATAACATCAACAACAACAACAAAACAGTGAAAGATAAAGGCACTCTAGTGTCTCTATTTTGTTGATATTTGAATAGGTTTGACACATTTCTGGATGACTGGTTGTAGGTGTAAGGTATGTCGTCCTGAGAAAAAGCTCTTTGAACTTAAGGATGTGTGCATTCACGTGTGTGTGTCCGTGCATCTGGTGGTAGTGAGAGTAAATCAATAATTTGGAGCCAGGAATGTTAGCTCTGGTTACAGAATTTGATAATCTAAAAGGTCTCAGCGTACCAAACAATTATGTATACAAACATAATAAAGTATCTAATATTTAATGTGATTAAAACAAATAGATACATTTGTGAAAAAATATATTCCAACCGCCGAACCCAATCAAATACTCAGACCTTACTATGATGGACTAAAAGAAAGACACGTCCTGTCTCCTAGAAATAGCATTCATGTTCACAGTTACCTGTACACACAGTCACCCACACAAAGAGCAACGCCTTCAACGAAAAGAGACATGGTGCCTCATATTTCCATTTATGGATGATACTTAATTGAAATACAATTATGGCATAATGATTAGGAGAATGGAGTCAGACTGTCTGAATTCCAATTCCAGCCCCACCCTTGCTAACTCTGTAAATTTTTGGCTGATTCTCTGACTTTTTTACATCCCAGTTGCCTCATCTATAAAATGAGATTTAATGTTACAGAGACCATAGTTAATTCTTTGATGTAGACATAATGGGATAATACGTGTAAAGCTCTTAGCCCTGGCTCATGAGAACTCCTCCACTGATGGTAGCTATGATTGTTGTTTTATTAGACTTGCTTGTAGCATTACTTGTGGAAGATCCAGTTTTCACTTCACAATGTGCTTTGATTTCTCTAAGAATTCCACCAAGGCAAAATCCTTCAAGAATTACGCCAAGAAGCCTTGTACAGGGAAAGGCAGCTGATCTCACTACACCCTCTCGAGTATCACTTTACTCTTGAGTCGTTAATTCATTCATCAAACAACTGTTGGATACCTACTACGTTCCAGCACTTTGCTTAGTGCCAAGGGTTCAGGAAACAATAAAGACACAGTCCCTGGTGTCTTGGAAGTCTCATCCTACTAAACATTTACAAAATTCCCTAGTACATATCAGCACGTCTGTTTCTTGGAGTCATGCCATGCTCCCTTTAAAAGCCTGGCTAAGCTCGTGCAAAATTTCTCTGTGTTCCCAGGGCAAACACGAGGCCCAATGAAGTTAAGAAAAACATTTACAAAGGAAGAGCATAAAAGAATTGAAGGCAGAAAGTACAAGCAGTGTCCAGCTAGATAACTTTTCAAGGAGCAGGTGTTGTATTGAAGAAAACCATCCAAGTCTTGGTCTCTAAAATACCAACTTGTTTCTTAGACATCTTGTTTCTTGATCCCTGGTTCCTTCTCAGACTTCTGGCTTCCATGAGGCTAACCATTGACTCTTTTTGCCCTGCTGTAGCTAGATACAAAATACTTCTCCTCCCATGAATGCAAAACCTTTTCCTAACTTGTTTCCCCCCGGGATGGATTTTCTGCAGTCAGGGAGAAGTGCTGCCATACATTCTTTGAATCCCAATGACCTCCCCACCTGGGTCGTCAGCCCCATATATTCTCAAATCAACTGCTAAGCTCGACTTCTGCATTCCAGCAGGCATGTGTCCAATGCACTGAAAAGTTCAAGATGGTGCTGCCCAACAGGAATATAATGGGAGCCACATATGATTTTCAAATTTTCTAGTTGCCACATTAAAAAAGGTAAAGAGACATGGGTAAAAATTAATTTTAACCCTTAAAAAACTGCAATAAAATGTGTTTTACTTACATCAATATATCAACATTTTTGCCATTTGAATATGCCATCAAGTATTAAGTATCAATGAGATATTTTGCATTATTTTTTCAAACTAAGTCTGAAATCCAGTTTGTGTTTTACAGTTGCAGCACATCTCCGTTCAGACTAGCCACATTTCACGTGCTCAATAGCCACATATGGCCAGTGACTACCATGTTGGACAGTGCAGACCCAGGAAATCCAAAGGCCTTCACGACACAGCAATGCTATCATACACACTGCAAGAATTTTCCCACCCACCATTACAGGAGGGTCATTCTCTCATAACCTCTCACTTCCTTTCTCCCATGTACACTTCCAATACTAATAAATCAACTCCTTGTCCAAGTATTATATCCCGAAGATGTTTCCCACCATGCCTTCAGGAAGGTTCCATCCACATAACTCTGCCTCAATCCAAGTCTCCCTATTGTAAGTCACTGTTACACATTTTTGTAGCAAATGCCTCAGTACATCATCCTCAGCAGACATCATTAAGAATTTTCCTGTACATAGTTCTGGGCTGAATATGGGTTCCATAAATGACACTGGGATATTCTTGTTCTTTAGACCAGATTGAGTCTGCAAACACAACCACAGCTTTGCTTGTGTCTTTGCTGATGGTTTCGTTCTATTAAATACAATTTCTGTGCTGTTAGAAAACTAATTTGAAAGATGAAAAGAACAAACACACAGGATTGTTGTGTTACTGGGTTGAAATGATTGGTCTATAAGCCCAAAATAATCAAACCAGTCCTGTAAACAGAAAAAAATTAACACAACTACCAAGAGAATCTCCTGGGACCTGAACTCTGGCACACACTTATACAGAGCTAGTTTTTTATCTTTCTTTTCTTTCATCTTATTTTTCTATGAGAAAAAAAATTCAATGGTCAAGAGAGATTATATACCAGTATGTGAAAAGTAGTTTAGCTTTTCCCACTCAAGCTTCATTGTTTCTGAAAAGCCTTCCCTTACTTACCTAGGAGTGGGGACCCCTAATCTGGGTGCCTATAGATTTCTTCCAAATCTCCTTCCAGCAGAGTGTAACGACTAAAAGTGTGGACTCTGGAACCAGACTCCTGTGTTCAATTCCTGGTCTTCCATTAATTAGCTGTGTCGGCTCAGATCACAGTTGTTTAACCTCTCTGTCTCAGTTTCCCCATTAATAGTGCCTATTCATAGGACTTTTAGGGTCATTGAATGAGTTAACATGCAACAAGCAGATAGCTGCTTTTTAAAAGCATAATAGTTTTCTGGCGAGTATTAAATGTTAGTCGTTATTACTTCATAATTGTTTTTTTTTTTTGGATTTTGTTCTCCCAATGACCACAGTCATCTTCAAATATAATTAACCCAAACATTAACGATCTCCAAATGAAACAAGTTCCTCTACTGCCTTTCCTATTTCTATCAATGCTGTGATCATTCTCCCTTTTAAACCTGCTCAGAACTTTGGGGTGTCTTTGATCCCTCTCAGTGGTCACCCATGTCCAGTTTGTCATTATGTCTATTGATGTTTCGCCTTTCTAATCGCTCCAGGAGAAGTCAACAGGAAGATCACAGGATCCAGAGCCCAATGAGCTACCCTAGCTCGGAAATTTATGAGCTGACTGGGTGAGGATAATTCTTCAGCCTTTGATCTTGAACCTCCTCTGAAATGCCAAACTTATTTTAATGCCTATTTCATGTTTCAATTGTATCACATCCTCAAATATACGTGAAAGATATTTCTCGAACACGTGTGCCATGCACACATTGGGAGTTGCTCTTCGTATCCCTCAGGCTCATTGGATTCAGGGCTCAAAACAAGTCGCATTGCAGAACACTTTATTTATTTCTTCCCTTCAGAATCCTAGAGTCTCAGTATTTGGGATGACCTTAGAAATTACAACAATTTACTTATCCAGTGTTTTTTCTCTAAGATCTCCTGCGAATGGATGTGTCCAGTCCGTGACTAGGAACTCATCCTACTTAAGCACTGTCTCTGTCAAGAGCTTGTTCCCAACACTGCACAACATCAGTGAGTTGATCCACGCTTCTTCAGGTGTCTTTTGATAGGACATGCTACAATCACCACTCTGTTGGCTGCCTGCTGTCATCTGATTGTACTGGAAAGCCAGCCTTGTGTGTGGAGAAAACAGCACCTCCATGGAGGACTGCCAGCCATGGGGCACAGTGCTCAGTGAGTGGGCAGCTCCCAGGAAGACCCAGCTGAATGAACCCTGAGCTGAGTGAATGGAGGCGAAGTGGCTGATCTATTAGACTACAACCTTTTTAGTGCCCGATAATCGTATTTGTTCTTCAAAATTTATGGAAGTATTTTAAGAAACATAGCCACGCTGAATGAGTCTCAGGAACTTTGATGAATTATTTCTATTGCCTAGAAAACATTAAAATACAGAATTTTCTTTCACCCAAATCTCATTAAACTGTCAGACATTTTTCTGCTGTTCCTAGTAACCTATCAAGATGTGTGTGTGTGTGTGTGTGTGTGTGTGAGAGTATGTGTCTACATTGATAATCAGCTATGATAGGAGGGAAATGCTGGGAAAATGTTTGACAATTTAAGGAGGGTTTGTGACATCTGTTTTCCAAGGCTCCACCCCATGTGGAAAGAGCTCATTAAGTTCTAATGTAACTCTGTACATTCAAACCTTCCACCTCAGACCCCTCACTGGGTAGAGTCCTGAGGTGGCTAATTTGTCTGTGGTGTCCCTGAGTTTTGAGTATTTCAGTCTTGTGATCTGAGCTGCTTAACATCTCATGTCCTCATGGCAGGACCGTATCCCTTGACCATACCTTACCCTCTGGGAAAGGTTTGAACTCCTGGTGTTCCAACCAGGTGTAAATGCCATCATTTGCTAGGCATCTCGATTTTCAAGCTAAAGGAGGAGAGATGGCATGCTGGAGTTTCCAACACGGTTTTGTCTTATCCCTTCTTGAGCTTCCATGGTGACTTTATTAAATCGCCCCACACTGGCTGTCAATGGAGCTTCTTACGGTCTTGTTCAGACCTCTTTTTTTTTTTTTCCCCTGGAAAGTTTCTAGAGATCCTAACAGTAGTTGCTTTGGGTTGAAGTTTCAAATTATAACTTCGAGGTGGGGAGGAGTTTCTCTGCTGTTTGGTATTGGACGTGGGATGGGGGCAGGGTGAATGTTGATGGACCATATGATGATGGAAAACTAGAAAGAACAGACGATAACAGGACGAGGACTGATTTGTCAGGGTCCCTGGCAGACTCTGCAACAGGTGCTTAATTACATGTTATGTCTTTCAATTCCTTTGCATCCTTGACAGGCGAGCATTATCACCCTAGTTCTATGAATGAAAGGAATCAGCTTAAAGAAGTTAACTGACTTGCCTAAGTGGCAAAGCTGAGATCAAGAAGCAGGTCTGGGGAGCTCCGCGGCCTGCTTTTCTGTCCATCTTGTTGAACTTGGACTGACAATCGCCTCTTTTCCCTGGGCAAAGCCCCTTCGCTACCATCACCTTCAGGCTATGCCCCCTCCTCCTAACCCACATGTATCTGCAACAGCAGCAAGGACTGCCCCATGCTCCTTTCTCACCAAATCCCCACAGGCACAGGGACAGTCACAGGCCTTTGTTCTCGAGAATGGTGGGGGAACAGGGAAGGTGGCAGCAGCCCCAGGGTGAAGTGGGTGCCTGGTTTGCTCAATATCAGACTCCTCACCTACGAGGTTCACCGATCTCCTTTGTCATCAAGTATCAAACAGGTTTGTTTTGAGATGATGAGTAACCAATGGCAGCGAAGGGTACTGGGTACAACATCAGTTTTCTCACCTGTTAAGTAAAGACATTCACGGCTACGTTGAGGATGTGGGGTGGCCTAAATGCTCTGTGTAGCACATGGGAGGAGTCCAAATAATAAATATATGTACGTATGCATTATTAATGAAATGACCTTAAAAACGATATGCTTACTATGTGTCAAGCATCATTCTCAGTACTTTATAGATATCATCTAGCCCTCTCACAATGCCATGAGGATGGTACTATTGCCGTAATTTCACAGTTCAGGAAACAACATAGATGCTGATGATTTGAAATAAAGAGTTAAAAACAGTAATCTGCTGTTATTAGTTATGCCTATACGTAACTCTTAAAGATGCCGTCTCATATATGGTTACAGTCCCCTCCTGCAGCCCCACATGACCTGACTTAATCACGTAAGGTCTACACAGAAAGTGGGCAAATCCTACCTAGTCCCTCATGTAGGCACCGCCCCTGCAGCTTCTTGGCAATGCACCGTTTCAATCTTGCAGGGTGACCTTTCCCACTGCCCTCCGTCTCTAAATACCAGAAAGTTCTTTATTCTAACTGAAACCCGTCCCTCTTGCCCTTCCTCCCAGGACTCCTGAACCCTCTAGAGCTACAATGCCTCAGTTTAATCCCTTTTCCACTTGATTCCACTTAAAGTATTTTAAGTGATCCTATCTCCAATTACCTGTGATCCTATCTCCTGAAGTCTCCCCTGCTCCAAACCCAATGCTCCCAGTCCCCTCTGCTGTTCCTCCTGCAACACTCTGGCCATACTGCTCTGGAGGCATTCCTGTTAACCCAGACCCTCCTCATGTGAGATGAGCAGGGTCAGAGTTACAACCTGGAGGGGCAGTGCGGGCCCTGAGGAGGAAGAAGAACACGGCACTTCCCAGCTGTCTGACACTGGGAAAAGGTGGGCCATTTCTTTCTTTCTTTTTTTTTTCTTCTTCTAGGCTTTACATCAGGATTACTGGTAGGTTTGTTGAGCTACGATGTAAGATAACCAACTACGTGAAGCCCCTGACCCGTGGTGTTCATTCTTATGTGCATTTATATATTCTACAATAATAGAATAAAGAGTACTCTACAAATAGTCTAATGAGACTACATTCCACTGAGAATACAGACTGAAGAGACAGAGTCTGTAATGTCATGGGACATAAGTTCCCATCTGGCTAAGGGAGAATAATTTGTATTCTATCAAGTGACCTTGGTGTATTGTTGTCCTTCTATGACTGGAATTATTGGTTCAATATATTCTATATGTTTGCAATTCTCCTTTTGTTTTTTTTTTTTTTTTTAATTTTTTTTTTTCAACGTTTTTTATTTATTTTTGGGACAGAGACAGAGCATGAACGGGGGAGGGGCAGAGAGAGACGGAGACACAGAATTGGAAACAGGCTCCAGGCTCCGAGCCATCGGCCCAGAGCCCGACGCGGGGCTCAAACTCACGGACCGCGAGATCGTGACCTGGCTGAAGTCAGAGGCTTAACCGACTGCGCCACCCAGGCGCCCCTGCAATTCTCCTTTTGAAACTGAACGCCTAAATTCGTTTCCCCCCATTTCATAGAATCTAGGCTCTGGGAACAGACCACTTGGGTTGTATCTCAGATGATTGACCATATGATTTGGGAAGAGTTCCTTCACCCACATTAATACATTGAGGATAACAGTAGTACATTCCAATAAGATTCAAGTGAATATTAAATAAGCAAACAGGTGCAAAGTGTTTTGATCAGTGCCTGGTACATAGTAAATATAAAAGAGTTCAAGCATTAGCCACTGGGGTTGCTGTTATCACTGTTATTGTCAGTGTTATTATTTTGTTGGCCAATGATTGCAGTCGGTGGGTCCATTGTATGTTTGTGTTTTAATCCAATTACCAAGCATTTACAGAGCATCTTTGGGATGCTTCTCCTCTTGGTAGGACCCTGCTGTGTTCCTGATCTCAATAAACTCACAACCTCATGGGGGAAATACACATGTAAATAACATATTCTAATACTGTGTTGTAAGTATCATAATAGTGTAAGTGCAGGAAGTTAAAGGAGAGGAACCAAGGAGAAGGCTACCTAACTGGCAGGGTGATCAGAATCGTCTAAGTGTAGGATAATACCTGATCTGTGTTTTAAGAGATAAATTAGAGTTAGCCCAGATAGGCTTTTTTGACCCAATACGTAAATAAATCGCATAACAATGTAAGTAATTCCAAATACATATTTTCAAAATGTTCCCTTCGTAGCATGATTTTCTCTTGAGAGTAGTTCTCTTACCGTGAAATGCCACTTTTACCTTGCAGGGACAGATTGAGAGGGGCTGATTTTTACAAATACATCTGCTGGCTACTGACAGTCACTTCTCATTACAGAGAAGGTCAGCAAATTTGGACCATTGGCCTTTTTTTTTTTTTTGTAAAAGGGAAATGCATATGTCTCTCTATTGTGCAGCCCCTTTAAAAAGTTTGCCAAGAGATTATTTCCACAATAACATTGGTGGTGCAAAAAAAGATTTCTATAGTCATTTCCCATCTCGTGGAAAATATTGCAAAAATTTTGCCTAGAAAAATTTAGAGACATTGTCTGCATTAATTGATTTCTATATAGCATTCTCCACTTCAACTTTGATGTGATAATTGTCTACGACTTATGCTATAAATAAATTTTAAATGTGGCATCATCTGCAAACTTAACCCAATATTTTCCCCTTTGCTTCTAATGAGAGCGTCTTCTCCAAGAATGGTTATATTACACACTTCTCCGATAAAGCACTGTGTTTACTAAGTCAGCTACCATGTGTGTGGGCACCTTTGCTTTCTAGAGTCACACACAAAAATTTTTTTTTCACATGCTTTAATATTAAATGAGAATCCAGAAAACTCTATAAACAGAAACATATTAGAAACATTTGTCCTTTCATTCCACCATAGAACATATATGCTGTTGTGTAATTGCTTGGATGTCAATTTCTTTAAATATTTAGCAATGCTTTCTATTTATAGCATCACAGTATTTGCTGACAAAGGAATGCATCTGGCTTGTTACCATGTTGTTTTCCAACTGTTAGCCTTTTCACTGTTACCAGGATATAGCCACAGTGATGCATAGCATTTTATCTTTTAAAAATCAACTAAGAGAATTAAACATAAGCTTTTTTTTAGTTTATTTATTTTGAGGGGGGAGGGGCAGGGAGAGAGAGAGACAGAGAGGGAAACAGAGAATTCCAAGCAGGTTCTGCGTTATCAGCGCAGAGCCCAACTCGGACTTGAACTCAGGACCCGTGCGATCATGACCCAAGCCGAAATCAAGAGTCAGGCGCTTAATCGACTGAGCCACCCAGGTGCCCCAAGAAAATTAAACAGACGCTTCTAAATTAGCATTAAGTTTCTGAAATTTCTTGAAATTCACGATTGAGAAATGCATGATTTTAAACATTGCTGAGACGGGGGAAAAAAACTGGTTTGTCCTCATACTCTTCACATTTGCTTGTTGAAAGCTTTGCTCATTGTAATGGTTTTGTACTGTTTTGCACTAATCTCTCAAGGCACAGATAACACTTGAGGTGAGATACATATTTCAAATAGACTTCTTGGTACTGTCAGTGTTTTGGGATGACTTCCTGTCAGGTCTGATTAGATCATCCTTGCTTTTTTTCTTCACGATTTGGATAATGAAAGCCTTGTAGCTAGATTGTGGGAAATGCCAGCTCTGCTCTTTTCTTGTTTTTGCTTAGTACTTGCACTGTAAGTGTTTCGCAGTTTCTTTACAGGAAGATTTGCACACTACTCATCCACTTTGTGAGGAGTAGTTTAATTAAAACTCGATAATATCCTCTCTCAACCCCACAGCTGAGCCCAGGTGGCTGCAGTGAGCTGGCGGCACGTCAGCTGGAAGGCTGGCCTGGGGACACAGGGATGTCAGCAAGGGAACCGCCATTTACTGAGCATAGCATTCCTTTCCCAACTGGGAATTTCCCTTATGCAAAATGTAATTATACAAGAATTTACATATGTATATTTTTTGGCAACGACAAAAATTTTGGTTCCAGTAAACACAAATTTTGTGATGCCTATTACAGACAGAAAAAGAGGGAGCAAGTGTAGCAAACAGAGGTAACAAAATGGCAAGGCAGTAAAGAGATTTTGGGGGGAAAGATTTTAAGAAAGGCAAGGAGGGGGGCACCTGGGTGGCTCAGTCGGTTAAGCAGCCAACTTCTGCTCAGGTAATGATCTCACAGTTTGTGAGTTCGAGTCCTGCGTTGGGCTGTGCTGAAGGCTCACAGCCTGGATCCCGCTTCGAATTCTGTGTCTCCCTCTCTCTCTGCCCCTCCCCTGCTCACTCTCTGTCTCTCAAAAATGAATAAACATTACAAAATGTTTTTTAAATTAAAAAAAAAAGGCAACGAGGATGAGGAAAATAGAATTGCAGTAATTTTAGAATTGGATTAGGTGTAAGAGGTGCTATTAGGGGCAAGTCCCAGGGGGTCAGGGTGTGTGTGTGTGTGTGTGTGTGTGTGTGTGTGTGTAGAGACTGTTAGGGATAGTGAACACTCTTGGAGTTACTAGATACAATATGCAGAGATTGGAAGACCAGCCTGAGGAAATACCAAGCAAGCAAGTGTCCTATTATAGGCATTACATCAATCAAGCTGAGGACATATCTGAAACAGAGTAGAAGTGATTTCCTGAAGAGTTTCTAATAATAAGGAATTCTAAATGCCCATGAACAGTGAAGGATTCACTACTGCACGTTTAAAATGTGTAGGATGTTAACATTGTCTTATCTATAGCTTCTTATTGTATGTTAGTAAATTAAATATCTATTTATAAGGAATTTTATGGATTTACCAGCAACCTTAGTTCTTCATTCTACTTCCCTTAGGTTCCTGAAATTAAATTACTACACTCCTTGCCAATTCACCTCCTTTGTAGGTTTTCAGGATCTAACTCCTGCATTTTGAAAGACATACTTTTCATTAGAAATATCACTTGAAAAGAAGAAAAAGAAAAAAATATCACTAAGCGTTCTGTCTATGCTTTTTAATTTAATCCTCACATCCATCTGGAGCCTACACAAAGGCTGATCACTGTAGGAAACAGGTACTCTACACATGTGTGCTAGACTGTCCAAGTAGTATTTCAACCTTTTACAGAAAAGAGATTTGAGGTCCAGAGAATCTGGAGAGATAGTAATTGAACTAGAATACAGTCTGTATTTGTTTCCTATTGCTGCTGTAACAAACTGCCACAAATTTAGTGGTTTACAGCAACACAGTGTTATCTTCTTATAGTCCTGAACGTCAGAAGTCCAAAATAGGTCTCCCTGGGCTGACATAAAGAAGCTGGTTGCCTTCCCTATGGAGGCACGGGGGGCAGTCTGTTTCTAGTCGATTTCTCTGCCTTTTGCTGCTTCTGAGGCTACTTGTATCCCTTAGCCTGTGATACTTCCCTATCTGAAAAGCCAGCAATCATACCACCCCCATCACTGGGAATTAGGGTGTAGGCATCTTTGGGGGCAATGACTCTACTTACCAAAAAAACCCAGATTTTTCTGAAGGTACTATCTAAGAAACTTCCATTTTACATCTATGTATCCATTCGATATTTTTTCATTCCCACCTGCTATTTGCAGGACTATGTTCTAAATCTGAGGATATAATGTTGAACAAGATAGTCACAACCTCTTCAGCTCAACTATCTCTTAAGCTACCTGCTGGTCCCTCACCTGTCCACCTCTTCCAAGATATTAATCCATTAAAATTCATTGAGCTTGTTAAATGAACATATCACCCTGGGTGGAAAGGGGGAAGAAAGAAGTACAAATTAAGATCTATGGTCTCCAGGATTGTTCAATCTAGATGGGAAGATGAAATGCATACAGAAGAAGAGAAAAGTAAACAGATAGGGGAAAAGGGTGTAATGAATTTGCCTTGAGAAAGAGCTCTCTGTATGACAAAAAAAAAATATCTTTGCAAGTGCTTGGAGTAGAAGAGATATAATCTGAGGTTGTTGAGGTCAGCAAGCAAAACGGCTCAGAGGGGTAGAAAGTCACTCTGCATGATTGAGGGAAAGGATTTATTAATTCGCTCCTAAAAAGAAGGTGCAAACAGATAGAGGGAAAGTGTAATGAATTCGCTGCTGATACAGGATAGCTCTGGGACTGGTATCAGAGATGTGCCTACATTTAAGGGCAGGAGACCCCAGCGATGGACAGAATGAAAGATGAAAACATTTGACATCATAAAGGCAAAATGAAGACAACTTTGAAGTAATCAGTTCCTTCCAAAGGGTAAAATGTATCCACTGGCAGACATCCGAATGGGTGAAAAACATCCATTCTTCAATGTAATTAGTGTTAAAAATAATTTTAATTGTCAACATTTACAGAGCGTGGGCTAGAGCAATGCATCCCCCAATCACGCTGCTAGTCTCCCCTTAGCAACTAAGTGGGATATGTCAACTTAAAAGCCCTTATATGGCTCATGGAGAAATCTGATAAAATCTCCACAGGGAAGGAGTGGAACAGTCAGGATGAAACCTTCCAGCTCTGTAGACTCAATCCACAGTGAGCTAAGCCAAGCCATTTCCTATTAAATACAGGCATGTTGCCATGTGGGGCTCAGAAGTGGCTTCTGACTGCAGTCAGGAGTGTTTGCTCATTTCTCTTCCTTGATGATTGGGGAACTCCCAGATGTTGATAAAGGGCTTGACAACTAGCATTGAGGTGGAAAGTAAAAACATCTTTATCAAACCAGCTGTTGAGCATACATGACTCCACACATCCAGATGTTTGGAGGCATCTGGTATTAGGGGGGAAGCTTTCCCCCTCTATCGAGCAATCTGAGAGAGATCAATCTAACAGTGGGATATATGGCTACCATAGGAGACACTGCACCCGGCATCAGGCTTAGGCAGGAAAAGAGTGTTTGACTTTGGTCTTTGTGGGACAGGTTCTTGCTCACTGACACTTTCCTGCAGCACACAGCTGAGGCTCCCGTGTGGGTTTATTCACACAATGCCTCCGCGGGGAAAGCCTTCCAATCTTATGTTACCCACATGCAAACTGTCCTTACACTTCAGCTTGTCCCCAATTCCAGGAAGCTACTCTACTCCAGCCTTGCCCTACTCATTTTTCTCTTTTCTGAACTTTACCTGGCACCGTCTTCCGTGCTTGATTTTATACTGTCACACATCAATTATTGATATCTTCCAGGTACTTCCTTATCACTTCCTGCTTTATATGGTTTCTATTAACTCATACTTTCCACAAAGAAATGTCTTATGTTGTGGATTTCTGACATTGTATCTGGGAAGACATCGTAAGCTGTGACCCAAGCACACTGGTTAACACCACCGTATTTTGAGGGTAAAGCTTATCAAATGGTAACATTAAGTATAGCCCTAAAGACTTCCCAACAATTCCAATTTCATAGATAGTGTGTTTTATTTTGTACCTTGGGTCTCATTTAAGAGACCCTTGCTCCTATTTAAGAAAGCAATGAAATAGAAAACAGCACTAAAACAGAAGAGACGTTTTCTTAATGCCATATCCCCAGTGTAGACACTCAGGCAGTTTTTGCCATATTCATCAACTAATAGAAAGCACACAGGCTTATTTATTTTCTCCTAGAAGTAAACATAGATTATGATTAATTTTATTTACTAATGTCAATGTTCATACCAGGCGAGGCTAAAAAGATATAAGATGTCTTACCCGGGCCAGGGGGTGGGGGTGTGTGTGAGTGACATCCTCCCGACCCTTTTAGTTACCAGTATTTCTTACAGGGAATTTTGCTTTGGTTTACTTGGAGTTATTTTAAACATGCAGTTCCAATTAGTTGTGCAACTTATATGTTAGTCTTAGTTCTCTTCAGCAGTTTTATCTTTTATTTCTATCTCAGTCTATCTCTCTAAGTTGCTTTTAAGGTGTTGGTATTATCATTGGTCCCCAGGGCTCTTCAACTCTCCTGAGCATTGGCTTGTTAAAATGCAAATTCCTGACCCTTCTCTTAGAGGGCCCGGGAACCTGCAACTTGTTACAATCCAGATGATTGTGATAAGGTGGTGTCAGGAGAAACACCATCCTTTGGCCTGGTGTTTCCTACAGACCCTCTGGACTGTAGCAGGAACACACTACTTACTGTCCACTCCAGTATCTTTTTATCACCTATTAAAAGATAATTTTCAAAAAAGATAAAATCAGGACACTCATATTGACGTCAGTATGAACACGTGTTAAAGATTTTTATTTAACTCACTAATGAGGAAACTGGTCAAGTGGTATGAGTTCAAGGGAGAAATTCCAAAAAGATATATTCATAGATCAAGAATGTAGACATGAATGGGCCAATAGAGGTAAAACTGGCCTTTTCCACAGAGGAGAGGGGAAGTCTAACCTCCACAGGACAGAATTTACATATCTATAGACAAGAACTACATGCATTATTATTCATCGACAGAACTGTAAATGGCTTAAAAGGACAAGAAGCATATAATCTAGCAGGGTGTGGTTTAAACAATGTGCAGTTTTCCACTGAAGCACAGTATTTTCACACTCATGCTGGAGAGGAATCTCAGAAGAGAGAAGAGCCTGAATCAAAAGACGGAGAGCCCAGAGAAATCAGAATGTGAAGGAAAGGCAAACAACCTCATGGGGTTAGAACTCAGGGGTAGGAGGTCAGTGATGCAGCAAAGAGGAGGTACAGAGGAGGGAAGGGAAGCAGAAATGTTTGGATAAGCAAGAGAGCACTCATAAGAAGTGCATGAAAGAAATGCAGTGTTGGTCCTGCACCAACTAGGATGGGGAAGTTTTGTGCCATTATAGCTTTGACTCAGAGAAAAGCCAGCTCACCTCTCTACTCCCTCAGTAATACCATTCCACACTGGTTCTGGTCACCAAGGGGTCATGACTTTCCTTTTTTGAAAGTCCATGGTTTCAGTTATCTCTGTTTAGAAGCCTCACCCAGAGGACACAGGTGGTAGCAAGAGATTAGCTTTTGAGGGGCACAGTTTAGGTCATTAAGTCCCCATTTGACATTTCAATCATATCCTCGCTTTTAAGGTCCTGGGCGTATCTGTATCTTAATATAGCCAAAGAATTATAAAGTCATCTCATGTCCCCTCTGTGGGCACAGTACATTGCAGAAATAAAGCTGATGGAAATAGTCACATGGTTTGACCAAATGGCATCATCAGCCTCTTCAATCTGCTACATCCCTAAAGTCATCCAGCTGGGAGGGGCAGCTGCCAAGTTAGAAGAGCCTGGACATTCCGTGAAACAGGTGTCTTCTTTTTCCAGGACCTAAGCGAGAGCCTAAGATACTTTCCGTACTGTCAGAAAGCACATCCTTAGAAAACACGCTTGAATTGCTGAACAGGGACATTCAAGCTCGGTTCCCAAACCCATTTTTAGTTTGGGTTCATCATGAGAGATTGTGACAATATTTGGAGAGATCAAGAAGGGAGTCGTCAGAAAACTAAAAGAAAAACATCTCATTAGAGAGAACAAGTTCTTTTTGTGTAGTGAAAACCTGACCACTTCAAACACTTAGTGAATATTCATTTTAGTTAGGATAAAATCTAAACTCTTTGGCACAACTTACAGAGTCCTTCGTGCGTGCCATGCTTTCACCTGTTGGAACACTCCATTATTCTCTCTTACCTCCCATTTCCCCCACCGCATACCCTGATCTCAACACATATTGTGTCCTCTGTTATACTCTCCCTGCCCCTCCATAGACCCTACTGACCCCTACTTAACTTCATCTTAGATATCATTCTCACTGGGAAGCATTCCCTGCCTCTCCAATCTGGGCCAGGTGCCATTCTGTGCCATTCTATCACCCTGCTTTTTTCTAATCAAAATATGATCACCCCATATTGAAATGTGTCTCTCTCATCAAGCTGTAAATAGGGAGCAACAGGTAGAAATCTGTAGATATTTTGTTTGTCACACTTTAAATTCTGGAAAAGCACCTGGAACATCATAGGAACTCAAAAGATTTGCAGAATGAAGGACCAACTGAGTAAGAGAAAAAAATAGATGAATAAATGAATTCCCGAGTGAATTAATTAATTAAATGAGTGAATAAATATACAGGGAAATGGACAGCTCTCTTAACGTAAATAGCTAAAAAGAACAAATAATTATCTTTAAGTCTGGGAAAGATTATCTTATAAAGGAGTCAGTAGATTTGTTTTGCTCGAGATGGCAGAGATAATGTCCAAAGCTAGAAGATGCTTGGACTTTAAACTCAAAGGATTCCTCTAAAATCAGAAGCCTAACTATGCAGCACATCACCTCAAACGTAGATAAGCATGCAAAAGAAAGGATGTTGGGTGGGTGGGATGTTTTGTGGGGATAATCAGGGACTGAGGATGGGGAACTGAGTGTTGGCAGCATCAGCTATATAGAGGAAATGGGGGGGGGGTGATAGTTATTTATCTATTGTTCATTCATTCATTCATTCACTCAGTAAACATTTACTGAGCACTGACCATGTTCCGGGTGCTGTGGTAGAAACTGGGGATCTAAAGTTGGATAAGTTTTAGCTCCCGGGACCCTGATGCCAAAGCACAGACTCGAGTGGAAAAGAAAGACACTTAGCCAGGAGTGTGCAGAAACTGCTGTGACAGAGGTATGTGCAGGATAGTATGGAGGCCAGAGAGAGGTGACCCTAACACTCCTGGTGGGGCAAAGGAAGCCAGAAGATACCAGGGTGGCTTCCTACAAGAGGGGCCAACCCAACTAACCCCACAAATGTAATGACATGGCAGCCTGGGCAGGACCTGCTAGCAGAGGCAAAGAGGGTAGAGGAAAGAAGGGGGTAAAGAGGGGAGAGCATTTCAGAAAGAGAGGAAAGCTTGTGCAGTTTAGTCTTACTAGAGTGAAAAGGTCAAGGCCAGAAGTAAGTGGGTGCATCGTCACTTAGATTCACAATTCTCTGAAAAGCTGATGAGAGTCAAAGACAGAAGCTCTTAGGTACAAAGAGTTGACCTGCTTTTTCAGGGTCTGGATCTCCAAGGTTCAGTGTATGAATGCCTTAGGGAAAAGTTCTCATCCAGAACGGTTCCATGGGGGCCACCATGATCTTTGGGGCACCTGCCCCATGCCCCTACTTCCTGTGGGGCCATATGACTGAAGACAGGATTTCTAGTGCCACTTATGGGAATAAGTTTTTGGACAAAGGCCAAGACAGACTCATGCTATCGTTCACACCCTTCCACAACCAGGCAGGTGGGTGAATGCCTACAGATCAGAGCTGCTTCGTGATGTCACTGTTTGACGAGACGTTGTGAAGCAGTGAAGGGCAGTCTTCATGGTGAGCCTGATAGGATTGAAAATTTATTTCATTTACAAATTTATTTACAAATTATTAAAGCAGTAACTCCAAGTGAGGTCTGATAGAAGTGAATGCTGTACCAGCATGAGTGACAGGTCCAGACGTAAGTGCTTCCCACTCCCCCGTCACCTGTGAGGTAAATACCATCATCCCTGTCCTACACATGAGGAAGCTGAAACCCAGGGCATGCAGCTGGTATATGGCAAGAAGCTATTACTCAGATTTAGGCAGTCTTGCTTCGGAGTCCAGCTTCGTGAAGGAGAAGAAATGGAATCTCCTGAAAAAGATGCCATCTTGGGCACAATGAGCAAACTGGATGGAAACTGAAAAGGGGAGTTGGCCTCAAGAAATTTGAGGGAACCAGCCTTTCCTTATGCCACATCTTCTCTCGTCCTCTGTGCTGCCACCTCAGCAGCCTTCTGGAACATGCCAGTCTCTTCCTTCCTTCAGGGCCATTGTTCTTGCTGTCCCTCCTGCCTGGAATATTGTTGCCAAACAATATGTAGCTCCTTCTCCTCTTTCAAATGTTGGATGAAATGTCACCTTCTCAGAAAGGACCTCCTTCTCTTTCAAGAGAGTGTCCTCTCAAGCTTGACTCTTTATCATCACACCATTTTTACTTCTTTTTCTAGCACATTTTATGATCTATATTTGCTTTTTAAATGTAATAGTTTGTTATCTACTGTATGTTTGTGCCCACTCTCCTTGATCAATAATAGTGATGCCCTAACCCCTAATGTAATTAAATTTAGATGTGGGACTTTGGGGAAGTAATTAAGTTTAAATAAGGTCATGAGGGTGGGTACCCTATGATGGGATCAGTGTCCTTATAAGAAGAGATCAAATCTCCTTCTTTCTCTCTCTCCACCAAGTGAGAACACAGAGAAAAGGCAGCTGACTGAAAATCAGGAAGAGGGCTTTTCCAGGAACTGAAATTTCCACCATCTTGATCTTGGGTTATCCCATCTCCACAACTGTTAGAATTGAAATTCTGTTGGTTGAGCCACCCACTCTGCCATTTCGTTATGGCAGCCTGAGATGACTAACACACAATTTATCTGTATACATTGATTGCTCTTTTATATTATAAATTCCCCAGGGCAAGCACCAAGAAATCTTTAGAGGAAGATTTCCCAGCTGTATTTTACCACTATCCCCCCCCCCCCACCCCGCACTTAGGAAGGAAGAATGGCTAGCCCCTGGGGATTTACTTGCCTTAAGGGTGTCAGCAAAAAGATCCAATTAGCTAGCTATCTCCCCAACCTCTCAAATAGCACAAACTCTGTAATGTTTAAATTTTAAAATATCTGTTAACTCAAGAAGGATAGATTAAATAATCTCTCTGGAACTTCAGATATCCCTTCTCCAACTTTCCAAATATTACATCATGCACTCCCCGACCTTTTCAAGTTCATCACATCTTACCTTCACTGCACTTGAGCCACTCTTATCGTGGCCTAACCCTCGCCCTTATTATCATCCATAATTTTCTTATAATTCTTAAACAGTAGCATCACAGTTATTTACTTCTGCTTCCACCCATTACAGACCTCTCAAGCCCTGGCTCATTCAACCCTTGTCTTCTCTCCTCTTGGAAATTACAGATTCTTGAAAGTCTTCCTTGTAAGTCAAAGCTCTTCAAATCTCAGCTTGGAATCTAAACTTTTAATCCAAATTTAGATCCATGATTAATCATCTAAATCCAAGTTTAACTAACTATGGCCCATGGAACAAATGTGGCCTGCACCTTCTCTTATAAAGATTTATTGGAGTACAAACATGCTTACCTGTTTATATCTATGGTTGCCTTCACATGATAATGGCAGAATTGAGGAGTTGCAGAATAGTCTGTGTGACCCAGGACGCCTAAAATACTTACTATCTACCCTTTATAGAAACAAATAAACAAACAAAAAACCTACCAACCTCTGATCTAAATCAATGACCTCCAAAGGGAACAGTGAAAGATGATCCCTTGGTATCAAAAAGAAAATTTTAGAAATTCGATTTCTAGTTATTGATATCTAAAAGAAAAAGAAAGACATGAACTGAGTTTTATTTATATACAATTACACATAGGCACGGATGCTCTCAGTTCATCTGGTAGAGAGTCATCTCCCATAGAAAATAGAGAAGATACCCCAAGGAAGAAGAAACTTTCCACAATCTGAAGAGGTTTCCAGAGGCATCCTTTTTCAGTCACTCTCAGCATATTATAACACTGTATAATTTACATGTGTGCCTGGTTAGGCTGATTTAGATAATATATTATCTAGCAATACCTTCATTAAACTTCAGAATAGATAAGTATCTTTCAAATATTCCTGCAGAGATTGAAGATTATACTAATGATGCAAACAACAGGCAAATAAGAACTTGGGAAGGCACAAATGCTTCATCAGCCATATTATGAGGTATATAAAACATGCATGACTTGAAGTCAGTAAAAAAAAAAAGCCCTAAATTATCAAGAAGACTATTTGATATGTGAAATTGTATCCACTATCATTAGTGTTGAAATTTGACCTACATGTTTTTTGTGCCTTCAGCAAAGAGAGCATGAAGCCATTGCTATTAACAAGATATTTAAATTTCAGTATCCACAACATGAAAGGTTCTATCATTTAGGGGTAATTTTTAAGTCATTCAATATTTGATCAAATACCTTACAAATTTTACTACACTTTGTGATATTTGGCAGTATTTTTAAAATTTTCTTAATAACACAAGGCAGAAGTGGAACATTTTTTTCTTCTTGTCACAGTAAAAAGGTATTATAGTAATAGATGAAAAATAATATGATGATAAGCTAAAATGCATGTATTGTTCAGCAAATACTTTTAGAGAATTCCTATAAATAGTTCTGTAGGGGATTGTGATGTCTGCATTATGTGAAAGTACAGATGTTTCTGAATGTCTCAGCCATGGTATTTTTTTTTTTTTTTTTGAGATTCTGTTCAGAAGTGAAACAAAGGAAACACTTTTTAGAGATCACTGAAATAATGAATCAGATGAAGAGACCTATTCTCTACAGAAAATTACTTCTATGAAACAGCAGCCATAATCATAACAATCAACTAATGTTTTCTGGCAGAACTGTGTTAAGTCCAAACACAATCAGAGCAGGTGAAATTGAAACAACAATAACTACAATTCAAAAGGATTCTGGGAAATATTTCCAGAATTTAGCTAAAAAGCATTCCCTGCCTCACTCATATTCAAACTAGTAAGCCTGCCCCTTCCCCCATAGAGGAACCAGGGGTGTTCAAAGGACTACAAACGTCCTTAATTATGAGGGATACGAAGATCGTCAGGTGGATGGCAATGAAAATACAAGACTTTTCACATGCAGGTTATCCTAAACACAATTTGCAAGTCTTAGGAAACAGACACTGCCTGTGGGATATTTAAAGATTTCCAACTGATTCTGAACAAAATGCAACCAAATTTAGAAGACTTATTTACGCAACGGTCTAATATTATTGTACAATACTTGATGGGATTTCTAAGTGATTCTTCAACAGATCCAACATGCCTCAATATGATTTCATACTGGAGGGCTGAGTGTTTTGATTCATTATCTGCTTAATCACAAAACTTTTTAAACTTGTTCATTCTCTCTCTTTCTTTCTGTCTCTCTCCTTCCTCTTTCACACATTTAAGGAAATATAGAAAGTAGTTCAACAAGATCCTGTGCACCCGTCAGCTATAACTACCATCAGTTCACAGCCACTCTTGTTTCCTTTGTACCCATATGTATGTGCTCATCCTAACACTGATTTATTTGAAGCAAATATCAGACATCTTCACATTTCACCCATAAATATTTCAGTGTATATTTTAAAAGAGGTTACTTGTAAAAGTATGTGTATATATATATATGTGTGTATATATATATATGTATATATGTATATATACATATATATATATAACCATAACACCATTATCACACATAGAAAATTCATAATAATTCTCCATTGGTCTCTTAAGTATGTATATTGTGAAAATAATAAGATTATGTTCCACCAAAATCTGTATTCATATTATTACTAAAACTCCCAAATAATCCTATCTTGAATGTTGAGCTCTTTTATTAAATTCGCAATAGCATTCACAATGATGTAAAGTATGTCTTTTGGCAGAATGCGCCTCCAAACACTTTACTTCTATTCTGTGAACTGGATAAAAGAACCAAATGATTACTGGAATTATCTTAATGGATTTTCTATTGTAAGCCTCTGATGACACGGATATAGTTTACTATCACTTTCTAGTTTACTAGTTCTTATGCTGAGCGAATGAAATCAATACCTCTATAGGCATGTTTTCAGTTGTCACACTTGCACAAGAAATCTTGGAATTGAACATAAGTGAACTTAATACAGAAAATAGAACCATTTGCTCTAAATGAAAAGCCATGCCTTTTTGTAATGATATATAAACACCACTTATTCAAACAGAGACTTCCTACAATAACTCTGTCTTTTGAAGTAGATGCTGACATTTCCTCAACAGATCTGAATATCCTGGTTTTACATGGTCTGTGATATCAGCACTGCCCTTCTGATGGAAAGTAAATGTCAACCAACATGTTGCATTGTGTGTGCTTGTCAGTATCTCCCTTGTCAGCAACAATCTTCAAGTTTTCAGTAGCATATTTAAAAAAAAAACTCATTGTTGTCAAAAGAGTTTATTGAAAAATTTAAAAACTTAATAAATAATGTAACAAATAAATTGTTGTAGATTTAGATCCTGCAATAAATGGCAAAATCACTGTAGTGAGATATTTAGGCTACTCTTCTTTTCCTCGGCCCCTTTCTCTCTCCATCTCAAGTGCACCTAACCTGTAATTCCCTGTGTCTCCCACTGACCCTTTAGGTGGGGTCTTGCAAACTCACAGGTACTGACACAGAATCTGGAACAACTGATGGTGTAATAGGAGACCAGTAGGGGCCAGCTGTCCCCAGCCACCTTCGTCCAGTGCAATTTATTTTATCAGCAAGTACTCTGACTCTATCTTGGTAGGAAGATGTTGGAAATGTTGAATCTACAGAAGGTCAGTAAAAGATAAGAGTCCTGTTCCTTGACTATATACGTCATGCACTCTCATATGAGGCCATGGTGGAGGCTGGAAGGAAAAGTGGATGACTTGCAAACCCATCCTGACTTATTTCAATGCATGTTCATAACAATACTTCAGCTCAGAAAGGGAAAACTATAGGACAAATGCTAAACCAGACAAGGCACTAGAACAACAGGTGTAAATGGGACTGTCTCAGGCAAACCATGATATAGGGTCATCACTTTTCAAATTTCCATGAATATAAATGCAGAGATAGATCAAATCAACTTGTTTGGCTCCTGGATAGCAGAAACTAAATGTGAAAGCTATTTCTTATAACGAGATTTTGAGACTCTTTGAGAAACTTTATCCAGGAAACACTGATTTCAACCAGTCAATAGGTATTAAGAATCAAACATGTGGGGGGCACCTGGGTGGCTCAGCTGGTTAAGCATCTGACTCTTGATCTCGGCTCAGGTCATGATCTCATGGTTTGTGAGTTGGAGCCTTGCATCAGGCTCTGTGCTGATGGCCTGGAGCCTGCTTGGGACTCTGCCTCTCCTTCTCTCTGGCCCTCCCCTGCTTGTTCTCTCTCTCTCTCAAAAATAAATAAATATACATCAAAAAAATTAAAAAACAATAAACCCTTTCGAATATATGACTTCTTACCATGTTGAGAATGACTAATAAACAACATTCTCCCTAGAGTCAACTTTCCCTAGAAATTCAGTTCAATTTTTTTTTTTTTCCTCATTGGTGTCACTTCAGGATAAATTAGAGGAACAGTCTTAATCGAATCCCTCAAACCATCTCACTTTTATTTTTCCAAAATAAAAGAACTGCACCCAAACCCAAAATATCTGCACCTTCTACTGTGCTACTGGCAGCTAAAGGAAACAGTGTTCTCTTGCACTTCTGGTCACACTCAGGCTTGCTGGTATCTGCATTCTCTCTGAGGTTATTCTGTCATTTCTTTGCAGCTTATACAGTTGTTCCTCTTGCTTCTCCAGCTAGGTGGCATGAGGGCATGACATCCTGATTTCTTGCTTCTGTCCTTCCTGCTCCCTTTCCTTGATTCTTCCTCTTGTCACGGAGATGAACCCAGGATGAAAGGGAAACGGCTGAGAACCACAAGCACAAAGGCTCCAGCTCATACCAATCAAGGCAAACGCATCATAACATGTTGCTGCCACCAACACGGGCAATCTTCCACCAGAGAGAAGCCGCCAGTTTACGCACCAGATCACGACCTGGCGGCAGTTTGGGGTCATATTGCTTGGTCAATGGAAGTAACGAGAGGAAGAGGAGAAATAACACATTGGATACGCTCACCGATACGTGGCTCTGCATCGTCTCATGTCATCTGGAGATGACAATTTGTAGGAGGAATGAATGTTATTAGCCGAATTTCATAGAGGATGAAACTAAGCCAGGGTGCCCATAGAGTGACATGGAACAGGGATTCCATCACAGAGGATCCTGGGCAAGTCTCCCATTGTATGGAGTGGGGACTTTTTAATATCCACGTGTGTAAGTTACTCCTTCTCTTGGCAAACAACTGACAATTTTTTTAAAAAATTTTTAACATTGGGGCGCCTGGGTGGCGCAGTCGGTTAAGCGTCCGACTTCAGCCAGGTCACGATCTCGCGGTCCGTGAGTTCGAGCCCCGCGTCAGGCTCTGGGCTGATGGCTCGGAGCCTGGAGCCTGTTTCCGATTCTGTGTCTCCCTCTCTCTCTGCCCCTCCCCCGTTCATGCTCTGTCTCTCTCTGTCCCAAAAAATAATAAATAAAAAACGTTGAAAAAAAAAATTAAAAAAAAAAAAAAAAAATTTTTAACATTTAGTCACTTTTTGAGAGACAGAGAAAGACAGAGAGTGAGTGGGGGAGGGGCAGAGAGAGAAGGAGACACAGAATCTGAAGCAGGTTCCAGGCTGTGAACCAACAGCACAGAGCCCGAAGCGGGGCTCAAACTCACAAACTGGGAGATCATGACCCGAGCCGAAGTCAGACGTTTAACCGACTGAGCCACCCAGGCACCCCAAACAACTGACAATTTTGAAGTTTACCTGAATCTTGTGCTCCTGGAAAACAACGATGATTAAGACCCACCCATCCCCACCCCCCGACTTCCCATATTTTGGGGTTCTGAGAAATCGCTTACTGCAAAGAATCACCCTTCCCCAGATGAGTTACATGAGGTTCACAAATGCCCTCATTGTTTGCCTATGGCAAGACCAGACACACACTTTTCACCTCCCATTCTTTGCTTCACAAAACGATTAACTAAGGTATTTGTCCCCACAGAACAATTGGGACACAATGCCCTTTAAGCTGACAATGATCAAGTTTTGGTCCCCTTACACCCTATAAATTTGATGCATTCTCAGTCTGAGCCAGCAGACAGCCCTTCCTCAGTGGCCCCTCCCAGGACAGGCTGGCCTCAGGGCAAAACATTCTCTGACCTACTCTCCAGTCAGACCACCACCACCGGTTCATTTCATTTCCACACTGGGTTCTTTCTAGACTTTCTAGACTTTCCTCCCTATAAAGGGTGCCTGAGGGTGTGAGTTAAGTGCAGATCCACAGTTACAGGATCCTCCATTTGGCAATGGTCCTTTTCTCCCTTTTGTGATGACCCTTTCAAACAAAAGTCTCTACATATCTAGGTCTGGATTTGTTTTTGTTTTAAGTAGATGTTACTTTCTAGAGAAGTTTCAGGATCCCAGCAAAATTGAGCACAAAGTACGGAGAGTTCCCATATGCCTCCGTGACCCGACATACAAAGAGCCTCTCCCATCATCATCTCCCACCTGCGTGGCACATTTGTTATCATCCATGAACATTCACTGACACATCAGTATTACCCAAAGTCCACAGTAGACATTAGCGTCACCCTTGGTGTTGTACATTCTGTGGGTTTTGACAGATGTGTGATGACATATATTCACCGTTGAAGTATTCTCCAGAATAGTTTCTCTGTCCTAAAGATCCTCTGGGATCTGCTTATTCATCCCTCCCTCCCCTCATAACTCCTGGCAGCCACTGATTATTTTACTGTCTCCATAGTTATGCCTTTTGCTCCGGAACATCATATTGTTGGAATCAGACAGTATGCAGCGATTTCAGATAGGTTGCTTTCACTTAGTAATATAACGGATTTGTTTTACTTTTTAATTTGGCAATTGGTAACTGAGAACACAGATCCTGAGTCACATGTTCTAAGACACTGAATTTCTATTCCTGAAAGGTACATCATGCATCACGCAACAAGGAGGGGGAACACATAGCACTTGCAAAGGTCCTATGAAACCTCTCTCGAGATAGAAATTGTGCTTACCTGCTGTTTAATGTTTTTGTTACGAGACTGCAGAAGAAGCTCCCCCTTTGTGTGTCAAATGACAGAAGATAGTTCTGATTGGAAGTTGCTTCCTGGCCAGCATTTCTGCCCCAGGGGAGGTGATAAAAGCGATGATTGGATACAGTCACCAGGTCGCGCTCAAAGTCCTGGGCTGCGGAAGGAGGTGGGTTCCGTCTGGGGCTAATGAGGCATACGTTTCAGGGCCTCTCATTTTACATTCACAACTTTGTATTCTTCTTCTTATGAGGCTCCTGCAAATGCACAAGCTTCATAGCCCCCTTAAAACCTAGGTCCACCTCTGACTACAGGTTATGGCAAATTCTCCTTTGCTTGTCTCTTCATCCCACTGAGTTCTGCCAGCTTGTGGTCCAGGATTTCTCAGACAATGAAAATAAGCTTGTGTCAGCACTGAAAGTAGAGTAGCTAACAATGTGGTACAGCACCATCTTTAGCAATAAAGAGACAGAATAATACTCACAGGAGGTCCTAAATCTTCGGTCTCATCACATTTAGGAGCATCAAAATGAGACCCTACCCCCAGGAAGTACTCACTTCTATTTCACGTAGCTCCAAAATCGATTCCAGCCTAGGGTCTATCTATTAAGGTAACTGTGATAGACGTAAAATAATTACAACCACAGATTAGCCAATCAAATTAAGATGAGGCCTATTACTATGCTTCATATAGACCCCAAAGTACAGTTAAATTTTGGAATAAAATCAGAGTGGATGGAATGCCTTTGGATTCTGATGTGTAGCCGAATCGCCAGCATTATTCTAAGAAAATAACAGTCAGTGCAGTTTGTAAAGCATGTTGCCACACGGTGGCCCATCCTCCCACCAACCCTTTCCTATGACGTTCTTCCTGGCCTTCCTGGAATTCCTTTGGTGCCTGTAATCCAAGGAGCCACGTGGGCGAGGCTGATAGTAATAGCCAACATTTATTGATACTGATAGTGCTCCAGACACTATGATGGATGCTCTTCATATAGTAACTCATTTAATCTGTTGAGGCTGTAGGAAGGGTGCAATAAATACACCCTTGTCTCCTAGGTCAGAACCAAATGAGAAATAAACCCAAGAAAAATAGAAAGAGCCTGATACTTTTTGTTTGTTTGTTTTCATGTCAGTTTTATAACCTATAAGAATGATTTGAGTATTCGGCTTTAGCCCTCTAGCCTAGGGAATTCTTAACTACTTCACCCTCGTACTTGCTAGACTTGTTCCCTCTGGCACTGGCTCAGCTGGTCAGTTGAGCCCTCCCCACAAGGGTTGAGCCTGGGCTGTCTGTATACTGTGTGGCTAAGGAGACAGACTGATCTTCTTGGAGAGAGACAGGGGGGAGGGATGAGCTGTCCAATTTCTTCTCCCAAGTTTCCAGAATCAGAGCAGCTGCCCCTTATTGAGAGTAAAGGCATGGAAGGTCAGATGGAAGCCAGGAGTAAAACTTGAACAGAGTTCCCTCAATATGGAAATGAGGAGGCCAAGAAAATAGAAACCCTTCCTATCATCATCCTTTAAATAAAAGCATGAGATAAAAAATATTAAGTTCTCTAATTTAGACACAACAAAAACAGGCCAATTGAGAATTTAAGTCCTTGTCCAAGGATGGCATTTGCAAATGGCAGAGGCACCCAGGCCAGTCTGACCCCAGAGATCAGGCTCCGATGCTTACTAGATGGCACATCGGGGGCACATTCGTGATGTACGGAGTGCTGCCAGCCCTCATTAGCTCATTTCACCTGGTTGAGATCCCTGCTGAAGACTGTTACGCTGGAGGAGATCCTGAACTTTGGAATCGCCCACCTGTGGCCGGGAATCCTAGATCCACACTCACTGTGTGTGTTAGCAACCTCCTCCTAGTTCTGGATTTCTTCATCTGAAAAATTGGAAAGGCAATGCTACTTGACTGGGCTCTTCGAAGAATCAGGTGAGATGATGAGTACGACATGCTTGGTGCCAAATGGTGCCAACTGGAAGGTGCCAACTGGAAGGTCATATGAATGATCTTCCCTTCCCCTACTATTTTATGGGCAGACAGATCTCATCGTTCCCTTTTACAGGCGAGAAAACTGAGTCTGGGAAAGACTGAGCAGTGTACGCACAGTTCTTCTGTCTGGGCTGACAAGTCAGAATTTTTGATACTGTGTCCTTTATGTTTTTCTGTTCAGGCAAATAAATGCCAGGATGTATCCACATATATGGAACCAGATTTGAATGTTGAAAGACCCACGAAAAATGATGACTGCCCGTTTTTGAGGAAATTCAGTTATGAAGGGCCAAACCCAAAAGCCCATTTGTTGTGCCAGACCACAACAGCAGGAATGTTAGAAGTGGCTGAGGCTTGGTCTCTCTCAACCAAGCCCTATGCTTTGTAAATGAGATCCAAAAGCTCCAGCAGGGAGGAGATGGACCCCGCCCCAGATTTGGCAGGGCCAGAGTTGGAACTAAAACTCAGTATCACCTGGAATTTTCCCAGACTTCTGGGAGGCCTCTTCCTCCTTTAGGGACTTTTTTGTTTGCTTGGGATTCCCTTTGCTCGTTTGCGGGTCTATGTGGTACTCGTATAGCATGGGCCCTTGCACAAAAACGTGTGTCTTCCTTTGAGCCACCGCTCTGGAACCTTTATCTCTGGTTTCTCCGATTCGGCCCAAGGTGCCTCAACTCCTTTCTGCCTTCTTCCATCCTTTCCCTAAATGCTTCTGTGTCTTGGAATAAATAGATGGAGTTCATCGGGATTAAATCAGCACCAACACTTTTTCTCCAAAAATCAAACTGTGAGGCTGAAATCTTCTTTCCTCTATCAGGGTCCCCTCCCTACCTCTGCAATCAGAGATACCTTTATGGGTTCTAATGATTTCTGAGATGATAATAATAGCGAGATGATAATCATATGCTAATTCTGATGCAAAAACAGACTAGATGTCTCTGCTGTATGAAATGCCTCTTAATACTCTGTTTAGTTCTGTGTTCCTATCATCATCAAAAACATCCATCACAAAACTGTCCCCATGGACCATTCTGTCACCATCAAGCAGTATCCAAAGAAAATAGATTAATCAGAAACCTGCAATTATAGGTTTCTCTGGGAAGTTCACATTTATAGTTTATTAGAAGAGGAAAAAAATCTGTCAGAAAAACTGTTAGATGCCATCTCCTTGGGGAAGGAAATTATGTTTTTTCTCATTAATTTATAATCTAATTTCTTGGAAATGTGTAGGATCAATTCAAGTATTTCAAGGGAACCAGACCCACTATTAGATATTCAAAGAAGAGATACAAAGAAAGGGAAATGTGGCTTACATTTCAGTTGACTTACTTCAGTGGAAAGTAACATAGGTCTTGGAGTCAAACCTGGAGGGAACATCTGAGTCAAAAACTGTATAACCCTAGGCAACTTTCAATTTAATTATCTCTGAAGTAAGTTTATTACTACCTGTGCACTCTGAACCACTGAGGGATGAGATAGCATATATGTATGTGGCACATAAAAAGCTCTGCACATAGTAGGTCCTGAAATAATTTCAGTTTCTCTTCTCTTTAGAAGATTCCAACTTAACTGTGGGTTGAAGGTGCTGCCATGAGTCTATAATATAACTATTATCTCCCAGTTATCCTTTGATAAAGATATGGAGTAGATCTGACGGATAGGGGAGAATTCCATTGAAATTCAAATTTTTCCTTTCTGCTCCGAATTACTTTCCTTGGATCTGTAGCTCACTTTGTACCAAAGTATGTTTTGTTTTGTTTTTTCCCCGAGTACTTAAAAAATATTAATATGTTTGATTCCCATAGCATCAAACTAGTACTTTTACTAGGTTCATTTTTTAAAATGAGGAAACTGATGTACAAAACTAATGTGACCAAAGTCATGAAGTTAGGAAGTGGTGTAGTCAGGATTGGAACTCAGAAAGGAAATTTTATACTTTAACATTTTAATTTGCTGCTTTAATTAGAATGCCACTATAAGAAAAGTTAAAGTTAATGGTTTTTCAGAATAAATTATCAAAATATACTATGGGTCGAATTCTGTCCCCCCAAATTGATATGTTGGAGTTCTAAGCCCCACTACCTAAGGGTAGGGTATCCCCCCTACCATATTTGGATATGCAATCTTTATAGAGGTAATCAAATTAAAATGACATCATTAAGATGCAACATATTGGGGCGCCTGGGTGGCTCAGTCGGTTGAGCGTCCGACTTCAGTTCAGGTCATGATCTCATGGTCCGTGAGTTCGAGCCCCACGTCGGGCTCTGTGCTGACAGCCCAGAGCCTGGAGCCTGCTTTGGATTCTGTGTCTCCCTCTCTCTCTGCTCCTCCCCCTCTCATGCTCTGTCTCTCTCTGTGTCAAAAATAAATAAACATTAAAAAAAAAAAAGATGCGACATATCATTGGTCTCCTTAGAAAAAGGGGAAATTTGAAAACATATGTGCATAGAGAAAAAGACAATGAGAGGAAACATATAGGGAAGATGGCCATCTACAAGCCAAGGAGAAAGGCCTGAAACACGTCCTTCCCTAATAGCCCACAGAAGGAACTAATCTTGGTAATGTCAGCAAGAAGGTAGACTAGGAGGTCCCCAGCCCATGTCCCCCCACAGAAACAAGTATTTGACAGTATCCATAAACAAAACCACCTTAGTGGGAGCTTGGGGATCCAGGTGGACAATCTAGAAGAAATGGATAAATTCCTAGTAACATATGACCTGTCAAGACTGAATCATGAAGAAATAGAAAAATCTGAAAAGACCAATAATGGGTAAGGAGATTGAATCAATAATTAAAAACCTCCCACTAAAGAAAAGACCAGGACCAGATGGCTTCACTGGTGAATTATATCAAGCATTTAAAGAATAATTAATTACCAATCCTTCTCAAGTCCTCCCAAAACACCAAAGAGGAAACATTTCCAAACTCATTTTATGAGGCCTGTATTTCCTTGATACCAAAGCCAGATAAGGATATCACAAATAAAAAAGATTATGGACCAATATCCCTAATGAATATAGGTGTAAAAATCCTCCACAAAATACTGGCAAATCAAATTCAACAGCATTTTAAAAAGATAATACACCATCATCCAGTGGCATTTATACCTGGAATGCAAGGATGGTTCAACATGTGCAAATCAATAAACATGATACACATTAACAGAATGAAAGATAAAATTTATATATGATCATCTCAATATATAAAGAAAAAGTATTTGATCAAATCCAATGCCCTTTCATGATAAAACTCTCAACAAATTAGGTATAGAAGGAAGACATTTGCCTCAACATAAGACAGGCCATATATGACAAGTCCACAGCTAACATTATACTTAACAGTAAAAAGCTGAAAGATTTTTCTCTTTGATCAGGAACAAAATAAGGATACTCTTGCCACTGCTCAACATATTCAACATATTCACTGCTCAACTGTTCAACATGGAAGTCATAGCCAGAGCGATTAGGCAAGAAAATTAAAAAAAAAAAAAAAAAGCATCCAAATTGGAAAGAAAGACATAAAACTATCTTTATTTACAGATGACATGATCCTATATATAGAAAACTCTAAAGACTCTACTAAAAACCTGTTAGAAATAATAAATGAATTCAGTAAAGTTGCAGAATACAAATTAACATACAAAATCAGTTGTGTTTCTATACACTAACAATAAACTATCTGGAAAAGAAATTAAGAAAACAATCCCATTTAAATGGCATCAAAAAGAAAAAAAAATACTTAGGAATAAATTTGAACAAGGAAGTAAAAGAACTATACGCTGAAAACTACAAAACACTGATGAAAAATTTGAAGAGACACAAATAAATTGAAATACGTCCCATGTTCATGAATTGGAAGAATTAATGTTGCAAACTACCAAAAGCTATCCAGAGATTCAATGCAACTCATATCAAAATTCCAGTGGCACTTTCACAGAAATAGAAAAAAAAAGAAAAACTATCCTAAAATTCATGTAAACACAAAAGACATTGAATGGAAAAAGTGATCTTCAGCAAGGAAAACACAACTTTAGGCACCACATTTCCTGATTTCAAAATATAGTTCAAACCTACAGTAATCAATACAGTATGTTACTGGCATAAAAGTAGATACAAATACCAACAGAACAGAATAGAGGCTAGAAATAAATCTATGCACCTACAGTCAACTTATCCTTAACAAGATTGCCACAAATTCACAAAAGGTAAAGGACAGTCTCTTCAATAAGGGGTGTTGAGAAAACTGGATATCTAAGTGCAGAAGAATGAAATTAGATCCCTACCTCACACCATACACAGAAATCAGCTCAAATGTATTAGAATTAGATATAAAGCTGAAACTATAAAACTACTAGAAGAAAACATAGGGAAAAAGCATTCTGACATTGGTCTAGGCAAGAATTTTTTGGCTATGACCCCAAAAGCACTGGGTCCAAAAGCAAAAATAAACAAGTGGGGCTGCATCAAACTGAAAAGCTTCTACATAGCAAAGGAAACAATTAAAGAGTGAAGAGACAACCTAAGAATGGGAGAACATATTTGAAAACCATACATGTGATAGGAGTTCATATCTAAAATATATGAGGACCTTGACTCAATAACAGGAAAAATAAATAAATATCTTTTAAAAATGAGCTAAGAACCTGAATCCAGATTTCTTAAAAGGAAACATGCAAATGACTAACAAGTATATGAAAAGGTGCCCAACACCACTAATCATCAGGGAAACGAAAATCAAAATCACAGTGAGATACTACCTTCACACTTGTTAGGATGGCTGTTATTAAAAATACAAGAGATCACAAACATCCCACCATCCGTTGGTAGGAATGTAAATTGGCAAAGCCATTATGAAAAACAGCTTGGGGATTCCTCAAAAATTTTTAAATAGAACTACAGTATGGTCCACTCATGCCATCTCTGGGCATATATTTAAAAGAAATCAAGTCAGTATCTCAAAGAGATATCTGTACTCTACGTTCATTATAGCATCATTCACAATTGTGAAGATATAGAAAAAAACCTAAATATCCATTGACAGATGCATGGATAAGGAAAATGTGGTATATGGATACAATGGAATTTTAAGAGCCTTAAAAATCCAAGGAACAACCTGGATGACCCTGGAGGACATTATGCTAAGTGAAATAACTCACATACACAAAAACAAATACTGCATGATCTCATTTATATGTGGAACCTAAACAAGGCAAATTCATAAAAGCAGAGAGTAGAATGGTGGTTTCCAGGGTCTAGGGTGTAGGGGAGATGTAGAGATGTTTGTAAAAAAGGCTGTCTTTGAGAGTGATGCTTAGTTATGCAATATGAACAAGGTCGGGAGATCTAATTTACAGCATGGTGACTGTAGCTAATTATACTATACTGTACACTTGAAATCTGCTAAAAGAGTAGGTATTAAGTGTTCTCACCACACACACACACACACACACACACACACACACACGCACACACACACACGGTAACTAGGTGAGGTGATGGAAATGTTAATTAATTTGACTGTAATTATTTCACAAAGTAGACTTATATCAAATCATTGCATTGTGCACCTTAAATATACACGATTGTTATTTGTCAATCATGATTCAATAAAGCTGGAAAAAAAATCACATTATAATTTTGAAAAAAAAGAAAAACCAACTCCGCTCACACCTTGATTTTGAACTTCTGGCCTCCAGAATGTGACACAATACATTTCTGTTGCTTAAAGCCATCCACTTTGTGGTACTTTGCTATGACAACCATAGTGAACTAATAGAGGGTAGTAAAATAAGTTGGCATGGTGAATACAGCAACTTAACCAGAATGAAACTTACTTTTCCGGTTCTATCCCATGTGCTTTTTCTGGTAAGTTGGATGCTTTATATCTAGCAGTTCATTAATCCTCTTCTACTTCCCCCTTCCTATCTATACATTTTTAAAGTTAGCAGGAGCTTCCTGGTCTGGAATGTTGTACATAAGTCAAATACCTTCGAGCAAGATAAGAGTATGCTTTCTGCCTCTAGGATGCTTATGCCTGTGTCAAGGATACTCTCCGATGTATTCTAAAGTGAGATGTGACATTATCAGGTACAAGCTGGCTCACAAGGAATACCAAAACATGCTACTAGAGAGCTTAGATTTCCACAAAAACATCACCTTCTTAAATGTTCACGAATCACTGGAGCTGGGGCCTCTTAGGAATGGTCCCTCCCCCATGGTTCCAGCTCACCTAAGGAAGTAGAGATAAGGTAAAGGAGCCACCGCCTCTCATATTCTCCTAGTTACCTCATGATTCAGACCCCAAACGCTGTGTACACTAAAATGCTATACAAATGTTAACATGTTATTTCCATGTATGAAAATCCAGGTCTTGGAAATGATGGGATATAGACAGAGTTGGAAGTGATTAATGGCAGACTAATGAGATTGTATAACTATGCAGTCTATGAATAGAATCTTATAAAAAATGAACTGTTGTCAGAAGATATTGTGGTCTGCCAAAATGCCATTCCTGTAAGGGCCTTGTGTCCCATTATCAGCTCTGTGGCACCAATCATGTGGACACCATTGTCAAAAGTGTCATTAGAAGGCCTCTAAATTCTGATAAGCTAACCCAGTTCTGTTACAAGGCTTATTTTAAGCTGTCTTGTTTTTTGTTTTTTTTTTTGATTTTGGGTTTTTTTTTGTTTTTTTGTTTTGTTTTGTTTTGTTTTTTTTTTTTGGTCTCATTCTGGATCTTGAGAGCTCTTCTTAGGAGAGCAGTTTTTCACACAGTTCAGGACCTAAAAATCACTCTATGGTCCTATAAAATTATCTAATATTCAGCATAGGGTCTCTTGTTCTAGAAGGAGATTCACATCAGCCAGGTGGGATGTATCTATGAGTTCTAGGCTTTGTTCACCACATCTCCAGACAGAAGAGTGTTGGTCTGGTTACTAGTATGTCATGACACTTGACTAGGGCTCAGAAGCCAGGATTCTCCGGTAGCTTCGGGCCCACAGGCTATGGCTCTAGGGTGACAGTATATGACCCAATTTCAAGAAACTTGGATTATCATTCCAGCTCTCTCATGTTTTGACTTATATACTTAGGAGATCAGTGATGTACTCTGAACATTTTTTTCCCCTAGAAATTCAGTTCAATGAGTTTTGGAAAATATATATGTCCATGTAACCCACATACAGATCAAAGTGTAGAACATTTCCATCACCCCGGATGGTCCTCTCCTGGCTCTTTCCCATAATTCTCCCTGAATCTACAAAGAGATCATCACTTTTCTTACCTCTGTCACCATAGACCATAGAGTTGGTTTTCTTATTGCAGAAATGTGTACAACATGCACTCTTTGTATCTGGCTTCCTCCACTCAGTGTAATGGCTGTGAGATTGATCCATGTTATTGCATGACCAGTCGTTCCCCCTCTTTATTGCTGAGCCAAAGTCCTTCTATAAATGTATATATCTGAACCTTTCTGAATTAACAAAAGGGGTAATCTGAATTTCAGATCTAGAATCATTGCAAATAGCTTTGTGATTTGGGGCAAGTATTTGACTCTACTGACTTGTTTTCCTTACCTGTATAACATGGGGAATAATCTCAGCCCTCCCTCTCTGTTTAACGGTTTACAACCAGGATTCCACTCACTAAAGGTTTTCTCCTTCACCAGTATTACCACACCAATCCTGCCATCATCCTCTCCTGCCTGAACTACGGGCAAACCTCACACAAATCAATGTGTAGAGTAGTGGATGGTGTGTAGCATATAGACAGCAATGTATATATACTACAGCATGAATGCTTTCACGTGTAGCTTTTTTTCCCCAATATCATATCTGTGAGATTAATTCACATTAGTCTGCCAACTGACCTTACTCCTGTCCTTCTGCTACCGGCAGCCACGAACTTTTAAATGGAAGTGAGAAGACATCATTCCCTTCCTTAAAATTCTTCAAAGGCTCCCCTCTTCCCTTAGAACAAAGTAGAAAATTTTACCAGTCCCTACCTGGCCCTGCCTCCCCTTCCTCCCACCCATCCTCATGTTTTGCCCTTCTCGGGTCACTCAGTATACTTTGTTTCTGTGTCTCCAACATGCTCCATTCATTCCCAGTAAGGAATCTGAAGAATGCTTTTCCTTTCTATTACAAGTATGCTTGTTTCGTACATTTAGACTTCAGCTTAAATGTCCCTATCTCAGAGGGCGTTTTCTGATGTCTCTCAGTAGAGAATCATGCTAAGCACACAGAAACCGCTTACTTGTTATTTGTTAGGTGAATCAATAAGGATACTCTATAAATCAATAAGAATACTCTATAAAGCATAAAATGCATGTGAACACTTGTTAGTTGCTTTTAATAATAAACATACATAATGAAATATATACTCAGAAGTTTTATCATGTCTTTGTGACCACTATGAAAAAAGACTCGTTCAGATCTTGCATTCCAGAGGCTTCCACCTAAAATGTGCAATAAGAGAGAAGGAGACTGGAAATTAGCTAATGATGTGGAAATGATAACTGAGAAACACATTAGCCAAATTGCCTGAGGGTTTATGTCTGGCATGTGAGAGGCTTCATATGGGAGGGAAGAGGTGGAGAAGTCTTAGGGTCTGTAAAAAGACGAGATTTAAGTTTCAGGAGATACTGGGAAGGTAATGACAATAAAATTATTGTTGCTGATTTTTCCTTCTCACTTTTATAAATCAGAATGTTAGTGCATAGGGGTGCCTGAGTGGTCAGTCAGTTAAGCCTCCAACTTCAGCTCAGGTCATGATCTTACGGTTCTTGAGTTCAAGCCCTGTATTGGGCTGTCTGTTCTCAGTGCAGAGCCTGCTTTGAACCCTCTGGCTCCCTCTCTCTGCCCCTCCCCTGCTCATGTGCACATGTTCTTTCTCTCTCAAAGATAAAAAAAAACATTTAAAAAAAGTGAAGAATGTTAAAGCATAAATTATAAGTGAATACAATTTATGGTATCTTCTAAATAAATGCCATTTTCCTTCTCCTGAAATTAACAACATTCTGCTCTCCTGCTATCGAACATGCTGGCAGATTCCCACGGCAAACTCAACACTCAGGCTGGCCAACAGCTCGTCTCAAGTTCTCCTTTACCCCCTCCAGTCTCTTCAAGACAGAATTGCATTTCTTCCCAAACCTGTGGATTCACGTTGTTGATAAACTTGATAAAATATGAGTAGGAAAAAAAGAATTATTTTGGTGAAAACTACGTGGAACCTTTTGGAAAGACCTGACAGGGGTGATTTGCCTTATTTTGTTCTGTTGAAATAGGTATGGGCAATACAGTTATAGAAGATTTGGAAAGGGTTGTATAGATCCAGACATAGTCTGCACTCAGATTGCTGTAGGTGTCTTCAAGTTCCTCCCATAATTTAAGGAAATAGAAACTCAAATATTTGCTTTTAGGCAAGCTACTTCTACACAAAGAAAATTCTGGATCTACATCAAAAGATTAGCAAACAACAACTCTTCTGATTAATGAACTAACTAAAGGTTCTGACTTACGTGAGAAAAAGAATGCTTCCATGGAGCTGAATGTAATCTTTTTTCCTGCTATTTTGGAAGTATCAGTCATCAGAATGGAGAAATTGAGACTCTCATTCAACTTCATAATTGGCCATTGCAAAATCAAATGTTCATTTCTTAGTTCTCTTCATATGTGAATTTAAACTTTTGAAACAGTCAATTTCCTCCTTCTCCTTGAACTACTTTCTTCACTTCGTTCTCAGGAACCACTCCTTTTGTTCACTTCCTACCTGGATGCTAACTCTAATTCAATTTTCTCCCCCCCTGGTTCCTCCTCATCTTTTCTAACTCAGGGCTTAATTTTAGACATCACCTCATCTCTACAGCTCAGTCCCTTGGTGGTCTTATCTGGTCCCATGACTGTAAATATTATCTATACACCGATGACTCTCATATCTCTATCTCTAGCCTAGAGTACTCACTGGAACTCTGGCTTTGTATATCCAGCTGCCCACTCACTGTCTCCATTTGGATATTTAATAGGCATTTCAAACTTAGAATACTAAAAAACTCACTTTTCTTCCTCCTCCCATAGTCTTTATCTCAGTAAATAACATAGTCTTCATCTTTACCATAGTCTTCATCTCAGTAAATAACAACGTCATCCATCCAGTTATTCAGCTCCCAAAGCTTGGAGTGGTCTTTTATTTCTCTCCTTGGCATCCCAATTTGATCTATTAATGATCTGATTGGCTCTGCTTCAAAAGTAATGTCAAATTCAACCTCTTCTTACCACATGCTCCTCATTCAGTTCACTACCACCTTGAGCCTATGTTTTTACAAAGCCTTCTACCTGGTTCCCTTACCATCTATTCTCAGTGAAAAAGCTTGGGTATTAATAAAAAGAGAAATAATAAAACATCTTCTCTTAAGATTATTGTGAAGACTAAATATAAAGAAATTAGGAGCGTGTCTGTGGAGGGCAAGCCATAAATCTTCTCTAATGTTGTTGTTGTTTTAAGACATAGCTACACCAAATTCTCCATTTCTCCCATGAATCTTAAATAGAAAATTTAAGTTCCAGCCCCTGCATCCATAAATATGTTCATGTCTTTTTTTTTTTTTTAAGTTTATTTATTTTTGAGAGAGAGAGAGAGAGAGAAAGAGAGAGAGAGACAGGGCCTGAGTGGGGGAGGGGCAGAGAGAGAGGGAGACACAGAATCTGAAGTAGGCTCCAGGCTCTGAGCTGTTAGCACAGAGCCTGATGCGGGGCTGGAACTCACAGACTACGACATCATGACCTGAGCCGAAGTTGGACACTTAACCGACTGAGCCACCCCGGTGCCCCTAAATATGGTCATGTCTTAAAAACATTTCCTTGAACTTGCACCCCTCCTTAGCCTCCTGGTCTAACTCTGGCCCCTTCTAATGAACAAGCTTATTTCAGCACTAATGTACTCTCCTGGTAAGGCTTCCACATCTTGCATTCTCTCTATGTCTTTCTCCTCATCGCTTGGGTGTGCTTTCTTTCTCTATGTCACTGGTGCTACAATAAACAAATCCATGCCAGTGTTCTCTGCTTTTGTGAGTATAGACCATTCTTTCCCTCAATGTCTCTTCCAGTGATTTCCCTGATAGGACTCTTGATTCTTCTCTTACTCTTAGATGACTAATTTAATGTACATACCTACAGATCTTAGTTGCTAGTGTTTGTGAGGATTTTGATTCCAAAGCTTCGCCTTCTTCTCCACGCTTATACAGAATCATAGTGATCAAGCCAGTAGCCTTCAATACCACCTATTCTTCAAAGATTTCTAGTTCCCTATATCTCATTCAGATGGTTGTCTTAGCTTTAGAACACCTGAATATGCTCCTTAAAATCAAAATTATCAAAATGAGGAGATATGACAAAAATATTTATAGCAGCATTGTTTGCAATTAAAAGAAAAACCTGGAAATAACCTAAGGGCATGAACAGAAGTGGGGATAAATTGTAGTATAGGCAAGCCAATATACTGTTATACATCAGGGAAGATGAATAAACAAAAGCCACGCCAATAAACTTGGATGAATCGCAAATAATAATAATAATATTGAGTGAAAGAATTGTCACAGAATGCTACATGCTGTAGAAAAAATATACCATTTTATCGCCTGAGAATATATCCACAAGTGGCAAGACTGTGGAGGGAAGGAAGAGAATGATTCTGGATATTGGGATGGGGTTGGAAAGAAGCATGTAGGTGCCATCAGTGTTAGAAGGATCTTTCTTGGGGAGTGAGTTCACAAGTATTCATTTTCTTATTATGATTCATGACTTGCTTATATATTTTACATATTGTTTTTTTACATAACAATCTTACAAAAAAGCCAAAATAAGATTTATATTACTCCTAACCTAAGAGGCTTTTTTTCTTTTTTTCTTTTCTTGTCTTTTTTTCCCTGTGTTCCCTGTCTTGATTTATGTAAACAATTCATCTATTTGCTCCAGTTAGAAAATTTAATAGCATTAAAATTTTTTTTTATCTCTCACATTCAGCTATGAACCATGTTATAAGATTCCATAATCAATTTGATTTTACACAGACTCAGCCCTTGAGCCTAACTCTTTGTCTCTATTTCCATACAACTGCCACACTCAAGTTTAGGAACCCATCACCTGTGTTCCCTGCCTCCTGTAATTTATCTGAGGTCTTGCCCCCAAACACAAATTTAATTATCATTTTTCTAGTCTGAACCTTAACCCGTTTTCCAAACATCAGTCTGACCTAAGTTACCTGCACACCCCATCTCCTATGATTTGATAGCTATTTCTTTAACTCCTAGACCCTACGACCTGCCATTCTTCAAAGCATGTACTTTCATACCTTTATTTCTGTCTTTGCCTCTTCTTGGAGTGCTGTTACTTTCCTCCTGCATCTGCATAACATCTTCTTGTCATTTAAGGCTCAGACTAAATATAATCTCCACGACGTCAACATTGGCTCCCTACATACATTCATCATTTACCCTCTTGTGTTCCCATTGCTCTGTGCATTTTTGTGTCATAGCACTTGCGTTGTTATACAAGCTTACTCAATTCTGATGGTTTTCTGACTCCCTAACTAGACCATTAGCTTCTTAAAAGACTGAAAGATTGTCTTATTTGTGTTATTTATCATTGTAGGTGCCAGTCTGGAAGAACGGCACGATTACCTTCCATCTTCAATGTAAGTCCCAAGTTCAAGATTCTGTAACTCTGACTGATTTGTGGAGTTGTTTGATGACACAGAATAAGTGTTCTGTGACACATCTTCTTAAGTGTCCTTTCAAAAATCTTAACTTACTTATTTGTGGAAAGTAGTTATGATACTTATGGTATTACTAGGACCATATTAAAAATATTATGAAGGTTTATTCTTTGTAAACAAAAGTATGCACACAGTGGTGAGAAAGACTATGGGGACAAGGAAAGAAACCAATGCATATTGAGCACCTACGTGGCAGGAACTAGACATGACTCTTTTACACAATTATATTTAACCCTCCCAACAACCCTTAATTGTGGTTATTGCATTTTTCATTTAATGTTGGTGATAACGAGGCTCAGTGATCTTAAACTACCTTGGCTCAGGTCACACAGTAAGTTAGTGTTTATAAGTCAGGGTAGTCTAGGTTCTGCTGCAGTAAAAAGCAATCCCCAGAACTAGTGCCTTAAAACAATGAACATTTCTTCCTAACTCATTCTTTACAACCCAGGCTGATTTAGAAGGAGTTCTCTGCTCATCACAGTCACCCTAGGATCTAGGCTGACAGACCAAGCCTAACTCAAACTCTGTCAGACACCACTGGTAACATTTCATTGGCCAAAGCCCCACCTGGCCACACCTAACTTAAAGAGGCCAAAGAAGTATGATGCTTACATTTTTCCCAGATGGAAGAAAGCAAGAATCATTTGGGAAATTACATGAATGACCATTCCAGGCATGGAACTAAAAATTAAAACCACATCTGCCTAATTTCTGAGTTATTCCCATTTCTGGCACAGCAGCCATTTTATTTTATTTTATTTTATTTTATTTTATTTTATTTTATTTACCTTCTTTAGAATTAAATTAGATAATTAAATTAGATTACATTTTACAAAGAAACCTAATATATGGTCCTTGAGGAAAGAACATGGAATCTCTACTCCAGTGATTCTCAAGTGTCAGTGTCCATCAGGATCATTTGCAAATTCTAGGACTCCACATACAAAATTAGAATCTTCTAGGGGAAGGGAGGGAGCCTATATTTGGAATAAGCTCCCAGGTGTACGGGTTGCTGGTGGGGAACCATATGTTGAAATAACAATGCTCTAGGTCTGAGGTTTCAAACCTCCACCAATTTATTCTAACTTGTCTTGTTGCTTATTACATGTGCTTCCTTCCTGACGATTCTTCAGTATGAAGTGTAACCTGTGCTTCTTATGAACACATGGTCCTCTCAGATTCTCTCCTAAAGCAGAGTCACTGCCTCTCCTGAATTTCTTTGGGTGGGGGAGAGGACAGAGCTTACTGCATAATGCATTTCATCCCTAGATAACTTGAAAGAGGTTCGGCTTCAGGCAGTAGAAATTTTCAGATGATTCATTCTGGAGCCACTGATCAAAAGTACAGCTAATGGGAACAGGTGAGCTCAGGTGATTGATATCTTTCAAGGGACAGTGAACAAAATTCCTATCACTAGGAAAGAGGCTGCGTAATGAAACCAAGTACCAGACAGCCAGAGAAACCTTTCTCTCCCTTTAGGCTTTAAAATAAATTTAGTTATAGTGCCCTGCAAGCCTCAGACTAGACTAGAATCCATGTCTAAATGGATTCTACAATGTTGGCATCATGTTTCCGGGTCTGAGCTGATAGTGCCTGGTGGTGTTGGTGAATGAGTCAGGCAACGAATGAAATTGACAGGGCCAGGAAAACATCAAAAATCCCTCAGAAACACAGTGAAGGGGAAGAAAGTCAGCCCTCATCAGACAGAAAGGAGGCAATTCTCCCAGAGCTCCTGCATGTATATCCCTCGGAGGGAGTGTTTTGTTTCACTTGGCTCCCCGTGCCAATCAAAATGCCCCCTTGGCAGTGGATAAAATAAAATAAAGAAGGCAGAAATAAATGCCAAAACAAATTCATGCACAGAATGACCTTCCAAACGCTGCAAGGCCCAGCTAAGCTGTCCTCTACCAAAATGAACTAAAAGGGCAAAGGAAAAAAATCTGTAATTTAGCTTCAACTAGAAAAAAATCTTTAAAATGAGCTGAGGTACTAAAATATTTGCAATCTCTTTTTTCTGATGGTGACCTAACATTCAATGAGTGCCTGATAATGTGCCAGGTATTTTATATACATTTTCTCATATTATTTCATAATAGCATTGTGAGATGGATTTCATTGTCTCCAGTTCATGTTTGAGGAAATAAGCCAGAGGTTAAGTAAACTGCCCAAGGTCACACTAGAAAGAAGAAGTGAGTCTGAGATATTTATTTTGTTTTACTATAAAATTCATCATATTTCTCCCACACCAGACGGCCCCTCAAATTTCTATCAGAATAAGATACTTTTGACAATTCCAATGTCTTCATTCCCCTTTGTTTGATGGCAAGAAAAGTGCCTCATCCAAATGGTTGGCTGGCTGTTGAATGGCTGAAGACAAAAGTTGTAAGTGTACAGATATACATTTTATACCTATAGTTTAATTTAGGTATAATAACCTTGGTCCACAAGGCCAGACCTGATCTGCAGAAGTTATTCGGGACAATCTATGCTTCATTTCACTCTTTCTGAGTACTAACCAGCAAGGGCAATGCAGTTGAGGGCCACAGGCCAAGGCATACAAGGAGCTTTACATAATCCCAGTAGAAAAAGCCATAAAGAGTCCAAGGGCAGCTAGAAAAAGGAAAAGCTCCTGTCATCAGACCTATTGCATCATGGCAGCCTTGGAGAAAGAACTCAATAGTTGTCTCATCATTTCAGCATGTGACCTTGGCAGAAATCCACCCGGAGAGGAGAGATGGCCCACATAGCCTTCCTTGGTCCCATAGGTTCCTATGGGACTGATCACTGCAGTACCAGCCACAGTGAGACTGTCACCGACAACTCAGTAGTCTCCTCTCCCCTTAGATGCCTCATTCCCCTCACTGTGCTATTTGATAAGGAAAGGTATACTCCTCCTCCAGTCCACTAAACAAGAATAAAAGGCAGAGCAAGGAGCTTGAAGAATGCACTAACTCAGAAGATGCTAGCCGGTCATTAGATAAAAACTGAAAAGCACACAGGCTCAGCAGTCAGACGGACCCAACTCATCATCTAAACTCTGCTATTAATCAGCTGAGGGACTTTGGACAAGCTACTTAACCTCTCTGAACTTCACAGGGCCAATGTGAAAAACAAACATAAGTTTTCAAAGGGAAGCAAAGGGAAGTAGGGTGGCCAAGAGTTTTAGTCTTTAGAGTAAAACTGACCTGGAGACCAGCTCCATAATTGAATATCTGTGTGATACTATGCCAGGCAATGTAGTTTACTTTCTAAGCCTCGGTTCCCTCATCTTGGAAAATCAGGCTGATATATATACCTTGTGTTAGAGGTATACAGGACAACATCAGTGGAGCTTAAAAACCGCTCTGGTTGAAAAAGTAAGAAATAGCTGTGACATTACCATTCATACATTACACATCACGTAAGAACACATTCACCCAAAACACACGTATAAATACAATAGAATGTTTACCTGTGGGATGGGGAGGACATGGGAATGGGGTATAGGAATAAAAAGGGACACACAAATCAATTAAATGAAAGGGGTCCTTGTATAGATCAGTAGTTAAAACAGTGCCATATACATACTAAGAGTGATTAACTCAGCACTCTGGATCAGAGATCTTCACAAACCAACAATAAAATCAGGGGTGATAACTGGGTTAATCTCCTAGGACTGGTGGGGATTAAGTGTGGAAAATCTTGGGAAGGGTTTAACAGATTATGCGTCACTTGCCCCATGATGGTAATGATTATGTTAAGTTCCCTAAATGTTTAGCAACGTAGCAACGCTCCGTCCTGTTTTCCCACTATGAAGCTTGGATGGTTTTCTGAGGGACCTCCTCAGGTGACTTTTTTTTTTTTTTTTTTTTTTTGAGAAGCAAGTTATTGCCAAGAATATCTGCAAACTCCATTTTTCTACCTTTTCCACAATTCAGGTTTAAAAAAGTGGGAGACTACCTCCCCAAATTCACCCTTCCTTTTGCAAAAGACACAAGCAAAAAACTCTCAGATATAACATGGAAGACTAGACTTTGACCTATAAGAATATGAAGCCGATATCAGCTAAAAGTGAATGAGGCTAAGTTGATCATTTCTCCTCTTTGATATTCAAAATGACTTGGCCAGGTTACATTTATTTATGCATCGGGCTATTAAGGGGGCACAGTGGTCTTGTACCATCTAATCCTTTATTAAGCCAAAATTAAAAATAATTTCTGAATTCCATTATTAATATCTTCCCTCTGTGAAAAGTATCTCCCTCAGCAGACCCTATTGACATTCAGTCTAGACACTGCTGGAGGAACTCACTTCATGAATATCAATAAATGTGTTGCATAGAAATGGGATGATATAAAATTATTTCTGAGCGTTTGACAGTTGACAAAATGTTAGTATAATAATTAAAAGTGCAGCCTGTTTAAATGCTAGGTAGGTGTTCCTCGTGCAGCAGTGAACGTTGGTCATATGAGGACAGCTTCTTTGTTAGAAGGCAGCTTAGGGAAGAATCCTAACCTTACCTTCAGTTCATTTTGGCCTACGCCTTCAATGACTCTTATATAGAAAGAAAGGAAAGGGTTTCTTTTCAAAGTGCCTTCAAAAGCTCAGGTTATGCTCTTGATTTAGGAAAAAAAATCCAAAAGTATATTTGGATAATTTCTTGCCTTTTTTCCCTTCTCCAACGGCAGACAAATTTAAATGCTAATAGATTAATTAGAGGGTAAAAGAGGTCTGGTTGGCTGCTGTTTTACCCTTCACTTCCACTTTCTATCCTACCCCTCATTCAGCACCCTCTCCCACCCTGATATCTAATTCAGTTGTTCAGGGTAGGCATCTGGGCTTCACTATTTTTTTCAAAGTTCACCAATTCTTCCTGATGTACAGTCAAGGTCAATACCTGATGAACCAAAGCAATGTTTTTCAAACTTGAGTGGGTATAAAGTTCGCCTGGTGCGCTAGCAAAAAATACCAATTTCTAGGATCCACCCCCTTGGGATTTGAATAGTTCTTGGGTAGGACGTGGGAATCTGTGTTTTTAACAAACACCCAGGGATTCTGATTCAAGTCATCCAAGGAACGCACAATGAGAAACCTGGACTGGTTGCATTTTTCATTTTCAGCTTACACACGTTCCTCACCCCAGCTGTTGAAGAAATGCAGGTCAAAGAGCAGGACTATACTCTGTTGCCCTTAATCAAGATAGTTTAAATGAAGCCAAGTACAGTTTGCTGATAACATTTGCAGGAGCCAGCCCAAAAGAACATGGGGAAAGAGATGTAATATTTACCAAGCACTTACTATGCCCAAGGCATTATGCTCCTTAAGCCTCAAAACATACAGGTAGAAAGAGGTTACATATCTTTCCCTGGACCCTACTGCTAAACAGAGTGGAGTTGGAATTCATCTTATGTTCTTTCTAAATCCAAGGACCCTAGAAATGAAGGGCAATGGGTCAGGGGTTGGGACATCTGCCTACCAGTCTCTAACACTGACTCTTCCACCTCCCTCTGTGTTATGAAGCAAACACCCAAACAATCTGTTTCTATATCAGCATCTGGTCAGGTTGGGGATGGGGCAGGGTGGGGCAGGGTAGGGTGGGGTGGGAAGGTGGCATCTGCCTGTATCTGCTTCAGCAAGATCATGTGCAGGTAAAGATGCGTGAGGTTGTGCATGTGAAAGAACTTGAGATTTTTTGGAGGAAAACCATCATGCAGATGACTTAGATTTAATCTGTAAAAAAAGATACTAACATTTTTGGATACCCCATGCAATTTGCCCATGCATTCATTCATCAAACATGATTTCAACACCTAGTGTTTACAGAACCCAGAATCGGAAGGGTACAAGCTCTCTACAGGCAAAATATTTTCAGCTTGGTGAGAAAAGGAGGAAGTGAAGTGGATGGAAGACAGTGAAAAATAGAGAAGAGGGATTGAGGAAAGAAAAAGCAGGGAGATGAAGAGGTAGAATATGGGTCAGGTGGAGTTGGACAGGAATAGAACATATTTATGTTTGCATAAATGTTTTACACTTTACAAAATGCTTTAACATGCAGAGGAATCATCTTGAAGAATATTGTTAAAAGAGATTCCTGGACCCACCCCAGAAATTCTGAGTCAGTGGGTCTGGGCTGAGACTGCTGGTTGTAGGGTAGGTGGTAGTTTGTGGACAGACCATGCTTTTAGTGGTACTGATTTCATTCTCAGTACAATGCTAGGAGGCATTTAAGGGTGGTGTTATAATCCACCCCCCATTTACCATCCCCATTAAAAGCAAAAAGGAAGGGGGCTCCTGAGTCACTCAGTTGGTTAAGCATCTGACTCTTGATTTCAGCTCAGGTCATGATCTTGTGATTCATGAGTTTGAGCTCTGCATTGGGCTCTGCGTCGATGGTGTGGAGCCTGCTTGGGATTCTCTCTCTCTCTCTCTCTCTCTCTCTCTCTCTCTCCCCCCCCCCACTCTGCCCCATCCCTAGTTGCTCTCTCTCTGTCTCTCTGTCTCTCTCAAAATAAATAAATATACTTAAAAAATAAAAAATAAAAGGAAGAAGGAAGAAGAAAGAAGGAGAAGGAGAGGAGAAGGAGAAGGAGAAGGAGAAGAAGAAGAAGAAGAAGAAGAAGAAGAAGAAGAAGAAGAAAAGAGGAAGAAGATAAAGAAGGAGAAGGGGAAAAAAAAGTTGAAGTTCAGAGAAGTTAGGGAACCGGTTTAAGGTCCCAAAGCCACCAGGACTCTGTGATGCCAAGTCTTAGGCTCTTCTCCGTGTGAATGATTCAAGTTCAATATTCTTTGGGGTTGTGCATGGGGACATCTGAATGACTATTGCCTTCAAAGTGGAGACTTGCCATAGATACAAATATTGTCTTAATGGATTGTAAGGAATTTCCTTTAACTATAAATTCTCTGAGAAATAGTCCCAGCAAGATATAATCTATTTCTGTTCCTTAAAGAGTCAACATTCCCACAGCAGGAGAACTAGATACCAGAAGGTCTCTTTGTAAAAACTGGCGAGGTCTACAATCTCCTTCCGGTTAAGTTTTGACCACCTCTTGTGACTATAGTGAGGCTTAAATGAGAATTAACCTGACTGAAAGCACTTTTAACAATTCCTGACACAGAGTAGGCTTTCTATAAATGCTAATTTCTGTGTTTCCCTGTTCATTCTCAATCCACCTAATAATAGAGCGCTAGTAAAATAATGAGAATTTAAGGTACACTGAAATATAAATATAACCAAGACCCCTAATTTATCTTAGTCAATAAATCTCAGGATTCTGGTTCTGTTAGAATCCCCAATTTATATATGAGAAAACTGAGGCACAGAGTGGGAAATATCTTTTCCTATTTTCCCATTAATTCAAGGTAGAGCTAAAAGTTCAACCCAGGCAGTGTGCTACCTGAGCCTGCTTTCCCAAGCATGATGTGAAGTTGCTTTCCCAGATGGTCAATCAAGATACTTCCATTTGTCAAATGGCAGAAGCAAAAGGGTAAGACGAGAAGAGTAATCCCGGAGCTTGACTGCCAAGCCTGACCTTTTCACCAGCACCAGAGCATGGTTGGTAAAACAGTGCCCAGTGAACATCATTTATGCTACAGAAATGCCACTCTGTTTATTTTTTTCTGGGACAAGGACCAAGGAGAATGGCTGTCCCTTACTACTATTCTCACTTCTTTGGTCCTAGGGGTTTTTTGACAGTAAGTACACACTTTTGGGGTGCCTGAGTGGCTCCGTCAGTTAAGCGTCCAACGTGTGATTTCAGCTCAGGTCATGATCTTACAGTTTATGGGATCGAACCCCGTGTGGGGCTCTGCACTGATGGCATGGAGCCTGCTTGGGATTACCTCTCTCTTGCTCTCTCTCTGTCCCTGCCCCACTTGCACATGCTCTCTCTCTCTCTCTCTCTCAGAATAAGTAAATAAATTTTTAAAAAAGTAAACACTTTTGGTATTAAATCTCTGTGACTCCTTGAAACATTTCCTGTCAGCTCTTGCACTGGTAAGAGGACCTTACTCTACCATTTACTTATTCACTTCAATAGTTCTTGAACACAAATAGTTCTTGAGTACTTCTGTGTACAGATGGCGTGAACTTCTGGAGGTACACTGGAGGAACTTCTGGAGGCACCTTTGCCTGTCTTTGCTGTGATTTGTATGCAGTGCAGTGTTAAAGAGACATCCCAAAGACATAACTGTATTTCTGACTATAGAATTTCAAACTCATATAACAATCCGTAGTGAAAGATACAGGCTTTCATGAGACAGTCTGAGCAAAGAAGTGGACTTAGGTTGTTCATACAGAAGGCAGGGTCTGCAGCAGGTGTCAAGGAAGGCTTCCATAGATAAGTGGTCTTTTAGCTGAGATCTAAAGGGTGAACAGAAATCAACCAGGCTAACAAGTATGGGAGGAAGGGAGACAGAGAATATAAGATGGCTATGGAGAGAGAAGAGGGCAAGTTCAGCAACTGAAAGAATGTCTAGCTGCATAAAAGAACATTGACAGACCCTAAAGAAAGCTACCTCAGGAGAAAACAGTAACCTCAATATACACTTGCTATAGAAAGGACATAATAAGATCACTGGTTGGTTGATGCAACAGATGTGTATTGCAATTCTACCATGATCCAGTGTCTGTACTAGATGTAGGGAATGCAACAGAATGAATAAGATGTTTCTTGTCCAGTGGTTGAAAGTTATCATAAATTTTTCTGGGGGCAGGGCCCTGTTTAACTCATCACTGCACTTTGTACTGAGTGGGCACTCAGTGAATATCTGTTGAATGAAAAAGCAACTTCAGCTCACTAATTTTATTTTGATTATTGATCAAGTAAATACCGATGCATCAATTAATCTGTATTAACTTTAAACATACATATATATGTACAGGCATATATGTCTGTGTACATATGTATATGTGTGTACACACACACACACACACACACACACACACACACACGACAGCTCACCCAAGACTTAAGGATGTACAATGCTCAGGGAAGACAATTTGGCTCCAGAATTTTTTAAGTAACTAGCAATGATTCATATGTGCAGCTATGGCTGAGAACCTAGGTGACCTCAAGTTTAAATAAATAGTTCTAGGTTCCCACGGTAATGGGAAAAAATTAAAATTCAAGCATTTCAACACCAGTGATTAGCCATTTATTTTCTGCCCCCCCCCCCCAAAACTTGATAAATATCACCATGGAATCTCAATAGTGACAGTAAGCTCACTATCTCAAATAGAGATTGGGACACAAGCCATCTTAGGAGGGCTTATCAGACTAGTTTGAAGTCTGTGCCCCTAAGCCCAAAAACAGATCTAGAAAGGCCTCTCAAAGGGGTATATGTCCTGGTAATTGTTCTTATAGGGAAATGTGCTTAGTTTCCCATTTACTGTTGTATACTGGTGACTTTAATGAAATAAAAACTTATGTCCCCCAGTCCCCCCAAAAAAGCCTGATGAATTTTGACAAAAAAAAAATGTAGAAGTTGAATCTTAGCAAATGATTCTACCTCTCTGCTGATGACCTTAGCCTCCACTTGGTCTTTAGCCATGGCAGGTGAATGTTTCTATGTAGCTTAATTAGTTAACCATAGTTAAGTGCTTCAAGAGCTCATCAATTTGGCATTAAAGGACAATTACCCATCATCACTGGATTCCCAGGCCACCTGGTGAAGTTTAGTCACATACCTGTCCCTGAGTGAGGAAAATCAGGCAAGGGCAGAGTATTTTGCTAAAGCTTCACAAACACAAGGCATGGTCTGCCCAGCTACTGAAACTCACAAAGCCCATGGCGAGGAACTCTTTAGAGAAAGGGAGTGAGGCTAAAACAGGCATAAACCTTTTTTTAGCCCAATCTCACCTGAGCCATGTGAACTCCCCTCCTAGCCTGGATCTGCTCCACCTGTGATTGGCTCCATTTGTTTTACAGGAAACTTGCCTTTTTGAAAGGGAGCTGCTAAGCTTTTCAATGCCTGGAGCAGAACATGTTAGTGCCTTGATTCCAAGGGTGTGGATCACATAAATCTGAATAGTTCTGGTTTCGGTGGGAATACTGAAACCTCTCTCAGCTGACGCATCTACGAATTAAAGAAGCATGACAGCTTTGAACCGTTGTCAAAAGCTGCATGGAGCCTCATTTCTGGAAGGGGTGTTCCATTTTCTGTGATTTATCTTGGAAGCATCTCCTTCTTAAATCTTTCCTCTGTTTCCTTCACCTACTTTATTTCGAGTTCTCTTTTGGCTCTGCCAGGATAGGTTAAAATACCAGGAATGTGGAGACTGAAAATAATTTAGGGAATCTATTATTACATGGTGTTGGCAAAAATATGAAATTTCAATGTTTTGTCAAGAGCTTGTTTTTGAAAGATTTCTGTGTCTACCAACATATGTGCACATCTCACATACACCTCATTTTGTTTTTAGTTGTTGTTTTTGCTTGCTTGTTTTTGAGAACAGGAATTTGCAAGCTTGAGAAAGAAATCTTATCACTATAAGTGACTGGAGATTTTTCTGAGTCCCCCGTTGGCAAAAAGTATATTGTTGAAGAGCAGTAGTGGCTTTCATAAATGCAATTGAGTGACTTTCCAACTGATCGTAGAGGTGTCACCAAAGAAAGCATTGATGTTTTGTGTTCATGCATTGAGCAAATTAGCATTTGGGGCCTATTTTGTAGCAAGACTAGTGTCTAGGGGATAAAAAGGATAAAGACAAAAAGTGAAACCTACTTTTAAGACTTACGATGTTGTGAAGAAGGTAAGAATTCTGTACATTATGTTCCCAGGGAAAATATTCAGATGCTCTGAGAATTGGTGAGAGGGAAGCATGGCTGGGCTGCTGGGTTCAGGCACTACTTTGATGAGGAGAAGACACATGGAGGAGAAGGCACTCGAAGTACAGTAAAAAGAGGAAAATCCTCTTTTTGGTAAAGGAAAGGAGGTGATGGGAGGAAAATCGTTAAGTTAGAAAGCAGAGCTGTGGTACCAATTGTTGGTGACCTTGAGTTTATAATAATGACCATCTGCTCGGTTATGTAATTTCTTCTCAGTACTCCCAGAATGTACGGGACAAGCCCAGAAAAGGCAATAGGGATTCACCCATGGATAGGGTGAATGACATTGAAGTTCAAGGTAAAGAAAAGGCAAAAGTGTCATTGAAAAGGTGACGTTTCAAATCTAAAATGGACTAAATATAAAGGAGGTGGGATGTGGGTCAATAAACATCTTGTAATTAGAGGAATACAGTGAATATGGTATCGCTGAAGATTAACTGGAGAGACAAAAGCTTGAGAAAGCAGATGGTCCATATGGTCCAGAAAGGTACATTCTGCGAGATGATGCACTAGGAATAGGAGTAAGTGATTGGAGAGGAAACTCACAACATTACAGTAAGGAGGAAGTATTATCTGAGGGAGGGCCTTTGCCAGTGTTCAAGGAAAACTGCAATTCAGGGCAGAGTAGATTTTGTGGGATCAGATAATTGATAAAGATAATGAGACTCAATTATAGATGGATGAATATTCTATACCCTTAGATTCAGTTCAGTTCAGGTCTGGAAATGAGACCTAAAAGTTCTGGTCTTGACTTTGGCTTCCTTTCCTCCAATCCTTGGATGAGATGTGTCCATTGGAAGGTAGAAAGGAAGATAACTTAGAAACAGTGGTATAGGCCACTGCTCAGGAGACTGTGGGTGTAATAAGCAGAATAATTCCCCCCTCCTCAAAAATGTTCACATCCTGGGGCGCCTGGGTGCCTCAGTTGGTTAAGCATCCAACTTCAGCTCAGGTCATGATCTCACAGTTTATGAGTTCAAGCCCTGCATTGGGCTCTCTATTATTGTTAGCACAGAACCCTCTTTGGAGCCTCTGTCCCCGTTTCTCTCTGCCCCTCCCCTGCTTGTGCTCTTGTTTTCAAAAATAAACATTTAAAAAAACTGTTCACATCCTAACTCTCACCGAATCTGTAAATGGTTTATCTTACATGGAAAAAGGGTCTTTGCACAGTAGACTAAATTAAGGATTTTGAGATGGACAGATTATCATGGATTATCCACGTGGGCTCAATGAAATCATCAACATCCTTGCAAGAGGGGAGCAGGATGTCAGACCAAAGAGGGGATGAAACACTGCTGGCTTTAAAGATGGAAGAAGAGGGGCACCTGGGTGGCTCAGTCGGTTGAGCGTCTGACTTCAGCTCAGGTCACAATCTCGCGGTCCGTGAGTTTGAGCCCCGCGTGAGGCTCTGGGCCATCAGCCCAGAGCCTGGAGCCTGCTTCCGATTCTGTGTCTCCCTCTCTCTCTGCCCCTCCCCCATTCATGCTCTGTCTCTCTCTGTCTCAAAAATAAATAAATGTTAAAAAAATAAAAATAAATACATAAAGATGGAAGAAGAGCCATGAGCTACGGAATGCAGACAGCCTCTGGAAGCTCTAAGAGGCAAAGGAATGGATTCTTTCCATGAGCCTCCAGAAGGAATTTCCATTTTGATTTTAGCCCAGTAAGACTCATTTTGGACTTCTGACCTCCAGAACTATAAGACAATAAATTTATATTGTTTAAGCCACTACATTGTGTTAATATTTTTACAGCAATAGTACGAAAACAATACATTGGGTTTAAGTGAAATGTTGGAAACATATTCTGAGATAACAGATGCCTATGTTAGCTGGGGCCAAGCTAGACACAGATGACAATGAGCCTGTCACTGGAGGCACCAAATGAGGTAGACACAGAGGAAGGCACAACAGTAAGAGAAAAGATGGGGTGAACTAAGGGGTAAAATATAAATAATTTACCTCAAAAAATGCCTGAGCAGAGAATGGAGAAAATGCTTAGCACAGTAAACTGGAATATAATTAAGTATTTAATATATGGTTTAAAAATGGTTTGTTACAGTGTTGACTTTCCTGCCAGCAAAGTGATCCCTTGGAGGGTACAGAGCTCAGAGAACATGTGGTTGGGTCTTCCCTGAAGACAGTAGCCTACAGATAAAATTTGATTCTCTTGAATATCAAGGAAAGCCTTGAAGTGAGGAAAGGCCTTGTGCATGAACAGGAATGGGTAGCAGGAAGGAGAACAAATGATATGCAGCTTTCTCACCTTGGTCCTCCTTGCTTGCCAGGCTGACTGTGCTCAAAAGAGCTTCAGGGATTTTTAGCACCAGCTGACATGCCGCTGTGTTCCACCTCCAGCTGCCTCCCTCCCTGAGTCATTGCCCAGCCTTCCACCTGCAGCAATGCCAGAGATCTCTTTGAGATAGGTCCTAGTGCTTACTCATCTCTACGTTGCCATCACATAGTACAATGCCCAGCAAATAGCAAGTGCCCAGTTAATTTCCATTAAGTGAACGAACAAAGGAACAGCGTTCTTCTCTTAAAATATTTAAAGACAATATTGCAGTGAGAGGGTATTACAAGGCAGTGAGTAATCCCGTGCTCAGATTTGTGGTCCAGATGAATGGTTTCCAAAAGCTGCTCCACATCAATCTACCAACTGATGTCAGACCAGTAAAGATGCTTGGTTCCCGCCCTGTTGATTATGATTCAGTAGGTCTAGGGTAGGGCCTAGGCATGCATTTCTTTAACAAACTCAGCAAGGATTCTACTTTTCAGGCAGGTCTGTGAGCCCTTGGTCTTGACCTCAAAGAAAAGAGATCATTATGGATTAGGGTGATCAGAGAAAGATTGAGAAGTTAGGATCTCAACTGGACCTTCAAACACGGGCAAGTTTCAGTAGATGAAGAAAAGAGAAAGAACATCTGGGGAAAAGACACAGAGGGACAGACCCCATAAGAAGCAGGATTCTGTATCATTTGGCCTTCCCACCTGAAACGCCATTTAGAAACTGTATCACTTACTCCTGCAAAATAAGTCGCCCCAAAATGTAGTGCCTTAAATAATAGTCATTATCTATCATCTTTCTATTTCTGAGGATTAAGAATTCAGGACGAGCATGGCTTGACTTTCTTGAATTGGGGTATCTTAGGAGGTTGCTTTCTAGATGGTGACTGGAGCTGAGGTTATCTCAAAGTCAGATACTTGGGTTGGAAAGACTCAAAGGCTGTAGCTTGGAAGATCTGGGGCACCCTAGACATCTTTTTGACCTATGCTGTCTCTCTACAGAATGGTGGATTAAGATAGGTCGGACTTCTTATATGATGACCTAGGGCTCCAAAAGCACGGGTTCTGGGAGAGTGCCCTGGAAGGAGGAGAGAGAGGCAGAGAGAAGGAAGAGCTAAATAGTGATGCACACGTAAAATCCAAAATGCATGCAGATGGAGAGATGAATGGTAGACGGGCAAGGGGCCCAGGACCTTTGGAGGTGCTTAATTTAACTTTGGCCAAACACCAAGAGGTTATCCAGTGCTTTTTATTGAGCGACAATATACCAGTACACCACACGAAAGAATCATCCTAAAAGATACTAACTTCACAAAGTATTATTTGATATGGACTTATAACAAGGATATCCAATAAACCCTTCCAGTTTTAAAAGCAAGTTTCAATAGTCGCTGAAGGCCAGGGAGCATATTTACAAACAAATTAGCTTTTGTATAGTTGACAGAGCTCTATAACCTGAAGCAAAAGACCAGAGCCCCACACCTACCATCTGACAAAGTTTGTGATCCTGAGCAAAGCCTTAACCTCCTTCCTGATCTAGCTGTTTACTTCTCCAATTTCATCTCCTTTTCTATCTTCCTTACGCCTCACGGTCCAACTTTTTAGATTAGTCTCTATCTCCCCAAAGCATAAAAGGCTCTCTTGTCTCTCTGCTTGCGCTCATGGCCATCTTTCTGCTTGAGATGCTGTCCTTCCCTACTGCTCCCTATCTCTAGCAGGTGTCACCCCTGCCTTCCCTGAATGTACCTGTATCATTGCCCAGGTGTCGTTTTCACCACCAGACTAAGAGTCCCTTAAGGGCAATTCTCTGTCTTAATTAGCTCCGTCATGTCTGCATTGGGCATAATGCCTGAGGCAGAATAATCTATCCATAAATACATATTGTGTTTAGGTGAATAAGTGAATGCATATAGGCAAGAAAGAAGGAATTATTTTAAAATGTGGACCACCCATTCTTTGGCTTCATTAGACACTGACACTGATTGGACTTCAGAGGATGTTGGCAAAATTAATCTTTTCATGGTCATCATGTTTCAAGATGGAAAAATAAGTGAAAACAAAAAACTTACTGTGTCTGGATAACACAATGAAAGCCTTTGCCTTATGAATTTTTGTCTTTTTTTTTCCTCTCTGAGAATCCCATGCAAAGGTGAAGGTGATCTTGGGAAGCCCCAAAGTTTATCTCTGTATCAAAGTGCATAGCCCCTTTTACTTTTGGCTACCAGGGACAGTACATAGCTTCTTCTGTTCCAGAAAGATGTAACAAAGGTAAATTCATCCCTACTGGGTTCAGGATGCTTCAAGTAAAGATGAACAGCAATCTGACTCTCATCTCACTGGAATAGCCAAACTCACTGGGATGGGGACAAGTGGGATGGTGTTGAGGCGGGTGGTGCTGGCCCTGTCTCTTTCCCACTCCTGCAAGATGTTGGGCTAGAATGTGGTGGCCACACAGATATCCCCTGTGAGCCTGCCACTGCCATTCACTAGCAAGTTGACTTCCCTATTCACAGTGTCAGTTTCTTCACCCACGACCTTATCATGCTCAGCTCAAAAAATGGGAACTGTTGTTAAGACTGAGATACACTTAGCAAAATGAGCAAGGCTGTTTTCTAATATGCAGAGGTGCTCACAGAGGTTATCTTCTCTTCCCTTCTCCCACTTGACCCTCTTCAGAAGATAGCATTCTAGCTATCTATGATAAAGAGGTCATTTCTGGCTTCCCTTTTCTGCTTAGTAAGGACAGGGTAGGGCTCTGGTATCTGGTATGTATCTCTCTGGCTTGCATACTCAGGCACACCCAGCCACAGGGCTTTGTTTCCTTAACCTCTAGTTATGTAATAGGTAGGTGTAGGGCCCTGGATTTATTTCCAAAAGGACCTGTTTCAAAATCCCTGCTGATTGCTCCAGGCTCTGAGCGTGTGTATGAAAGAGAAAGGCCCACACATGTTTCCCACTTGAAGCACCAGGCCTGAATTAGGTCATGCAATCACTGCATTTTTCTCCATTTCAAAAGCTGCTGCTATGACAGCAGGTTAGGGCCACAGAGAATAAAGCAAGAGCAGCTAGTTGCTTAACCTTGGCCTGTATTTACACATACATGTTGGCAGGGAAATGGTGACTCATTCCCTTTGCTGGAATACAATGAGTAGGCCAGCTCCTAATGACTTTATTTCAAAGGCTACTTTCCTCCACCTTCAGATAAATCCTCTACAGCTGAATTTAATCTCTGGAAGTGTGGGGCATGTTAGGAAGAGTATTAACCTGTTCTGACACCTAGGGCACCATTGGGTAACACTTAGGGAGTACATAGATGGCATCCAAGGAACCCTCCCAAAACCTGTGGGAAGGGAAATAAGTAATAGTTGATGATTCATAGATTGGTGATGGTGCCCAATGAAAGTTACTACCTACTATGTGCCAGGTGCTTTGTCTATATTTTTTTCTAATTCTCATGTCAACCTTGCTCATTTTGTAACTGATGCTCAGGCAGGTTAAGGAATTTCTCCAAGGTACTAAAGTTAAGAAGTAGCAAAGTTGGGGGGCGCCTGGGTGACTAAGTCGGTTGAGCGTCCAACTTCGGCTCAGGTCATGGTCTCATGGTCCGTGAGTTCGAGCACCACATCGGACTCTGGGCTGACAGCTCAAAGCCTGGAGCCTGCTTCGGATTCTGTGTCTCCCTCTCTCTCTGCTCCTAACCCACTCACATTCTGTCTCTCTCTCAAAAATAAATAAACATTAAAAAAAAAAAAAGAAATCACATTTTTTGTTCATCCATAAGAAGCAACTCCTGATCCATTAAAAGCTTATCATGAGATTACAGCAATTGGGTGATATCTTAAGGCTCCACTTCTAATTCTAGTTCTCTTGCTATTTCCACCCCATCTGAAGTTATTTCTTCCCCCGAAGTTGTGAACCCCTCAAACTCATCCTTCAGGGTTGGAATTAACTTCTTCCAAGCTCCTATTAATGCTGAAATTTTGGCCTCCTCTAATAGTATTGAGAATGGTGAATTCTCTCTGGAAAGTTTTCAATTTACTGTGCTCAGATCCATCAGAGGAATCACTATATATGGCAGCTGTAGTCTTACAAAAGGTATTTCTTCAGTAATAAGACTTGAAATGTGGAATGACTCCTTGATCCATGGGCTACAGAATGGATATTGTATTAGCAGGCATAAAAACAACATTAATGCCATTGTATATCTCCATCGGAGCTCTTGGGTGACTAGGTACATTTTGAACAGAATCTTTTGTTTTCCTTTTTTTGAGCAGTGGATCTCAACAATGAGCTTAAAATATTCAGTAAACCATGTTGTAAACAGATGTTCTGTCATCCAGGCTTTGTTGTTCCATTTATAGTGCACAGGGAGAGTAGATTTAGCATAATTCTTAAGGGTCCTAGGATTTGTGGAATGGTGTATGAACATTGGCTTCCACCAAAAATTATCAGCTGCATTAGCTCCTAACAAGAGAGTCAAACTTGCTGAAGCTTTGAAGCCAGGTACTGACCTCTCTCTAGCTATGAAAGTCATAGAAGATATCTTCTTCCAGTATAAGAGTGTTACCTCTACATTGGAAATCTGTTGTCTAGTGTAGTCACCTTCATTAATTATCTTAGCTAGGTCATCGGAAAAACTCGGTACAGCTTCTACATCAGCACTTGCTGCTTCCCCTTGCACTCCATGTTATGGAGACAGCTTCTTTTCTTAAACCTTATGCACCAACCTCTGCTAGCTTCAGACTTTTCTTCTGCAGCTCTCACCTCTCCCAGACTTCATAGAACTTCAGAGTCAGGGCCTTGCTCTGGGTTAGGCTTTGACTTAAGGAAATCTTGTGGCTGGTTTGATCTTCTATCCAGACCACTGACACGTTCTCCATATCAGCAATATGGCTGTTTTTCTTTCTTATCATTTGTGTGTTCACTGGAATAGAACTTCTCATTTCCTTCAAGAACTTTGCCTTTTCATTCACAACTTAGCTAACTGTTTGGCACAAGAGGCCTAGCTTTTGGCCTATCTTGGCTTTTGACATGCCTTTCTCATTGAGCTTAATCATTTCTAGCTTTTGATTTACGGTGAGAGACGTGCAGTTCTTCCTTTCACCTGAACACTTAGAGGCCATCATAGGTTATTAATTGGCCTAATTTCAATATTGTTGTGTCTCAGGGAATGGTGAGGTCTGAGGAGAAGAAGGAAGATGGGGAACGGCCAGTTGTGCAACAGTCAGAACACACACATTTATCAATTAAGTTTGCCATCTTATATGGGCGCAATTTGTAGTGTCCTGCAACAATTACAATGGTAACATCAAAGATTGCTGATCGCAGAACACCATAACAAATATAATAGTAATTAAAAAGTTAGAAATACTGTGAGAATTATCTAACTGTGACACAGAGACACAAAGTGAGCAAATACTGTTGGAAAAATGGCGTCGATGGACGTGCTCAATGCAGGGTTGACACAAACCTTCAATTTGTGAAAAATGCATTTATCTGCAAAGTGCAATGAAGCAAAGTGCAACAAAATTAGGTATGCCTGTAAGTCCAAAAATTAAGATAGAAATAAATAAGGATAGTAGCATTAAGATGGTGAGATGCTCTTTCCATAAACATGTCCTTTAATGCTGTTTCATATTTAATGTTTCATATTTCAGAGAGAGAGAGAGAGAGAGAGAGAGAGAGAGAGAGAGAGGTGGGGGAAACCAACTGAAACAAAATCTTGGAGGAAGATTTTAATTTTTATCCCTCTTTGAAATTCACTACATCGAGCAAAATAAATTTTTTGGTGCTAAGGAAAATACTGGATGGCCAATGTAAAACTCACATAATTGCTAATGATATTTAATTCTGGCCCAATTAGCTCTGTTTGGGGGTGGGAAAAGCACTCATCTGACTGTCCCAGAAAATAGAACACTTAGTATGGATAGTTAGTTCTCTAGCCATGTGGTTATGAACAGGCCATCCCAGGCCAAGCTTCCAGTAATCTTGGAGGAGAGCAAACTCATTATAGCAAATGTAAAGGCCAGAGTCCCTGTGCAATTCATTTGTTTATGTCATGTGGCATCCTCCCTAAATTGCATTAGCTTCCTTGCTGCCACCTGGAGAGGAGCCTGTGATTATGCTCCTACATCAGAGAATAGTTAGAAGTTGGAGTGGAATATCCCAAATATCCCATTGTTACTTTCATTTTCTTGATGGTGAAATAAATAATGCAAATGTTCATGCCTGATGCGATTTTCTTAGTGGCTCTAGATATCAGGTGCCTGAGTACCCCCAATATTTCAGGTTACTGAGATCACTGTCCTTTAGTGCTTTCAATAAAATCAACCAAGATTTAATACCTTAAAAGATGGAAACACAAAGTATTCCCCCATCCTAACCCTTCTCCAGGTAATTCTTGGATCATCAGGGTGTGATTAGATGATCACAAATTATACTTCTAATCACCTTTGCCCCATTTTTTTTCTGATTTGCTTTTCTTTCTAGTGGTCTAGCCTCTTTCTAGTGGTCTCCCTTTTGGGTTCTGTAGAATTTTAACGCTCCTCCCTTCTAGTAGGTTTGACTGAAGTTTTGGGGCAACAGACATAGTGGGCAGGAAACATTTCATGGGGCATCACAAGTAACCTGATGTTGGCTCTTAGAGACCTCAGTTCCCCTGACCCTGGGCTTTTCCTGCTCTTGAGAACTTGTTGCTGGCTCCCAGTTCTCAGCCCAGGACTTCTCACCATCTTGTTAAATCTTTTTTTTTTTTTCCTATATGCCCTTAATTTCTACATTTCTCATATTTTTGGGCCCCTTCAACTAACTCATCTACTTGTACTCCCCGGAGAAAAATATTATGTTACTTTTACAGAACAATTTAATATTCTTTTTGTTACTCCTCTACTTACTAGATCATTCCACGAGATCTCTTAAGTATATAGATATGCTGAGAATTTCCTAAATCATCGAGTCCTGGAAACTTCTACTTAACAGTCTTCCCACAACCTCTTTCCTTGTGCATGTTATTATGAGCAGCAAGATGAAACCAAGCTGAACTTTCAACGTTTTGCTTGGAAATTTCATCAGCTAAATTTCCAAGTTAATTATTTACAAGCTTTGTTTTCTACATAACTTCAGGGCACAATTCTGCTCAGCATTCTGCTTAGCTCCCCTTTCCTCCGTTTCCAATAACATTTCCATCAGAGTCCACATCAACACTTTCAATATCCACATTTCCACCAACAGTCTGTTTATGACATTTTCGGTATTCCCCAAGACAAGGCATATTTTTTTTCCTGTCATGTTCTTCACTTCCTTCTCAGTCCTCTCTAGAAGAATCATTAACATCCATATTTCTACTAATAATTTATTCAAGAAAATCTAGCTTTTCTATCATGCTTCTCAATAATTTTCCAGCCTCTGCCCATTGGACAGTTCCAGAACAACATTCACAGTTTTCTTTATTACAAAATCTATGATTTCTATCAACATAAAGAATCGAGTGTAGGGGCGCCTGGGTGGCTCAGTCAGGTAAATGTCTGACTTTGGCTCAGGTCATGATCTCACAGTTCATGAGTTTGAGCCCTGCATCCAGCTCTGTGCTGACAGCTCAGAGCATGGAGCCTGCTTCAGATTCTGTGTCTCCCTCTCTCTCTGTCCCTCCCCCGCTCATGCTCTTTCTCTCAAAAATAAATAAACATTAAAAAATTTAAAAAAAATAATCAAGTGTACACATTTTGAAATATTTCTAATAAAAATTGCAGTGGTGATTTCTATTACACAGAGTGAGAATAGATAAACAAATGAGAATATGCAAAAACATATTTAAAAAGAACAACATAAGAGTACATTTCATATGGATTGTAACATTATAAGAATTATAATAGTAAATAATATCTTGTTCAAGTGAATGAAATAATATAGGGAATAGCCTAATCATATTAGTATAAACGTATTCATCACTTAATACCTGCTAGGTATTATTCTTCATGGTTGCACAAATGAACTCATTTAAAATTCATGACAATCCTTTGATGTATGCATTTGCGTTAGTCTTCTATTGTTTCCATAATTGGTCAAAAAATACAAAGGAGTTGCTATGGTCTGGATATATGTTTCCCCTCAAAACATATATGTCGAAATCTTAATCCCCAAAGCAATGGTCTTGGGAGGTGGGGCCTTTGGGAGGTGCTTAGGTCATGACTTAACCTTCTAAAATTAATTAAAATGGTTTACCACATTAATAGATTAAAGGAAAAAAATCTGATGATTGTCTCAATAGATACAGAGAAATCATTTGATACATTTCAATATCTATTCATGACAAACTACAAAAAACATTCCCTAACTTGATAAAGAGTACTTACCAAAAACCTAATACAAACATCAGGTTAGAGGCTGCTTCAATTATATCCATGAAAGACAATGGTGTCTTACATTAGGATAGTGGCTAGTATTTGGGGGAGAGGGTGGAAGATGGAGGGAAATGGATATGGGAGAATTGATCATCTCCTTAATGGCAGAAACCCAACACCACACATATTTTTGGAAAAGCTCCTAGTCTAGGGTTCTGAATATGGCATGTCTAAAACATACTTATTGACTGATAGATTTTTTTTTAAATGTGTCATAAGACAACACCATTGTTTCAGAGTGGTGTAGTCTGGATATTATTGTAGACTCCAGAAGATTCTTGCTTGGAGTTATTCTCTAGTCACAATTCACCCACAGTATTTGTTGTACCAAACATTACACCTTTCATAGTCAGTTGCCAGAAGACCTCATTTGTCCAAAACCCCAAACTAGAATATTTCAGTATAAATTTGTTCCGGACAATTACTTTCTTTGAATAGTGCCCACAATAATAGATTGCTGTAAATGATATAATTTTTCCTCCAGTGATTAAAAAAATATTAGACAAATATTTGGCCTTAAAGGGCATTATGAGAAGGAATAGGAAATGTACTAGATAAAACTTGAAGGGGCTGGGCTTTTAGTCCCGCCTAGGTTACTAAACAGATGTGACATTTGATGGGACTCAAAATTTTAGGCTCCTATTTCCTATTCTGAAATGTATTACATGATTTACTCATTCATTCAACAAGTTAAGAATTCATTACGTATCAGTCATTATGCTCCTGCCCATGTTATATAGGTACATAGTTTTTGAGAAAATCAATACTAACAGGATTTCTGGAAAGCACACCATGAAAAGTAACTTGCTATATAAAAGCTGATGGGTTTGGGGCATGTGATAATTGAATAGCTACTGATTTACCAGATAAGTCTCAATCACCCCATCGGTACTTGTACCATGTTCAGCTCTAGGGGTATGTTGATAAGAACAGAATTAAGTACTAAACTCAACACCAGGATCATGCACCTTCTTTGCAATATGGTAGAAAAGAGACGAATCCTAGTCTGCCTTAACTACGTGTACAACCTTGATCCCATCACCCAACTGTCTTCTTATGAGTTCCTGAAATAGATCTTGAAACAAAAACTTGGGTGTAGTGAGTGCATTTGGAATTTTATCCCAAATATGGGGAAAGTGACACAGAAAGAAGAAACAAAGCACTACATGTCTGAATGAGCCATTGCCACTGTGGGCCTCTGGCACCCAGTCCTTCTGGAGACCGTCTCAGTAATCCTGTAAAATCTACCTCCGAAGTATCTGGCCAAGGGGCAGCATGGTTGAGACAGTGGTTCACTGATCCTTCTCTCTCACTGTGTGACTGTTCCTTCTGGCACTTCAGGGCTGCTGTGCCTGTGAATGGAAAACTACTTGAAGTGGGAAATTGTCAGCTTCAGGTGAACTCAGTGGTGGGCTCTGGGGATGTGGAGTAGGAAATCAACAGCATCTGTTACAATAACCAATCCCAAATTTGATTTCCTGGTCTATAAATAAAAATGCCTTATCCATTACAGCAGAGTTATGGACATTAAAATTTTCTATGTCCATTTTTATTAAGAAGAAATGTTTGCCCTAAATGTTTTGGGGAAAGGGTGATAGCCATGAAAATATGCAGCAGCATGGTTCTTATAGCACACGAATCCTATGACCTGGGAAGCAAGAGTTATAAGACTGTCTTGTCTTCTTCATCTCCTTTGAGCATGATCCAAGAGAAGATTTTGATAGGAACTTGATGAAAGAGGCCATGTAAAAAAAGCTTGAGTTCACTGCAAATGTTTATTTAACTCAGACACTTCAAAAGCATTTATTGAAGAAATATTTGCAGATTCATGTCAGATGAATCAACATCCTCTACCCTTATCAGAGTCATAGCCTGGGGGAGTGAATTTAGTTAACTAACTTGTGGCTCAGATGGCATGAGACCTGTTTAAGAAGCTTTGACAATCCGGTGTCAAGTTCCCAGATGCCTTTCCCATCCTGGTGCAGGAGGGGTAACCTGAGCCGATGCTGGTGAAGGGCAGTGGTTCTCACACTTGGGTGTTCATCAGAATCAGTCAGAGAGCATTTCAAAATACAGATAGCTGGACCCCACCCTCACAGTTTCTGATTTAGTGGGTCTAGAGTGGGGCCCAAGAATCTGTATCTCTAATGGGTTCCTGAGTGATGCTGATGTTGCTAGTTTCAGGGACCACATACTGAGAATTAATAGTTTGGAAGAAGCTCGAGTCATAAGAATGAATAGGATATGGTGGGGTGGATGTCACCGAATGCTCTGCTGAGAGTTTGATTACAAATCTGGGACCCAAACTCAAGACTATCCTATTGTCCTTGGTCTACGAAGATGTCAATGAAGATTGATAATTTCAAAGGATATTTCTATTTACCTTCCCTTCTGCATTTTGACCCATCCTTAGCCCAGAATAAACATACAACTTTACCATCTCCCAGGATTCAGGCTAGTCTTCCAAAACAAGGCTGTGCTTGGAAGTAAAGAGTGGATTTCACTAATAACTAGACTTTGATTAGAAAGAGAGGTGGACTAAAAGGGAAGAAAGGGGAGAAAGAGGGAGAGAAAGAAGGAGTAAAAAAGGAGAGAAGGAAAAAGAGGCAAGCAGGACTTCACATTATGAGTATTTATTATGTTCCAAGTTCTAAGCTTTGAATGTTCATGTATTATTGCTATCTCACAGAATTGTGAGACATTTATTATTATCCTCATGAGAAAAGTGGAGCTTACTCAGATTATAAGATTTACACAAACAGAAAAGACTTGTAAGAGGCACAGGCAAGACCCACAACCAGAGGTATTCAGTTCCAGGTCCAGGGAAATTTCTACTCTTCTCCACAGGTTCTCAGGAAAATTGTGTCTATATGGAGGGATAGTAAATGATTTGGAATTGAGAAGCAAAGTTACATGGACGAGACAGTGGTTGCCTCAAAGGTCCAACTGATTCTAGTATTTACAGTCATGATATGGGCTACAGCCCTTGTTCCTGGCTCACTGAACTTGAGGTAAATCCAGATTACCTTGTAGAATGTTGTTACAAAAATGAGGGAGCGCTAGATAATCTCCCTGACTTTGTGCCTATTAATCTCACTACCTGGCAGGCCCTCTCTATTCTTGGTAGAAGCAATTATGTTGCAGATGCCTTGGGAATAGTATTCCTGATCCTGGAAAATGCCCCTCCTCAGTACGTGGCTCCTTAGAAAGCCCAGGATGGTCCTGAGAAGGGGGATGTGGGGTCACATATCTACCAATGCAGAAAACTATGGGGTTTTCACTCTATTTGAATGGGCCCATGATGTAACGTAACAGTTTGACAATTGACGTCTTTTAACAGGGAGAAACATTTCAACACTCCACCAGAAAGTGTTTGCCAAATGGTGAAATGGTGATTTTAAGGTGTTTTTCTATTCCAATTTTACAACTTCTACACAGATAGCTCTGGATTTCTCCATTGAAGACAAGCCATTGATAATAGTTGTCATTAGTCAATTTAGCCTGGAAATATGTAGAGTTCAAAGGAAGCATGTAAGAAATGAGAACTATAAGAGGACAGCTTTCATTGAAATACAAGGATGATCCCTAGAACTCAAATTATTCAAGTATAGGATGGTCTTGCTCAGGCACTTTTTACTCCCCATTGATGATACAAAACCTGAGATGGATTAACATATAGAGGACATGTTATGGAGAAATGGCCAATGGACTTGGTAAGTACTGAGCTTTTTCAACCTTGTATAGGTAGAGTGGTTGGCAACATGGCACCTGGGGACAGATGAGAGTCAGAGACAGGACCCATTATTGACTATCTGGGATGCCCAAGTCATTTACCTTCACAACACCCCATTAAAAAGGCAAAATAAGCATGAGTCCAACATTACCGAGACTCTGAAAGGAGATCAGGTTGAAGCAAGAAATAGCCTCTCTGAATTTGTAGGTAAATACCAATTGCCGAAGTGTACCTTTCCAGTATCAGGCAGTTCTTCTAAGTACAAACCACAACCAAATTTTAAAACTACATCGTAAGTCATATTCAAATACGTGGTTCTTTTCTGGGGCCAAAAGGGAAATAAGAGTATGAAAGGGGATAAGAAGGGTGGGGATCAGCAGTGCCATTTGTTTGAAACTAATTTGCATAGATAAAAAAGAGATTTGACTATGAAGTCCCTCACACATGTAAAATAAAGCCAACCTTATTAAAATTGTGTAATGTGATCTGTAAATTAAAACAGTGATACCATTTTTTAACATAATTCAACACAGAGTTTTTTTTCTTTTAACAAAAAGCCCTAGCGATGCTAACATTAAAATCTACGTCCACCTTACTTATGTAAGAAAGAATACTGCATACAGAAGGAAGGTGGTACTTAATGAAGAAGTTTTAAAAACATCCAGGGGGGCCTGGGTGGCTCATTAAGTTGCGCATCTGACTTCGGCTCAGGTCATGAACTAACAGTCCATGAGTTGGAGCCCCGCATCAGGCTGTGTGCTGACAGCTCAGAGACTGGATCCTGCTTCGGATTCTGTGTCTCCCTCTCTCTCTCTGCCCCTCCCCGGCTCACACTCTGTCTCTGTCTTCTGTCTCTCTCTCAAACATAAATAAACATAAAAATAACATTTAAAAAAATCCCAAACTCTCTCAGTGAAAGAACTCAAACATTAAAACATTAAAAACTAAATTTCACATAGACAGGATTTGTCATTTGAGACTGTGGCTCGCCCATCCTGGAATGCGTTCTGGAACGAAGCGTTTGTCATCTGAACTTGTGTATTGTGTATGTTTGTGGCAAAACTAGAGGGCCTAGTGAAAAGGAACCATTTAGAAGCAGAAGCCCAAGCCCATACAGGGTCACACCAGAATCCACAAACAAAGGGATAGGAAACAGATTAAGAAGACGACCGAAAACCCAGGGACCCAGGGGAAAAGGAAGGGGAAGCGGTGCTCAACAGCACGGTGTTTAACGACAGGCTTTGCAGGTGGGCACCTAGGTCCCTATCTATACAGCTTGCAAGTTGCACTGACAGAGACAAAGTACTCCATTCCCCAGAACCTTGGCTCCCTTTTTGGTAAATGGAAGAATAATACCCACAGTATGAAGTTACAATAAGATTTCATGGAGATAATACAGGGAAAATATTCTGCAGGATCTAAGTGCTTAATTCTAAGATACAAAGCTTTATAGTAAGTGCAGTGTTATTAAGGAGTGAACAGAGACATGCGCAAGGCAAACACAAACTAAATTCATTCTCTGAACTGTGTTTTATGGTCCATTCATATGGGAGATCAGCCTACATTAAAAGGCTCAGATAGCAGCCATATAATGTCATTGTGTGGTTTAAATAATATTACACGCACACACACACATACAATTATACATAATTGCCTGGCACATGGTAAGCATTCAGCAATTCATGGCTCTTATTAAGAAAATGTCTCTTGCTTTAGGCTTGTACCTAAAGATCAATCATCATGCTAGAAAATGGTCTTACCATGAATATACAAGTCACAAAAAGGAAAATAATAAATGGATAATAAGCATAGAAAAATGTCCAACAGGAAGTATAAATTAAAACAATGATACCACCTTTTCTATAATGCAGCACAGATTGTTTTTTCTTTTTAACGCTAAGCCCTAGTGTGCTAAGGATTCATTAAAACAAGTGTGGTTATATGTTACTGCTGAGAATGTAGATGGCAATGACCCCTTAGAAAGTCATTTAGCTGTGTGTAATAAGAGCCTTCAAGCATTCAAAATCTCCATCCAGTATTTCTATTTCTTAAACTCTAACCTATAGAAATAATTTAAAATACAAAGGGAAGCATATGTAAATCTGCTTCACTATAGTATTTATTTCAAATAACAACCTAAACAGTTAATGGAGGGAGAATGGTTGCTTATGTAGCTTCTACACTGGCCCATTTACTCAATGAAATATTACATAGCTATTAAAAATGATGCCAATAAAGACTATAAAATAACATATTGAAAGCTTACAATGTCACATTAAGGATAGAAGCAGGATATAAAATTATTTAAATGGTAGGTTCCTAGAGTATAAAACAACTTATTAAAAGCTGAAAGAAAATATACTGATTTCACAGTGATTATGTGAGGATGCTAGTAAATTTTCTTTATGTTTTTCTATATTGCATGTTTTTCTGGAACAAGTGTGATTTGTTCTATAAAGTGATAAAATCCAAAGAAATTTCCTTTAATCATTTCAGCGGCTATATTTACTAGTACAGGGGTCAGCAAAGTGCAGCCCATGGGTCAAACCCAACCTGCCACCTGCTTTTGCAAATAAAGTTTTATTGTAACACGGCTATACTAATTCATTTACGTACTGTTTATGGCTATTTTTGCACTAACGTGGCAGAGTTGAGTGTTGTAATAGAAACTAGGTGGCCCACAAAGCCAAAATATTTATAATCTACTCTTGACAGAGAAAATGTGCCAACTTCTGATTTTAAAAATTGCACTCAGAAGATGTGACATAGCTCAACAGCTTTAAAGTCAATGTCCTTCACCCTGGTGAAACAACACTTCAACATTCCAGTAGGAAGCGTCAGTCCAAGGATAAAACGTCTGATGATGTTAAGGTTGATGACACTGTTTTCCAATTTTACAACTTCTATACAGACACTTCTACATTTCTCCATTCAAGACAGGCCAATGACAATAGTTCCTATTAATCAATTTAGCCTGGCAGTATGTGGAGTTCGAAAGAAGCGTGTAAGATACAAACAACAAGAGGGAGAGTTTTTATGGAAAGAGAAGGATGATTCCTAGAACTTGAGTGATCCATGTATGGGATGGTCTTTCTCAGGCAGCCTGATTCCCCTTGAATTTTATTAAATCTCAGACTGGATGAACATATAGAGGGCAGTGCAGAAATAGACAGTGGGCTGGGTAAGGACTGAGCTCCTTCCACCTTGTGATCTAGGCAGAGTGATTGAAAACATGGCACCTGGGGAGAGAAGGATCCATCACTGACCATCTGGGATACCCAAGTCATTTACCTTTGCAATGCCCACAACCTGGTTCTGCATCATCGATTTACAGGCTACTGGGGACTAGGGATTCTTTCTGAGGCAACCCATTCTATAGCTCCTCCTTGTTTACAAATACCAATGAATTCACCTTATATTTTTTGCACCCCTTAACCCTCGGCATGATCTTGTGAAGTTCCAAAAGATTTATATTCTCATTTAAAAAGATTAAAGGCCATTTTCTGCTTTACCTTCTTCCTTTCTGTAGTTTGGCCTGAGGGGCCCTCGCTGGGACTTGGAGGAGTGTGAGAAAAAGGAGGTAAATGTTCCTTAACTGTTGGTGCCTCTGCCTCTTTGGTGACACCTACTGTTCTTTGTGTCCTTATCCTACGCAAGATCCAAAGCTGGCTTTCTGCGGGCCCATGTGAGCTCTTCAATAGGCCTTGTGAGGTCTTCCACAGTTGCCTAATGTGAGCCACACCAGTAGACCCCTTAAATCCCTCAGGTTCCCCTATTGACTGTACATCTTACTGCCTTTGATGCTGTGGTCCTCTGGCCCCAGCCCACCATCCTAGCCATTTCTTTGTTCTCAAGGGTGATGGTGGAGGATGCTTTCTTGGTCCCCCATTCCTCTCCCACTTCTTCCAACCTGTATATATGGTAGACACCAGTGCAGAGCAAGCTGCCTCAGTGGACATTCAATATCTATGCATGGTTCTCATGGAGCTACTCCCTTCTCTTGGCTTCAGAAAAGCATAAGAAGACTTTACTGTACATTCTACTATTCCAGCAGCTCATGACTGATATTCCTCCTCTATTGACCCCTTACACAAAGAGCATTTTTTACACCAATTGATATGGGAGGCAGCTGGGGTCCTGGGGTGATGGTGGGAAAAAGAAGAACTGCACAAATGCTTCTCCATGAACGCCCAAGGGTGTTTTCTGTATGTGATTATTTTGGTTACTTAATGGTTTCTTACAGCTTTGTATTTTGGAGCAACAGGCACATATTGGAGTAACAGACAAAATCCCACTCAGTAGTCAGTTATATGGTCATTGGCCTGTCTGATCTTGGTTAGCTAAAGTGTGTTCTAACCAGAAGTCCAGCCCCAGGAAACACTTCACTCCAAATCCCTTTCACGTAAAATCACTATGAACGTAAAAAACTTTGACAAGACCTTCAGCTTTCTTTAAGTGAGCACTAATGCTGTGACCTACTTTACAGTGCATAAAAAGCTTCTTTCTATTGCTCTCATTTGTTCATCCATGTATCCATGGAACCATTCAACGTGTATTGAGTACCTTCTCTACTCCAAGTCTGTATTAAGTGCATCTATTAGAAAAGTCATCTACAATCTCATTCATTCTTCCCATCATTCTTTGGAGATAAATGCAGCCAGTAATTTGCTATCCATAACGTATATTGCAAATGAGGGATCTAAGTATCAAAAATGTGGATTGCTTTTTCCAAAGCTACACAGCTCTTAAGAGAAGGGGATGGGTTGGGATAGGAGAAGAAGGAGCTAGGGCTTAGCTAGTGCATTGTGGTATCCCAGACTACACCATACTGCCACTCAAGAATGTTTAGCAACAAAGCATATCTACAGGGAAAGAAAGGATGGGGGCGAGTTCTGGATTCTTACCCAAATCTAGCAATAGGACTGAATTGAATTTGATCGAATGACAAGACCACATCAGATTTTCAAATACAATTTCGAGGCACCATTTTGCATGTTAGGGACACGAGTGAGTAAACATGGGCTGAGTCTCACTTTAAAATCCTTCAAGGCTTTTTTTTTTTTTCAAAAATTTGATTGTGTAATTTTAAATGCCAAAAGGCTCCCTTTGCACATCAGTTAGACTGACAAACAAGCAAAGTAATGACAAAGAACTGCCCTGTTTAATTTGGCCAAGCAACAATAGACTACAGTGAAGGCCTAGCTGGTGTCAGGTTATTCTGGATTTGGTGAGAACTTTTGTCAAAGCATCTACCAGCCATAGAAGAATTCCAGAAACTCTCTTTATTTGGAAGTGTGAGTGTTGGAACTCAACAGCAGGGGTTGAGTATGTCTGAAACTGGAAAATAAAGTTTCACACAGTACTAAATATAACTTCCTGCCAGGCAGGTAGGGGCTGCTTGCCAAATTTTGATGGTCGTCAAGATCCAAAAACCATGAAGAAGGCCAATGTTTTGACAACTGAAATTGCTTTCGAGATGGGTAAATCTACCCTATTTAAAGGGGAGACAAGGGCTGAAAGAATTAGTTAATTACCTCTCACCCCCTAACTTTCCAAACTTCATATATAGCAAGCTCATCATTTACTTTCGTATAAATAGAATCTAAACCAAGACAATAAAGTGACTTCTTAGGCTCACAGCATACTTTTGCATGAAAAGACAACTTGCAAAATCTATTTGCCAAGGTAACTTTAAAAGGAGGTAAACACATGCGGGCAGAAGAAGGGGAATGAGAAGAATTTCTGACCACATTGACCAAACACTGCGTCTTAGAACTTCTATTTCTCTGATTTTCTGTTAAATTTCCATCAGAGAGTAAGTTGTTGGAAGATAGGCAAAAGGTCTGGCCTTGTCTTTGCCATATTCCCAGCACCCAGTACAATGCCCTGCATGTGAATGAAGAAGGTCTCAAATTCATACCTGCTGGAGACCATGAAGAGGTAACCGCTCACTCCGAAAGTAGCAGAATGGTTGGTGCGATTGGGCTGTTCACATTTACAGGGAAAAAGGGTCGCACTGAGTATGAAGTCAAAGGATTCTGCATTTTTGCTCAGAAATGCAGTTTGGCTCTCTCCGGAATGAAGGCAGGCAGGATTTTTCAGAGGTTGGCAAAACTGAACTTTGGCAAAAGTGTGAGGTACGGTGTTCATTTTGCCTACATTTTTTAGAACAGCTATGCTCCCAAGTACCTAGCCTTGGCACCTTGTCCTTCTACAGCTCAAGGACTAGGAAGTACATTTGTTACCTCACCATCTCCTGGAAAAATCCCGCTTCTCATTCCTTTAGGACGTTGCTAACTCATGGTTTTAAATTTGAGAGGGTCACAGAGAAGGAAGAAATAGTTAGCATGTTACATGACAACAGCAGGGTAACAAAATCACCTAGACAAGTCAGGCTGAAACACGTCACATGAAATGGATGATAATGCCCCATATTTTGATTTCAACAATTCATGATTTGGTCTCAATGTAGAAGATCAGGTTGGTTTGCAGTTTATATTTAAAGCAGATCTAGAAGGGGGAGAGGTAAGATGGGTATTTCACTGTAACTTGAAGCTGAGACGAGAGTTCAATCTAACTTAGTAGACACAGGAAACGGTAGAGGAGAGGGTCTCTGGAAAGAAATACTAGGGGACATTCAAAGAAATGTAATGGTCATAACTGGTAATATCACAAGGTAACATGCTATACTACTTCCTGTGTCATTTAACATCCCTCCGCCTCAGGGATTTCATCCATAGAGTAGAAATAATAAAGCCAATCGTGCCTGCTGCCAGTGTTATCATGAGGATTAAATGACATAAGCAATTACAAGTTGTTCTGATCACTTGCCTCATTTTTAACAATAACAAAACCAAATGCAAGCTCTGAGATATATTGGAACAATTTGAAGAACACTGGAAGAATGAGGAGAGAAACAGATATCACAGTTTCATAGAAGAAAACCCTGGGAGATTATGTAAATTGTAAACGTATGTAATACAGGTGTAAAATGTACATCGAGCCATTATTTGGACTGACTGGGCTCTAACCTGGCATACAAGAAAGAGCCTTCGGATAAATCCCTATATCTCCAACATCGTTTTCAGCCATTTGCTGCCTATAGTTGACGTTCTAACAACTGTGCCTTTTGCTTCAAGCCATTCTTTCATTGGACCCTTCCACCTGGAATGTTCTTCTCCTACCCTTTTGCCCGTTTATCTCTTTGAATTCCCTACCCACAAAGAGAAATTTATTTTGTAACTGGCAACTGTCTGCATATTTTAGATGGGGAGGATCTGAAAATACTTTTTTGACCATTGGTTTTAGGCTTCTCTGATGCAGAAATAGTACAAAACAGAGTTTTGGAGCCTTAAACAATTAAGATACAACTTCCCACTGGTGTGCGGGCCCCTGGGAAACGCTAACTCACCATTTCCTGCATGTAAAATGCCATATTATGTCAGGGGGAGCCCTGAGAGCAAACATTAGGAGCACTTTTCAGCCAGCGATTTTGAAGCACTTTAGGAACATGAATACACTTATTCTTATTCATAAAACACACACATCTATTGATGCTGACCATAAAATCTTTTCTGGAGCATTCCTGTGTAGCCACACTTGCCTGTGCATTTTCTCAATGGAGTCTGGCCTCCCTTGTGGTCTCCCTTTCTGGGCTGTAACTCAGTAACTCTACCCTTCAGAGTGTGCTTTGGCTGCCTTCAGGAACAGGAATTTCTCTGTTCAAATCAATAGCATAATGCAACATTGTCTGCTACAATATCAAACATGTGAGGTTTCCACTAAACTAATTGGAAGGGAAAACATTTTGCCTTCATCAAGTAGCAGGGCCAAAAGTCAGAAAAATGGAAATGGAAATGTGGTGGGGGAGGCCGGGGAGGGAGGGCAGATGATCTGAATGGGGCTGGAAGAAAAGTTCGCTGTGAACTGAAAAGCTTTAGTTGGGGGCTGAAATGAAGACAGTGTTTTGGTTGGTTCCACTGTCTAGAAAGGAGAAGCGGATTAAAGCTGAAGAGGCCTCAAGTCTAGACAACACTCTGCCACTAATTAATCTTGACTCATCTGCCAAATTATGAAAACTGTTGTGTGTAGCGACTCTTAATCATGTACTCTGCATAAAGCACAGGTGAGGTGCTAAAATAGATGAGAAAATACAACAAACTTATAAAGCAGTATATATCAGCCAGGCTGGAAGTAGAATAACATTGAATTACATCAGCTGCTTTCTGCTAAAATATATGCCCCGTTTCTTTCTTCACTACCCTCCTATTCTAGCATTAAAACTTTAAATAATTTATCTGAAACATCATATGCTAATGTAACAATAGCAACAGCGGCAACACAATCCCAAAAGTTAACCCTTACTGAGTGTGTTATATGTGCCTGGCACTGCGCTAAATCCTTTATGTACATTACACAACGAATTCTCGAATTCTCGTCAAGGTATGGCTGCGTGCTAGCCTCGTCCCCATATCACAAATGAAGACGGTAAGCACACGAGGCAGTGTGTTCAAAGAACCACCCCAGGTACACAGAGTCGGAGCTGGGGAGGAGGGGAAGAAATAATCAGTCTTCATTTGCGAGTTCTATACTAGGGAAATTATTCCAGTGTCCCCTCTCACCTTAATCCCATACCCTATCTTCTTCTGTCTATTAAAGAACACAGAAGTCTGCTTTCCCGCGACATCTTCTTGAATATACGTCTGATTTCAGCTCATTTCAATATGTGGAGAATTTAAACTAACATTTTAAAAGGTATAGGAAGCAGTTCCTTGGACTAGGAGCCTGTAGGGATAACCTTGGCAATCCTTTGATAGTCACTTCATTTCCTCAAACCCTAGGGGTTTCCTCTTCAGTAACTTAAGGGGGCTTAGCTGGATGGCCTCTAAGTGTTCTTTCCACAATTGACATTTTCTGTTGGGGGGGATCTGTCTTCTTGATCTAGATGTTAGGAAATATTCTGTCCCTGTCAAAGGACAATACAGGTAGTAGGCTGGAGACTAGTGGTGGCAAAGAGGTTCCCCGGCACCCTTATGACCTTGCCAAGTGATACTGCATGCATCACTTGGACTTGTGGTTTTTAGGAGCATTTATGTATCAGTTGGTCATCATAAAGCAATCAAATAAGGAATCATACAATACTTATATAAAAGAATAAAAGACAAACGAATAATGTGAATCTCAGTACAAGCAAATTTCTAAGTCAAAGTAAGACAGTATAATGGTTAAGAGAATGGGCTTTAAAGACATTATTACAGCTTGTAATTATATAATTATTTATGCGATTACCTAATATGTCTCTTACTCTCTATGTTACACACTCCATGTAAGGAGGGACTACAACTATTTTGTTCATATATCACCTGCACGAATAATGTTCAATACCAAAGTGTTGAATAAATGAATAACAGACTAAAGAATCGGCCCTCCTCACTAGCTATAAGAAACTCAACTAGTCATCTGACCTCTTCTTCTTTTAAATTCATCCATAAAGCTAGGATAATTGTAGTGCCTACCTCTTTGGGATTTTTCAGAGTAAAATCATGTACCTAAGCTATGATAAAATGGTGGGTAAAATGAGAATAACAAGTTTGGCATTTTATGAAATTAGTCACACTTTCTTCCCTCCAAGTTCTCCAAACAAATTGTGTGATAGAGAGTGAACTGTTGCTAGTAAATCAGGGATAAAGGCACCTCTGCTTAGGCTCCAAGCCAAAGAGGTCTCCATCTACCTCACCCAGATGTGAATAAACTCAAGACTGGCAAAGCCAGACACCTGGGCTCTCTTACCTTGGGAAGAAACTCACACTGCCCAGTTGAGGAGGACTTGCGTGTTCTGGGAGCTCACTGAATCTAAGAGAAAATGCAGAAGAGAGTGGGTTCCATGTACTCAGGGCCCCTTTGCCAATCACTCCAAGCCAATCAGATTATACATTCTATATCCCTTGGAGAAGAATGAGTAGGTCGGAAGAGAAAACCAAGAATGTAGAGTGCTTCTAATATTTCCAAGGAGACAGAAACCCCTATTTAATGGCCTGCTCAGAAACACTGGTAGAGAGACGGTGAAATCCCCCACAAATTATAGTATCAGCCTCATAGGATCTGTTGTGAGGTTTACCTGCAAAGTATAGTGGGCGTTCTTTTCACTGACTTCTTAACTAATATCCAGTATCAACTTCTCTCTTCAAACCATTCTGCTTGAGTTCCACAATAATCTGATTCTGGCATCTAGTAGGCCAATTATAGGACTCCCATTTACTTCCATTCTTAGCAGTTAAATTTTATATGTGCCAAGAATCAGTTGTAGTGATCCCAAACTTGTTTATTCTAATGGAATTAATGATTCAGAAAAGGCTATGTAAACACATCAAATATGATTTTGTAAAGAAAAAAACTTTTATTCCTATAAAAATAAGTTAATGTTTTGGAAGAGGTGATAAAGGCAAGCCTCTCCAAAGTAGTATGTGTTATACCATTGTAAAAGATTGGGAGGGCCCCCTGGGTGGCTCAGTCAGTTAAGTGTCTGACTTTGGCTCAGGTCATGATCTCGTGGTTCATGAGTTCAAGTTCCGCATCAGGCTCTGAGCTGTCCTGCTTCTGATTCTGTGTCTCCCTCTCTCTCTGCCCCTCCCTTGCTTGTGCTCTGTCTCTCTGTCTCTGTCTGTCTGTCTGTCCCTCTCTCTCAAAAATAAACATTTAAAAAGTTTTTTTTTTAATTGGGAAGAACAGAACGCTAGAGGGGTTTCACCTTCAGATTGCAGTTCATAATCTTCACATTTTCTCCCCATTGAAACAGAAACAAAAGTCATAAATGAATGTATTAATGTACTATGGTTGTAGCTTATGAATAAAAGATGACTGTTTTGGACTCATATCTGAATGTAAAGCCTTAGCCCTTCACCAAAAAAATGGTAAAAGAGAAGCTGATCCAAGGGTGCCTGAGTGGCTCAGTCAGTTAAGCAGTAAGTCTTGATTTCGGCTCAGGTTATGATCTCATGGTTCATGAGACTGAGCCCTCCGTCAAAGTCTGTGCTGACAGTGCGGAGCCTGCTTGGGATTCTCTTTTCTCCCTCTCTTTCTGCTCCTGCCCTGCTTGTACTAGCTTGCGCTCTCCCCCTCTCTCTCAGAATAAATAGATAAACTTTTTAAAAAGGTGACCTATATGTTTAAAGTTAATTACTAAGATATATTTTCATTTTTATGAGTTGTCTAAGAAGGCTTCAGTTGAATGATACAAATCAATTTTCAGGTGAAGTTGTGAATATTACAAAAGGTTCAAGGAGGTGACTTGGTTGAACATATTGAAAGACATTTACAAAGATCTGGCTTAGATATGTTAACAACTGAAAAAGAGAAAAATTAATATGATCATGACACCATAGGAGATTTTAATCCCAAGGAATTCAGAGAAACCCTTAAGAAAACTGATGACTATGGAATAATTTTGCAAACAATGACTCTTTTTGATTATGCGAGAAAATTCCTGATTGTTTTAGATAAAATGGCTTCTATTTTATTTTTGTAACAGGGCTTGGCATATATCAAAACCTTAACAATGATATGTGTTCATATGTGAAAATATTACTAATAGTAGTAGTGCTTGTATTTACCTTTGCCCTCTACCTAAATGTAAGTATGAAGGAACCAGTTTGCTCTCATGACTTTTTTTTTTTTTTATATATGTATTGCTCCTATAAAACCAGCACTGGTTATGACTGTCTGTCCAGAATAAAAAAATGTTCCCTTGTAAATCTATTTTTGCAGATGAATGATCACCCAACTATTTACCTAATCTTTCCCCAAGTGCCTATGTGTCCAGCAATGAACAATATTAGGAGCCGATCCGATAGCCCATTCCTTAAACTAAGGTGCACCGTAAATTCAACTAAATTCCATAAATATTTAATGGGAATCATTTATTCAGTTATTTGCTGGGCTCTCCTGATTTTAAAAGAAAAAGAGAGCAAGCAAGCAAGCAAGAAACCAAGAAATCAAGAAATCAAGAAAAAGGAAAGAAAAGAAAGCTTCCAGGAGCTTATAATTAATCTAAGTACACTGACACAAAAATAAATAATCTAGGGTGTCATGGAAAGGGCAGAATGAAATGTAAACAGAGAAAATTTCCTGTGATTCTAAGTCTACCTGGGTGTTTGGGAAGAGGGATAATTCAGAAATGGGCTATGATTCTTTCAAGAGGAAATTTTAGTTGTCTATATTGGGCCTTTAAGTATAAGTAGAATTTTGAGAGATTAAGGTTAATGAGGAAGAACATTATATTTCAAGCAGAACTGGGAAAGAATAGGGAATACATGGAAATGTATGGTTTGGTGTGGTTGAAAGGAAGGCTGTATGTACCTGAGGTGAGAGAAAAGGATGTAGAAGTAATAGATGAATTGAGCAAAGTATAGTATAATATCTGGTATAGCATAAGTATTAGATAATCCTCAGTGAAATTTTCATTAAAGAATTTGGCTTATCACCCCAAGCCAGTGGTTCTTCAAAGTGTATCCTGAGATCAGAAGAATCAAGATCACCTGAGAACTTAGAAATGGAAAGTACTGGACCCTATCCTAGACCTATTGAATCAAAAACTATGAGACTTAACAGCGATCCATGTTTTGATGGGTTACTCAGGTGATTCTGATGTAACTTTGAGAGCTACAGCTATAGGCAATGGATTATTCATAAAACATTAAATAAGGAAACACAATGTCAGATTTGAGTTTTCAAATGATCACCCTTGCCACTGGTAAAGGATGAATTGAAAACAGCAACCCGGAGACCCCTTGGGGCTGTTGCTATAGTCAGAGAGAAAAGTAAGAAAGCTCTGAGCATCAGGAGTGGAAGGAAGGTGGGAGGGTGAGAAAAGATTGATGGTGTGGGGTAGCCACACCCATCGAACTTTACCACTGAATGGAAGTGGAAGATTGAGGTGGTACAGAAGATGGGAGAGTCCCAGTCTGAGGGATTGGGTTGGTGGGGGGTATCCTACAAAAGCTGCAGATATAGAAGGGAAAGATCCTTCTGACCAGGCTCATTAGCAGATGAGTTGTGAATGGAAATTTACCTCACTATATTCATTCATTCACTCATTCATTAATTGAGTATCTGTCATGTGTTAGGCACTTGGATGGTCACAAGAGATAGGGAGATGAATCAGATGTTGTCCTTTTCCTCAATGAGCTTTTGAGCTACCTGGAGAAGGACATATCTAAGAAGGAGACAGGCATATAGTGCAAAGGGGACCAATACAAACTTGGGGACAATTCCCATGGGACTGAATGTGATCATGCTCACATTTTTGTCCTTTGCTGTTTCTCCAGTCCTTCCTCTAATTTAACACCTCCTTTTGGGTTCTCAGAGGAGAGACAATGCCTGTTGGGGAGCATCAAGACTCAGAGATTTCTCGACATCCATAAGACCAAGTGGTACTTTGTATCTGTCAGTTGTGTGTGTGTGTGTGTGTGTGTGTGTGTGTGTATACATATATATGTATATATATGTGTGTGTGTGTGTGTGTGTGTACACACACACACACACACACACGCATCTGTTTTTAAACAATGGTTATCTTTAGGCAATAGATAACTGATGATTTTATTTGTTTTTATGCATTTCTATATTGACTGATTTTTTTACACTGATCTGTTACCAACATGAAAATAAAACATGTAACTAACTTCTAACCATATGCCAAAAAAAGGAATAATAGTATAAAAATATTAAAAGTATCAGTATGAAAAACAGGAAGAGATGAGAAAAATCACTTCTCATTACATAACATCATCGTATGAGCTCATACCTCACATCACAGCCCTACAACTGCTGTGTTAATAGTCTCAGGTAGATAGTAATAATGGTAATATGAAGAAAAATTTCTACCTCGATGGAAAACTATACAATATCTATAAAAATTATTGCAAGTTACTTAATTATGCTTCTATGGGAGCTGTTTTACAACTCTGTGCTTTATAGATTAACTGACAGCATTGCAAAGTGATTCTTGTCCATATACATGTAAACTTTGTCAGTTATATCTAGTGGAAGTAAAACTGGTTTTCCTCCCCTACTCCAGAAGAGACTAATATTTCCTCCATTTGCACTTTCATTTTAACATTCCTAATAGAGAAACATTTCTGGTCTTTGGAATCTCTGTTGGACTCGTTTTTAACACCTGACTAGTTCCCTAATTAATGAGCTAAATGAAATCTTTAAAATGGATTTATTTTTATATATGGAGGAGAGTCATGATTTTACACATTTTTTGAAAATCACCTTTTAACAGTTATTATAATGTTAGTTAATATTTCCTAAGAAATGTCCATGTGTGTAGCCCTATTCTAAGTCACTTAATATGCTTTATTTAATTTCACCTTTACCATCCCTGTGAGGAGCTAATGTCAACTCCACTTTCCAGATGAACGCCCCAAGCTCACTAGAAGTAAGACGATGTATCCAAAAAGAAACAAGGAGTATGTGGTAGCACGTAATTCAAATTCCAGCTAAGTCCAGATATGTGTTTAGCCATACAATGTCATTCCAAATTTTCCAGATGAGAAACTCAACCTCGGCATGGTTAAAATACCTCTTACTCTTTTATTTATTCAATTAATATTTTGAACACCTCCTATGAGTCAGACACTGTGCTAGGTTTGGGAACAAGGAAATTTCCGAAAGATAAGTAGACAAAATCCTTGGTTTTTATGAAGTCTGGAATCTTGTGATAATTGACTGCAAGTCCATTATCTGCTGGTGTAGCCAGACAACTTATTCCCTTTCAAAGCTTATTTTCCTCAAGCTTCTCTTTGTACCATTTCCAGTCAACAAAGAACATTCAATGGATTGGAATTACAACTTCTAGTAAGAATATCCTGATATCATCTTGTGTCCTCCTGTCACTTGATGAAGAATGTATTCAAGTAAATACAGAAAGGGAGATGACTAATGAGTTCTTTGTCAACTCCAAGAAAAGCATCCCAACCCGTCTCCCGCTGAACATTCCATGTCCTCTGGAATGTACTTTTCTGGTTTCCCTACCTAGTGGATTCCTGCTTGAACTTGACCCTGACCTTCAAAACTCTGTTCAGTCTTCAGAGCCTTTCTGATGTCTTCTCTGACTTCATCTCTAGCCCTCTCCAACTTTATAAAGTAGCTTCTGTTTTCACTCTAGCAGCCCCTGCCTCTTGAATATTTCTAACTCTACACTCCCCACAGAGAAGCACCATGGCTTTATTCATCTTTTCATCTTTTCATCCCCAATATCTGGTACATTAAGGGCTGGGAGTAGCCTGAGGCAGTGAAATGCTGGTGAATGATTCTTCCCATACAATTTATATAGAACAACTTTCACTTCTCCCAATGCATAGCATTCCTCTTGTTTCTAGATCTGTGCATTTACTGACCCCTCTGTCCAACTGCCTCCATATTATCTCCTACAGTTCCTAAGGATTTCTGTTAAGATGTGAGTTCTTCCTGAAGCTTTCCCTAACTGTGAATTGAGTGCCTCTTCTGTGTGCTCTCCTGTAACCTCAAATTTCCCCCATTATATTACTTTTCACCCTGGAGTATAACTACTTATATATCTGAATATATGTTTATCCATTTGTCAAATCTTTACGGGAGGAACTCTATCTGTTTATTTCAGTGCTTTATCTTACGATCCTAACCAGTAATAAATACATATAAATATGTGCTTAGTTACATGTATGTGAATAAACGTCGAGTGAGGGGAAGCCAATTTGTTCACGTTTGCTGCTACCCAAAAGGAATTATCTTTAGGGAATGGCATGGTGGAATAGAAAGATCAACTTCGGAGTTAGAAACATGGATTCTATCCTCAACTCAGTCATTTATCAGCTGTGTGACCTTGGGCAAATTGCACCAATGTGATATAGCTTAATTCCTTAATAAGAACAATAAGAATAAAAATCTCTACTTCATCCTATTGTTATGAAGCCTAAATGAGATAATGTATGTTGAAGGTCTGATGCCAAGTAAGCTCTTAATAAATATTCATTTCCTTCCCCTTCTATTTGTGGCCAGTGCAAAAATTATAAAGACAGCATTTGGGCACATAACAGGATATCCTACATGAGTAGGAATGGCTTCCCAGGGTAATAGATGGTGTTGCCAACAATAGTGAGGAGAATGAGAGGAAGCTGTCACATAAACGAACCTTCTCAAGGTTTCACCCTCAAGAGTTCAATGTAAGGTTCAAAGGATGACTTTGAACATTAAACTGCATCATGACAAACCCAACAATGTTCCCAGCTGTGGCACTTAATCAACACACATTCCTAAAAGCAAGGTGGCTCACTAAAAGGCAGGAGCCCTGGGTCAGCACTGAGGCAAAGGTAGGCTCTGATGCATGGTATGTAAAGCATGTGCCAGTGACTACATTAGGTCCTCCTTCTTCCTACTCTACCCCTGGCCTGAGATGGGGACCGTGAAGGGGGTGTAAGTTTCCTCCACAGTATCTTGAGATGGGTATTATGTTTCCCTCAGGTGCGAATTAAGGCTTTCAGGTTTCTATCAGGTCATTCCTGCCATAGCACCTGTGAAAAGTGTCTACGTGTTGTAATTACAAGTTAAGTAGCAAACAAAACTTCCCCAGACAAGTATTATAATTAGGACCAAAACAAGGGATGCGGTGAATACAATGCTTTTGGGGCTGCTGAAAGCCCACCTTATATTTGCAAACGCTGGTCTGAACCTTCAGCTCTCCTGCTTTAGGAGAAGACCTATTTTTATGCCTACTGGGTGACTGGATGCATTGGTAGTGGTCAATCAGGTGAAACACTGAATTCATGCCAAACAAGCCCTACCCTCATCTTATGGTGATAGGAACTGGACACATACACATCCTTCTTGTAAGGAATAAGCTAGTTCCTGAAGGTATGTGGTCCTCCTCCCCAAACTCCTATCTTGGCTGTGGCTATAATCACAAGTTTAGAATATGCTGCAACCATGCTGCCACAAACACAGTGAGGTGGAGAATTCAGCAGAGAAGAGAAGCAGGACAGTCCCATGGAAAGGGTGTGTTCGATCAGGAAGACCCTAAATAATGCACATTCAGGGTCCACTTCACTCTGGGTCCTATGCTATCTCCTTAAATACATATCTTGTATTTTAATCTCTTGCCAGTGCTAATTATAACACCTATTCCAGACACGAGGAAAAGGGCTCAGAGGTTGACTGATGTGTCCAAAATCACAACTTGCTGGGTCATATTTTGGACCCAATTCCATGTTCCTTCTACCATATCACACTGCCTTGCAAATATCTTGCAATATTTATCTTTTAAAAAATATCTTTTAAGTGCTAATGATCACCTTACGATCAACCTCAAAAAACCTACTCCAGTCCAGTGGGCATGGTCTTCATATTGGTAAGGCAGACATAAAGCACATTTTTTTTTCCATCGGATACATTTCTTATTTGACTTTAGACAAATAACTGGACCTTGTTTTATACTTCCGTGAAATATGAAATTTAAACTAAGTGACTCCTTAGATTCTCTCAACCCTCATGTTCTAAAATGGAAAGTAACCAGCCCGGAGACATGTTTCATATATTCATACATACTAGGGTTAGTGTTGACATCACTTACTTTTAAGGGGGCTGGAGTCCTCCTGACTGTGGCCTCTGGTTACATTTATCCCATTTTCATTGTCTTTTCTTCATTCTCCTTCTACTAACAGGAAGTTAGTTCTCCTATCTGACTTCTCCCATAACTTTATCCATATCTTGCTTTTGGCAACTGCCACCCTCTGTTTCCTATGATGGTTAATGGTGGGCATATCTTATCTCTCCTACAACCTTGTAAGTTATATGAATTTCCTCTACTTCCTCACAAGGGCTGGTATTCCCCAGGACATCCAGCCCAGTGTCATCCCTAGGGGCGAACACTATTGACATTCTCTATTTGTGTTCAAAATATAAATTTGAAGTATCATAAGATTTTTATCTAATTTAAACTTGAGGTCCACATGCACTATTTGGAACAGGAAAAGAAATAACCCAAGAAGTTAGATAGTGCAAAGTCTGAATAACAACACGTCTGTGGTGTTTTATGGCTGGGCTTTTCTTGTTGTCCGGGTTGAAGGATTCAGTCTTTAAAAATAATTTATAATCTGTCATGGTCTGATGCTGTTGTAAAGTGTAAAAAATGAATTACTAGAAAAATTAAATTTAAAAGATATCAGAATACAAATTCAAAATTTATATTATTAGATTCAACAGAAACAAAGCTACTCTGTCAAATTGCTATAAAGGCACTAAACACTCTCAATTTCTGTGCTTATCTCATGGCCTGGCAACAAATGGCTACTTATAGTAACTCCTGGGCCATGCCTGAAAAAGCAGTATCTACTCTACTGCTTACACAGCAGTTTGAGAAGCCTAATTGGAGCTAGGTTGTATCACCTGGGTGAAAATTTTAGGGATTAGCGGAAGAAGAAACCACTAGGGGCCTTTCTCTCTTAGTTTTTGAAAAGGAAGACCAAGATCAAGGACAAAAAGTCAAGGGAGTTTGTCCTTATGCTTTGTTCTCCACCTGAAGAACCCAGGATCGGAGTCACTTCCCATCAAACCCAAATCTTGGTGGGGCCAGTGCAACAGTCAATGTTGGTTCCATATTCTTTTCTTTGGTTGTTGTTGTTTTTTTTTTTTTTTAATATTTATTTATTTTTGAGAGAGAGGCAGAGCATGAGCAGAGGAGGAACAGAGAGAGAGGGAGACACAGAATCGGAAGCAGGCTCCAGGCTCTGAACTGTCAGCACAGAGCCCAGAGGTGGTGGGTTCGAACTCACAAGGTGAGATCATGCCCTGAGCAAAAGTCAGATGTTTAACTGACTGAGCCACCCAGGTGCCCCGGTTGCATATTCTTAATAACAAAAAGAATTTACTATCTATGTATGAAGTTTTAATGAATTTATTACTACCAGCTCATTTGTAAACCTTTCTCTGTTTCTAATTTGTTTGTATTCTATGTTGTTACCCTTCAAGGCACTCTCACAAAAGCATTTATTTAATCCTCCCCAAAAGCCCCTGAGGTAGGTACTAGCATTGTCCTGATCTTGCAGGTGAGAAAATTGGCTCAGAGATGTTAAGTGACTTACCCAGTCACTCAGTTACTCAGCAGTTGAACTGGAATTCGTGCCTGGCTGAATCTGAAGACTGTTTTCTGTCTACCAAACCCATTGTTTCTCTAGTTAATCTTCTATTGTAATACTCAGGGAATCTAAGTATATAGGGAAATATAGGGAATTTTTTTTTTCAATAAGCAGGAAGAAAATATCTTCCCAGAAAGCCCTGGAATAAGAATCATAGGCATGTCTCTGTGAATGTTAGATGGTCACACAACCACTGTATTTGTCTTAGAACTTTTACCTCCATAGAGTGTAATCAGATATATAAGTGTCACAGGTAGATTCTTAATAAGTATGCTGCAGGTGCTACACTTGCAACCTCTCATTTATAGACTCTAATTATCATTAATGAATAGTTAACAGTATTCAGTGTGACTGTCGTAAACAATTGAAAAACAGACCCATTCATTACAATGATTCACTTAGTACATGCTAAGGAAACAACTAGTATTTCAACTTCCCTAAAACTGACCACATTTTTCCAAAATTGACCACAAATTTCCAAATTTACTGTGGAAAACATCCATCAAGAGAGGAGAAATGGTTTCAAGAACTACTCGTGTGTTGCAATTGATTTTCTCTCCTCCCCACCTAAATAGGTTTCCAAAGAATGGTGTAGAAGTCTTTGACACAGACTTATGGTGAGAATGTCTTTTTAGAGTCTCCCATGAAACGGTGATAACAGGAAGGATGCTGCTTTCCATGATACTCCAAAGAAACAACGCGCTACATATACGCTGATTCAAGAGTGGGGATTATTGACTATTACTTCACACTCTCGACCCAGACTTCTCAACTCTCAAACTGGCAGTTTAATCCTTAGCATATAATTTTCCAATAGAAGGGCTCAAATGGCACTGTTTATAGAAGAGGAAACTGAAGGCTCCAGGGGTAAACTGACTTGTCCAAAGTTACATAAATAATTAGTACCAAAGGTGAATTACAACTCTATTTGAATCCACTTGCTACAAAAATCCAAATTTTACTTAACATGTAAACCAACTGAACATGCCTCTATGTTCTATTTCTACTGACAATGACTGTATCTACTTATTTCTCTATCTCTAGTACCAGGTACAGTGCCTAGTACTTAATAGATGCTCAATAAATGTCTGTTACATTGAATTGAATGAGCAAAAATACCAAGGTGGCACCTTTTGAAACTCATTGTGATTATGCACATTTGTAGGCCTTGTCTGAGTGCTGATAAGATGGAACAGAAGCATGTGTAATTCCTCTCGCCCTTTATAATCTTTGCCGTGAAGGAAATATAATAGCACTCAAGATTCCCATTACTACTGTCAGAGGGATGAATGAATCAAAGACCTATAAACTTACTATACAGTGAATATCAGGCCTCGCTTTTGTCATGAATTCATTGTTCCACATTTTGGTTGTCAAGACAGGTATCTCAACTTTGACCTTCTGAGCTAATTAGACTACAAAATAGAAGATGCACAGAAGAAAGAAAGTCAAAATCATGGTAAATTTAAAAGTCCAAATGCAATGGCCTATCACTATTCCGTCATTCAAAGAACCCGGAAGCATTCTTTCTTCCTTGCCTCAGAATTGAAATGTAGGCAAGGCTGAGGAACTGCATATATCACATGGCATTCCCAGTAGCAGGGCTTTTAAATCAAGGTGGTCTTTAACCAAAGCAGCCACTAGGGCTTGTCCAGACCTCATTGACTCCCCATAAACTAGGACAGTGCCTTCACGTGAAGGCACATGTGACTTCTGACTTTCTGACTATCCCAGGGTCTATTTGTGATTCCTGAACATTTCTTCTATTTTCTTGGTTGAAGGGGATAAATCAGTGAGTATAGCCACACGCGCACGTGCACACGCACACACAAACACACACACACACACACACACACACACACACACACAAACTGAAAAAGTGTTGAGAGGAAATACCTATAGAGAGTTGAAAGCTTTTAACCAAATCTTACAGTGAAGAGGCATTTGATTGATTTCCACTTGCTACTTGATCAGAACATGCCTTTCCCTGCCTCTTCTTAGAAACATAACAGAACCATATGTTGGGCCAGTAACAAAGAATATTATAAGGCAATGTTGTGGGATGGATGAAGGGATTCATGTTACCTGAGCCTTGTAGAGGGTTTCAGGTAATTCCATATATTTTATTTTTTTTTAATTTTTTTAATGTTTATTTATTCTTGAGAGAGAGACACACACAGACAGAGTATGAGTAGGGGAGGGGCAGAGGGAGGGAGGGAGACAGAATCTGAAGCAGGGTCCAGGCTCTGAGCTGTCAGCACAGAGTCTGACACAGGACTCGAACTCATAGACTGTGAGATCTTGACCTGAGCTGACATTGGACGCCAAACTGACTGAGCCACCCAGTTGCCCCTATTTTCAAGAGAGATTCTCTATATTTGCCCATGCATCCATGTTTCTATCTCTCCATCCATCCATCCATCCATCCATCCATCCACCCATCTCTCCATCCATTCACCCATCCATCTATCCATCCATCCACCCATCCATCCATCCATCCATTCATTCATCCATCCATTCATCCATCCATCCATCCATCCATCCACCCATCTCTCCATCCACTCATCCATCCATCCATCCATCCATCCATCCATCCATCCATCCACCCATCTCTCCATCCATCCATCCATCCATCCATCCATCCATCCATCCATCCACCCACCTCTCCATCCATTCACCCATCCAGCCAGCCATTTATCCACCCATCTATCCATTCATCCAGTATTTTTGATCCTCCACCTATTTTTGGCCACCTGCCAGTCATAATGCCAGACACAAGGAATAGAGCGATAAACAACATAGACACAATCTTTTGCCTCTAGGAAAGGCCGACATACACACAAACATAATTAAATCAGATTGTGGGGTTGATAAACAGGGACTACTGTAGGAGCATATAAGAGGTTAAGCTTCCTTGGAGGAAATGATGTTTGATCTGAGTAAAATGGATCAGGAGGTGACAAGCAAAGCCAAAGCCAAACCAAGCCAAACAAAAACACAAAAAAGTAGCAATATATTTGGGATTCCAAGATTAGTATGTGTTGTATGTCAAAGCAAAGGGTCTTGAGAAAATTGTATTATGGGATTTGCAAAGAGTTCATTCTGGTGAAAGGGGAGGAAGTGGTGAACAATGTAGAGAGCACTTGCCTTGGACTCTGCCATTGAAGTAACTGTGTGAACTTCAGGAAATTTCCTTCCTTCCCTGGGCCTCTGCTTCCTCATCTGTCAACCATGGAGGCTTGTTCAGACGACACCTCACATCCTTACAGCTCCTGAAGTTTTATGAAATCTCTTACGAACAATGGACTTCTTAAAATACAGCAAGCCTCTAAACAGGCCAGAAAGCTTACAAGCCAATAACTCAAATGACGCCCTTAGCACAATTGTTCAATAATCAGGTTCATTAGTTTCACTTGCTTCATCTATAGAGTGCGCTTTCTCTTTGGAAGAACTCTATTACAATGTTCTTGTTGTTCTAGAACTGTCTTGAGCCACGGTTGTGATAGAGGGCTGGTGGAGGGCAAGTGGAAGGTGGGAAATAGGAATCCAATGGGAAAAAACTCCTAAATTTTCTTCAGAAAGGGAAAAAGCCAGAGTCAATGTTTCCATGAGGTGGTCTTGGAGAACTCCTTCTTCTTCGAATGTTCCTTCCCCCCCTCCCCCGCCCTTTTGCAGCTCCTCATCCCCACTCTAAAATGACAGAGATATCCCTCACTACAGCAACCTCTTGAAGGCTTGCACAATACATCTTATTAGCAATTGAGTTAGAAGTCTCAGTTTCCTCCTCCATAGAATGGGTATAGGAAAACATAGAATTGTTGCAAGGATTGAAGTAGGTAGTTCGGGTGAAGAACTTACACAGTGACTTGCATTTCCAAGTGCCTTCCATGATTAATTCATTCAATCTTCGCAACAGCCCAGTGACGTATTGCGGTTATCATCCTCATGCTTTAGGAACAAATAAGGAGGCTCAGAGGTTAAATAACTTGGTCAAAATCATGTGGCTCCTATAGAGTGGTGCCAGGATATTTTCCAGATTTGCCCATCTCCAGAGCCCATGCCCATAAGGGCTATACTAAATGTCTCTTAACAAATGTTGTCATTCTCTTTCCCTATTAACCTGAAGACAATTCACCTTTTGTCCCAATGGCAGAGATGTCGTGCCTTACCTGTGATAACAGGATTTTGTCTCCAGCACTGCACAATGACCCCTACACCAACATCACCCAAAAAAATGAAAGGTTTGGGCTGGGATTTGAGGCCAGCTCCCCTTCATGGGGTCTGGCCATAACTACTGGCTGCTACATGACTAAGTATGATACCCACCCATGGAATCAATGTCGCACCCACCAAGACCTCCTGGTTACTTCAGCTTTCTCCCTCCAGAACAGCTTTGTGCTAATCATGCTTGCTTTCCTGTTTGCATCACAATGGTAGTTTCTATTTTGGATTTTTATTGTTTATTGCAGCTTAGAGAAATTCCTATTCCAGTTCTAATCTGGCCTTGGCCATGTTTCAAAGGCTCCGAAACCTCTAGTCAATCTGGCTTCATTCACCCTCTGGCACCAGCCTGTGTCTTTCCCAGAGAGGAAAACAGGCTCTCTACCCACCCCTTAAAAACAAGTAGGTGAAGAGGGAAAAAAAAAAAATCTTGGATTATACCAGGAGCAAAGTTGGCTAGGAATAAAACAAATTTAAAATCTAATTCCTGTCTGGTAAAATTAGTTCAAATAATTACCTTCGGATTTCTTTTTTATCTCCAAAATTAGAAGCGTTAATCATCGATGTCATTTTATAAAAACATTTTCGAGTTTACAATTAAAACAATGATACTTTTTGCTTCCACTGTGCATGTAATTGGGAAAGCTCAGCGCCCTCTCTATACTGTACAAACAGCAGAGCAGGTACTCTGGCTGCCTATGAGGGGCCCAGACACAGTCCTCTTACCCTAATATCTGTCCTAATAATGGTATTTTTAGGACTGCATAAATTTTTTAAGACCTCATTTCATCCCATTATTCTCATTATTCTCCTTGAGCATATACATCAACCTGAGGCTCAGAAAATCAAAGGATATTCCTCAAAAACCCAGAGGTAGTTAGGCCCCTCGGGGATGCAAATTCTCAAGTTCTTTGCACGATCCCATGCTGCTGCTTTCTTAGCACTCCTGTGTGTAGGTTCTAATTAAAATAAAATGTTAGATAATATTTATTGAGCACCTACTGTGTGTGAGGCACTCTGCTAAAAGCTTTAGTTGATTTTAAATCACTAAATCTTCACAATAATTGTATGAAATGTTTACTATGATAATTGCTACCTTACAGATGAAGAAACTCAGGTTTCTTCGTCATCATTAGTAATTTCACAAAATCTCACAGACAAATATGGTCAATATTTCAGCATTTTCAAGAAAAGTTCGTATTTTGGGCACTCTTGGAGGCAGTGGGGATATAACGATGAATAAAGTTGACGAAACCCTTTTGCCTTCAGGGAGCTTGTGATCTACTGAATGGAAACTAAATTATACTATGGAAGTACAATACTTAGAATGTTGTGGTTTTAGGTAAGGATCACGGAGAGAAACCAAAGGAAGGACCATCTGAACTCTCTAATTATTGTGTGTGCTCCCTGGTCCCTTCTGGAAGGCCAGGCACTTATGAGATACTGACCATTTTATTCTTTCGGTAAGGGGGAGTCATGTTCAAGGTGGAGTGGGTGGCACATTAGTAAACCTTGTCTGGGTGAAGTCCAAACCTCTAGAGTGAAATCATAGGAGACCATACTGGAAATACGAGTTGATTATACATGGACTGCAAATTCGGTAAAAGGTTTGGAACTTTACTTGGCAAGTAAGAGTGTTTTAAAAAATGGAAATGATTACTTTGGAACTATTTTTCAGAATGACAAGAAGGAGGCAAAGTCCTTAGGTGGAAAGTGTAGAAGACATTTGCAAGGGTTCCTGTCTAAAGTAACACAGTCTTTAAAAGGCCAGTGGAACGAAGACAAAAATCCACCATGGAGAAAGTGTTGAAAGTACTTTGGCAATTGATGATTTGTGAGAAAAGGGAGTGAGGGTGAACACAGGTAAAGAAGTTTAGGTTTACTATGATGCTAACGAAATACAAACTCAGGGCCCCTGACTTGTACAGACCCCCTTCTGAGGACACGGTAAGGACTCCACCAATGTTAACAAGTGTTGCCAATTCAAAGGACATTTACCATAAATCACTTCAAAAGAAAATATAAATGCTGCAAAAAAACTCTGACAGAAGCTTTTCAAACTTGACCAAAAAATTCTTCAAGTTTACATGACATTATCAATGAGCTGAGAAGCTGACAAGCCCAATAAGATATCAATAACAAAAACAAACTGCTACCAACAGTGATAGAAATAAGACTAAGCTATCTTCATTTTTCTCTTTAGAGGGCCAAATAATGTAAAAAAAAAAAGAAAAAAGAAAAAAGAAAAAAAAACACTACAGAGTTGTATCAGGCAGTTACCAATAAAATTATGAGTTACTTTAATGAATGTGACTATAGCACTCATCAGTATTTTTAATCTGTAACTTGTTTCAATTGCTTTCCTCATTCTAAATATTTACTCTTAAACCTAGTTTGTATTCATAATGCTGTATTAAAAAGTTTGTGGGGCGCCTGAGTGGCTTGGTCGGTTAAGCGTCCGACTTCAGCTCAGGTCATGATCTCACGGTCTGTGAGTTCGAGCCCCGCGTCGGGCTCTGTACTGACAGCTCAGAGCTGGGAGCCTGTTTCAGATTCTGTGTCTTCCTCTCTCTCTGCCCCTCCCCTGTTCATGCTCTGTCTCTCTCTGTCTCAAAAATAAATAAACATTAAAAAAAAAAAGTTTGTAAAGCTTCAGGGGCACCTGGGTGGCGCAGTTGGTTAAGTGTCCGATTTGGGCTCAGGTCATGATCTCGCGGTTTGTGGGTTCCAGCCCACTGTTGGGCTCTGTGCTGACAACTTGGAGCCTGGAGCCTGCTTTGGATTCTGTCTCCCTCTCTCTCTGCTCCTCCCCCACTCATGCTTGTGCTCTCTCCCTCTCTCTCTCTCTCTCTCAAAAATGAGTAAACATTAATTTTTTTTAACTTGTAAAGCTTCAGTTCCCATAAAACCTGGATCTACTGATGCAGATAAATCACAACTCAACAACCTAAGTAACTAGAAGGTGGTAATAGAGACATGTTTTGAGAGGGGAAAAGAATATTCACTGTTATACAAGTTGGCCATAGGAGCATGTGGGATGCTGACGAGGTGATCGGTAGGCAGTTGGGTGTAAGCCCCTTAGGTCAGGAGAGAGTGGGAAAGAGATAATGAGAATACGTGTGGGTAGGTCAACCACATGGTGTTTATAGTTGACACAATGGAAGTAGCTACAGTCTTAAAGATGAAGCCTTTGAGAAAGAAGGGGAAATTGCCAGGGACAAGAAGCTTCCCAAGATTTTATCTTGCATTGGAAATACAGCCAGACCAAATAACTTCAAGAAACTCTTAGGTAATGTCTAAGCTAGACATGAGTGAGAGCTGGAAAAGTCAGTCAAATATTCAAATTTGTGCCCATATAAGCAAAAATAAGGAATTTGAGGAACTTCCGGATGACATTTAAGTCTCTCTCTTTGTCCTCAAGCACTATAGTATGTAACTCTATTCTTATAGTTGCAGTCAAAAGTCATTCAGAAGATGAATGCCACAGCTTGGTGGAGCAGAAGGATCACAGGATTTGGAGCTACAGAGAAGGGATCTCTGTTCTCAGAAATTCTGCTGGCAAGTGGCAAAGACAAAGCACTATGTTTAGCAAACCCATTTTCCCCTGGGCCCGCAGAAAAACTATATTTCTGTTTCCCCTGCAGTAGGAAGAGGCCATATGCTTGAGTTCTGATCAATGGAAAGGGACTAGAAGTGATACAGGCCAGCCACTTTAGCCTGTCTTACTTAGAATTTTCCAGAAGATTCTCAAAGCCTTCACTCTTTTTTCTATGTACCTGACACAGATGCTCTTCTTCAGAACACTGAGCTCATAAGATGCTGGAGCCATTAGACAGAAGGGACCTGGGTCCCTGAATCTCTACTTGGAAGGCCACCTGCTAAATATCCAATTAGAATATGATGGGAGAAATAGATCCTTTATTGTGTAGAAATCCTGAGCTTCTAAGGTAGTTTGTCACCAAAGTTAGCCCACCTTCCTACTAGAGCAAGTTGTTTATTTCTTTGAGTCTCATTGTCTTTGAATATTCCACTGGGTTCTCATAATGATCAAATTATATAACATATCTACATATTCACATATTTTGTGCTGATTCTCTCTCCTTTTACCCCATATTTGCATTCAGATTTGGTCAGGGCTGGCTCACTGAACACCTCCAGGGGGCACTATCCCATTCTATTTTGATGGATAAATGCATAGAGCACAACACGATCCAGGCCTGCTGAAGTTGTGTAGCTCAGCCAAGCTACATAAGGTTTAGAAGGAAAGGCACATTTCCTCCCCACATGTCCATAACAAAAGAATTTGGTCTCATCTTTAATAAAAAGATGAAAGTGACAATGACTTTATAGATAACGATAATTTATAGCTTTTCTATTACGGCTTTATAACTTCCTCATGCCATAAAAAGGAGATTTAATCTTTTCTTTAGACTGTTTGCATATTTTTTCTTCCCTGATAAAAGAAGGCAGCCTTCAAGTATCTCAGCTGATATGAAGTAGGCAAAAGAAAACCTCCTGATCAATATTCAGCTTTGGCACTTATGTATACTTTGTGTTGACTGGGACTTAAGCGCCTACCAGCAACTCTCGCTCCCCAAATCACATATTCTCTTCAGGTCCCTAAGGTTGGAATTGTGTGTGTACCAAGTGGAACTGATTGCTTGAAACTTGAACAGTTCGGAGTTGAATTTCTCTAATTTGGGTAAACACTACCTACCACCAGGCAGTCTGTGTCTTTGAGTGTTCAAAGTCACACAGGAGCCAATATTTTAAGCAATACACAAGGGAGGCATTGCCGCGGGGCCGCGAGGTTCTGAAAGACGGTTTTACTTTGGTGAGCCCACAGAGAGCATGTAACCCCCCAGGAACAAGCTGGTAGAAGCAAGTCGAAAGGCATGTGCTGTTGGGGGATGGTTCCCGCACCCATTTGCCTTCCGTTTGTATGAACATCTGAACAGAAAAAAGAAAAAATGACAACATTACGAGACTCTGGCATCTGGAAATTGTGAGGCATACAGTTTTTATACTAATTTAACGCCTATTCTCACATTACAGTCATGTTTAACAGCTATCCATGTGTCATTCAAAGAGATGCATTGTATGAAAAGAATTTTGGCAGTATAGAACCTCCTGGCTGGAGCATGAGCTAATAATAAATGAAACACTTGTGCACAGACCAGCTACTTAGCATTTATCCATAGCCAGCCTCGCAGAATGGCAGAGTGGGAAGAGGACCAGAACCCAGCTCGCTCCACTCCTTCTATTTAGAATATAAAAAAAAACTGAGACTCTTAAGAGGGGAAGTGACCAGGCAAGGGTCAAAGGGAAGTGAGTAGAAGCAGCAAAATGCCGGCCCCGGCCCAAGATACATCCTAAAATACCACCCCGTCTCTTTTCACAACAGCAAATTCTCCTTTCATTGCTAAACTTCCCTTTGTACCTGAACCAGACAGGGAACAAAATCAGAGGGGAATCTCAGGTCATCAGACCCATTCGTATTTCGTATGTGATTAGGTAGGTGATTGCTCAGCAAAAGGTGGCTTTTACCTTCCCACAACCACCGCTGGTAAATCTGTAGCCTAAGATCCTAGACTGATAATTTTTGAGACAGTTCTTCAGATCCATATACTATGAATCTTTTTTCCCTCCCTAATTGTTTGTTTAATGGGTATGAGGATGCTGTACTAGAAGCCAAGAGACCTGGTTCTGGGAATCTAACTAACCAGGTATCTGTGGGCAATTTTCATCCTCTCTGGGCCATTTTTCTCACCTGTAAAATGAGAAAGGGTATAGTTAAGGCCTTGTGAGATTCAAAACTTCATAATTAAAAAGGTGTCATCTTAGGTCACTTCCATGACATACATTTTTGAAAGTAAATGTAGTAAACAAGGTGTCAGGGCACTATGCTAGGAGCAGTAGGGAAGAGTGAAAAAAGAAAGACCCAAGTTGTGGGAGTAAGTCTTGGTCCAGGGGAACAATACCACAAAGACTGGTAAAGAGGCCAATGGGATACCACAAAGCGATACATGATTACGTGCCAGGAGAACGCCTTAGGAGCAAACTTCCTTGTGTATAAACAATGCAAGAACCAAGCTAGACAGATTCCAATAATAATTTTAAAATAGAAATTAGTTTTGCCAAGTATTTATTTTATTTTAAGCATAATGCATGTGTAAACTCAGTTAATCCTCATAATTGTATGAAACACACATTATTATCTTCATCATCCATGTAAGGAAACAATAGCAGAAAAAGGATAATTAACTAGCCCAAGGTCACAGTTGGTTGAGTCACTGTTCAAATCCAGAAACTCCTCAGTTTTGGAGTCAAAGCTCTTAATCACTCTGGAAAGTTCTTATGACAGAGAAGGAACAAGAAAACACAATGATGAGGTCTGGACAGCCACCTGGACTGAAGCAGTACTCTAGGTGACAGTAATAGCCATTGTGCCTCGAGCACCTATTTTGTACCATGCCCTGTGTTAAGTGTTTTGTCTATGTGACCTCATTCAGTCTCTCCCACCCGATCATTCATTCAACAAATATTCATTGATGGTTTACAAATTCAGTACCTTTGTGCAAGAAACTATGAGGAAAGTTCTGTAATTACTCACATCTTATTGATGAGGGTGGCTCAGAGACACTGTGTATCTCATCCAGGGCCAAGGTCTGCCCCCAAAACCTGGGCCTCCATTGTAGGTAAAAGGCCTTTGACGCCATTTAGACTCTAAGAAATCACTTGTAGTCTGGGACACTTTTTCTTTGTATTATTAATTTGGTACCAGTGACTCCTCTAATCGGTCATTAAAGACATTTTCTAGTTTTTGGTTTGTGTGTGTGATGAGAGAAAGTCAACGGGAAGGCAAAGTTGCTGGAGAAATTGACAGGAAAGGAATTATTCCAATCCTCCATCACCTGGCAGTCCACTACCTTTTGCTGTCATTGCCTGGCTGTCACTGCAGAGGTGAGGAGTAGGGAGGTGGGGGAGGGAATGGTGAATGGCAGCATAAGCAGGTGGAGATGCACTGAGGTCAAATGGAGAGAATGTGTTCAAGGCCACAGGGTGAATCGCCAATGAGAAGTGACTGGCAAGGTGTCAGGCCTTCTGGAAAAAGAAAGACCCTTGGGTCATGCTGAGCTGCAAACTCACCTAGAGTCAATGACTCTCACTGATTTGTTGACAGTCTGGGAAGTTCTATGTACTTAAGGCCCAGCCCAGGCCCAGCTTCAAGTAGAAAAAGGCTTTTTGTACCACAGCAAGTCAATGAAGAAGGCTAAAAATTAGAACTGAGTTTATTAATAGGGCCTTTAGAGGAAATGGCCATTCCTTATATAGACCTATGCAGTTTTGTAGTACTTTCCTATCCATGATGTTAGACAACTCTGTGGGGAATGACTTACACAGGCTCATAGCATTGGGTCCTGAACCAGAACATGAGACTTCATCTTAGCAATCTCACTTCTCCAAGGAGAACCCTCCTATTTCAACAGGGCCTAATCCGAGGTTTTTCGACATAAAATCCCAAATCACACTGAAATCTAAATGTGTGTCACGCTCATTACCACATGCATACCTAAACATGGCTGAACAGGAATGAGTCTCTCTCATCAGCTGTATTTCAACCAGCCCTGAGGACTCCTCCAGAAAGAGATGTCTGAGTCCTAACCACTAGCACCTGTGAATGTTGCCTTATTTGGAAATAGATGTAAGAGCACTATGTTTCTCCGATATGCCTTAACTGTCTAACTGTATGAGTACAGTGGCAGAAACAAAGATGCATAGCATATTGTGGATATACAGAGGATTAGGCATAATGCTATTAAAGCTCATAGTGTAGTACTTGTCATATAGGAAAGACTTGAATTTGGAAACTATTATGTAATGCTAGGAACGGGGCATATTCACCCCTCTCACCATGCTCCTCTGCCCATGTCCATTGCTAATTCCTCCTTAAGTTTTAAATGGGACCGGTCAAAGCCTGGGGCATTCATTGAGCCATGTTTTAATTGTGAACAGAGCTGCTGTCTTAAAGTTCAAAGCTCAGGCACAATCTTAAAAATCTTCTTACTCCTTAGAGGACCCGCTGAAGACAATGAGACATGAGTATGGTTTCTTATGATGTCTGGAGATTCAGTAGAATGTCTTAGGAATCAATGACCTTTCCTAAGGTCCATCCTATAGGAAGGATACAGGGCCATACAGAAAGAAGGGGATGATCTTACTCATCACTGGTATTCTCTATATAGAATACTTTACAGTGTGTAAATTACCCCTCATCATCGTGTGGTCTTTTTGGTTGTTACCACGTCATTGTCTTAACAAACAGGGAAGATAATTACTCATCTGTGATGGACTGAAAAATGTTCCCCCCCCTCCACCAAGGTGTCCCCATTCCTAATCCCTGGAACCTTTGAATGTGCCCCTTACATAGTAAAAGGAATTTTGCAAATGTGACTAAATTAAGAATATTAAGCTAATCCTAAATTATCCAGGTGGACCTGATATAGTTACAAGGATCCTTACAAGTGGGGGGGGGGCAGGAAGTCAGGGAGGAGAGAAGAGTTCACACTGCTAGTTCTGAAGATAAAGGAAGGGGTAGCAGGTCAAAGAATGCAGGCATCCTTCAGTAGCTGGGGAGGCAACGGGAAAGATTTACCCCTGGAGCCCTTAGAAGGAATACGGCTCTGCCAACACCTTAATTTTAGACTTCTATCATCCAGAACTATAATATAATCAATCTGTGTTGTTTGAAGCCACTACAATTGTGGTAATCTGTTGTAGCAGTAATAACAAACTAATATACAGTCTAAAGCATTTTGAAAGACAGAAAGCCCTTTGAAGAAGCACATTATGCCAAATCTGGAATCATATGGACCATCTGGGTCAAATAGAGGACATCAAGACCTGTGCTTAAGTGTCCCAGAATACTGGCCCAGGAGATCCAAGCACATCTTCACTTTTCTAAGAATATTTCCTATTAAGTAATTGACAATATGGAACTTTCACAAAAATCTATTCCTTTCTTCTTTCCTTCCATCCTCCCTTCTTTTCTGAAACAGATAGGTGGGTACGTAGGTAGATAAGTAGATAATAGATAATAGATAATACATAGATAAAGCCTTTTGTGCACTTCATAAAGCAAAGTTCTTGCCTTCAAGAAGCTTACCTGGAATGAGATGAGATTGAGGGGGTTTGAACAGTCAATAAATATACATCTAAATAGGGTTAAGGAAAAGGGAACCAGAGTGTTGTGGGGAAGCAATTGACCATTAGCAATATCCCAGATAATCCTTAAGCTATAGTTGGCCTGGCTGGTGACTTCACTTACAAGAAGATGTAACTCTGAACGTGCCACCTCTCACATGATGTCTTTGGAGGGCAAGTTCTTGATAACATCAGTGAGTTCCAACTCTGCTTCACCTGTGCCCAATTCCTTGGAGTCAATGGAACTAGCAGTTTGGGACTAAGATGAGAACAGAAGCTGGAATCTGGGCACGGCCTTGGCCCTCCCACTTCTTTTTCTTGTTCTCTTAACCCCATCTTCTTGGCTTTGATAGGAATGGTTAACAGCTTGGATGGAGGTGAGGGGATTAATTGTCAAAAGGAAATCAAGTAAATGAGCAGTATTTCTCCGTCCCAAATGCCAGTGGGGATGTGATGGATGTGAAGGTCTGCAGCTTGCTGTAGGTGGGCAATTGCACATGAATAAAATTGCAAGGAGGAAAGAGTTCAGCTGGGACAGTAAATAGATGCACAAGAACATCTTGATACCTTCAACATTTTGAGATCAATGGCTTCCATTGCCTGCCACATATGGGTAGGAGGGCTCCCATGCATGCACATTTTTATGAATCCCCCAGGATTCATAGTTTTATGACATATGAGAGGCATATTGTTGCTTTCTTAGTACCCTTAAAAACCATCTGAAATAGAAGACAACTGCACTTAAATTTCTGTTAAGTTAGATTCCCTAATTTAACAGAAAATGCTATGTAATAGCAATAGCAAGCACTAAATGGGTTGTATACGGCTGTAGCTATTAGGAGTTCCCAGGGAGCCTCAGTGTGCAAAACCCTCTGCCTTCACAACCATTGATCCTCATTCACTTAATTAAAGGCGGATTGCATCTTTACAAACTTGTCTTCAGTGTCCTCACCTCTTCCAGTTTCTCTAGATTACCACAGTCCATTTTGAAAGCTACCAGGACTTCCTCCTTAGCTCAGGGATTAGAACATAAAGAGAGGCTCATTGAAGTTATTTTCCTTTCCTAAGACACTTAAGATTTGACATTAACCCTTAATAAGATAATTTGCATTTTATGTAAAAGGTCATGGAGAGAGGTTCAATGAAATACAGAAAGCTGCTCTTAGTGGAATTTCAGGATGAAATGAAAGGACCTTCCTGGTATTTGTCAAAATACACCATGAAGTGACTGGTGACTTGGCCCAGATGTAGGACTGGCTTGCATTCTGGGCTTCCCAGTGGAACAAACGAGCTTATGTTGACTACTTTAATTATCATTTATTTATTTATTGGTATGGATAAAGGGAATTCAAATACCCAGCCTTCACTCATTTCTGACTTAGAGGTGCCTAGTATTTACCAAACCTGGGGCTGCACACTCTCATAGACTCTATAGCTTCATTTTCATAACAATTCTGTGAAAGACATATAATGTCCCCCAAAATTAGAGAGGAAGAAAATCAAAACCCAAAGGAAGTCAGTAACTTCTCCCCTCCCCCCACCAACCATGAGGTCAGTACTTCAGAGTCAGATTCAATCAGGCCATTTGCTTCTAAGTCAAATATCTCCTGCAGGAGACCCCAGCTGCCTCCCTTAGAAAACAATTTATATCTGTCGCCATCTTTTCCACTCATGATCACCCTTTTCTTCTTCATCTTCCTTCTCAGTTATCATTTATTAGGTGCTCACTATACGCCTGACAGTGCACTAAGCATGTTGCATGACTAATTTTATTTTTACCATGGGAAAGGTAATTTCATTACCTTCTCCATTCTGCAGATGAGGAAATTATGGCTGTTTACATTCGATTGTGTAATTATAACCTTATTCTGACATACAAAGACAGGACCAATGGGCGCTCCTGGTCTATTTCCATATCTTTGTAATGTCAGCAGTGTATCAGGTGTAGACGGTTAAATGTATCTTAAAGTTTTCTAGGTATGATAGAGATACGTTATGTCTCCTTTTGCATGGCTTTTGCATAAACAATTATTATCTGTCAGTTCCTCCTGACTCTTAGCCAAATTCTCTCCTGCTATAATAAAAGACCATTTCATCTTATTTGGCCCCCAGAAATGGCAGAAGTTGGTGTTGCCTACCTTCCCTGCCTTCTTCAAAAGATAGACTTCATGTGTTCCTGTGACACGTCAGCTGTATGGCACGTGGCAATCATTACAGCTCCTGGGAAAACTCATACTATGAATAAAAGTAATGTGAGAGGAAGAGGGGGCTTTTGTTCCTTAACTGGACTGTGAAGTTTAGGGTAAGAAATAGAACATCTTTTTAGGGTCATTCTCCAGAAACCTGTGGAGTTGCTATTGCACCAATCAAGAACGTGTGGTCATTTTTCTGCCTCCAAGGTGCAGTTGCTGATGTGTATCTGTTTCTGCCCTGGCACAAAATAGACCAGAACAGAAAGTTTGCATCTTGGCCCCTCCATGGGAGCATTCAACAGAACCCTTGGTTAAGTGAACAAGAGGAGCCAGACTTCTCCCAAAATTGCAGGTGCCTATGAGGCTCTGGCGATCCTCTCATAGGTTCTGAGTGCAGAAGCTGGACAGTATTAGAAATAGATAACTCCAAGATTATAAGACAAGAGTCCCACTCTCAGTTGCTCAAAGTCTCATAATCCAATTTAATTCAATTCACAGACATGTGCTGGGTACATATGTTGTACCATTGACCATGCTTGCTTCGGAGGTAGGCAGATAATTAAAACTTAGCACCTACTCTAAAGGAGAGAATGGATATGTGTCTGCACTAACAAAAATACAGGGAGAAAAGTGACAAATTCCAGAGAAAAGTTAGTAATGTGCAACTGTCATACTTGGTGAGGGAGTGATTGATTCTGAGTTTGTGGAGGAGAAGAAATTTGCAAGGGGCTTTCAAGGATGGGGAAGATTTCAACACTCAGAAAATGTTCCTCTGGGTGGAGAAAATAGCAAGAACTAAACCAAAGAGAAAAAGGAACTTGAAGCACAGTGGGGTGTGTGATTTGGCTCAAGCATCTAGTACTGAAGGGTCAGAGTGGAAAAGCAGCTAGAGAGACAGATGGATTTAATCTCCTTATTTTTTTTTTTACTTGAATGCAGGTTGGAAGTTTGGATTTCATCTATCGACCCATATAAAAGCCACTATAGCCAACATATAAGAAGATATATACATATTGGAGATATGTCTACAAATACCCAATATACTGATAAATATATATATATATATATATATATATATATATAATAATCTTTAATATAGGGAACATATATCCAATATGTATGTGTGTGTATATATATATATATTCAATATAGGGAACCATTATGATCTTTGATGAAGGGATTAGTATAATAACGGAGCAGGGAATGCACTTTATCCCAGACATCTTGCTAGTTGCTTGAAATACATGACAACAATCAATAATAATCCTACTAAGGAATCTATATATACTTAAAAAAATAGAAATACTGAAACCTAGGGGTCAGGGGGACTTGTATCTTGAAAAGTAGGCCTTCTGAATCATGTATATTTGACTGTAAAATCATTTCCTCTTTCTTCAATATTATTCTGTAGTTTGGGAAACCAAATGGCAGGTGTGTGAGCAAGGATTGAAATGTGATGTAGGCAGAGACCAGAGGAAGGAAGACAGGAAATCAGTGTATATAGTATGGGCACTGAAGACAGGGAGGAGGGTGACAAGGGATGTGGAGGAGAGAGAACATATTGAAATGATGTCCTCAGACAGCCCTGAAGGGTTGGCATGTGATTGGCCATGAAAGGGTAAAGGGGGTAGGAGAAATCAATACTGTTTCAAAGCCTGGGGTATAGAGAAGTCTTGAGGGTTTTTAAGTGCCCTTGAGGCCCTGGCATTCCAAAGCTATAAGTCCCTGGAATCTTGTGAGCACTCACCAGGGCATCCTTTGACTTCAAGTCAGTGGGACTAGACAATTTTCTAGGCATGGCTATAGAAAGCTACAGGCCAGACTCACTAGCCTGTCTCCACAGGGTCTCTCCAAAGATCTACGAGAGCTTTGCAGAAAGTCATCCATTTTCTCTGCCAGCTCCTTTAAGGCCTAGAGGCTGGGACATATTGCTGTCACCAACCCAGCTGTGAAGTCCAAATGCCAAGGGAATTAGTTCTGCTTCCCTCTGGAAGGAAAAGGGGAATCAAGGCACCCAGTGACTGAGAGTGCTTGTTTGTATCTAATTTATTACCACTTCACTGCCCGGAAGCATGTGGGAGTGTGTGAGGGAAGTTTCCCACTGCTATGCTCAAAGCGAATGCTTCAGGGACTTTGGGGGCCCAGGCAAAAGGAACCATCTGATGATTACAGACATTGCCTCAAAGATGGAATCACCACTAGTTAGCTCATTAGGGCTCTGGAGGCGACATAATTTATAAGCCTGTTGTGCACAGTATTTTCACAGACTCACAAAGCAAAACCTGAAAGAATGATTTGTTTCTTTTATCCTCTATGACTAATACAGAAGGAAATAAAGCAGTAGAGACGTGTCTTCTTGACTCCAAATGTCCATGCCGATCACAATGAATCGTTTTGCTATATGGGACTTTAGATTACACATTATCAATAAGGCATTTTGTGGGCAAACAGCTGAAAGCTGGAAGGTTTTTTTTTTTTTCCCTTAAGGGGTCATGAGAATAAACTCACATGGTAAAGGAGAGAATTCAATTCATTATTTTAATTAGGCACCTACTGGAGGTGGTGATAGATTAAATGAACATAGCCTCATCCATAAAGGATTTTCATTTCAGCAAAACCAGACAAAGCAGGTATTTATCAGCAAAACTGACCAGGGTTGTAATGGAATGGATGAAAACAGTGCATACTTGCAAAGCATAGAATATGAGCTCAGTGGAGGGAAAAACAAATTTTGTTTGATGATGGTTCCACAGAGGGGGTGACATTTAACCTTGATCTTGACAAATAAATAATGGCTAGAAAAGATGTCCCAGGCAGAGGGAACAGCTTGTGCAAAGGCTTGCCTCATCTCCTCTAGGTGAGCATCACTGGTGCACATCTACTAGAAAATACAGAAACATAGGCCCCTCTGCACTTACTATAACGGTCTGATATTTAGCAACTCACAGAACTTCTGCTAGGCTGTTTCCAGATTTGAGTTGTCTCTTCTCCTTTAAAATTCCTTCACCCATAGCATTTTTGACATGGTATACTTAAAGTACTTCACAAAATCATGATATACAAGGAGAATTTAATCACGTTACTTCTATTGGGATGCTTCTTCAGGCATTTGTTCAAGCTGTTAGCTATTTATTAGAGGCCTTGTACATATAAAGCACCATGGCAATAAGATCTAAGATGTAAGGCATTGATCCTCAAGTAACATAAAGTCTAGGTGTGGAGATAAGTCATAGACATATTAATCATAAAAGACTTAAAGAGATCAGAACAAAGTGAGGTGGGCTCATGTAGCTGATGGATTCCCACACCAGTTAAACTGACAATTATGAGTACAGGGAGAAAAGGAAGTATTGTGAAAAGGGGAGAAACAAATAAAAGTTTAAATATTTAATGAGCACATTTCCCTCTCAAAGGATTAAGTCATATTTTGCTGGAAAACAGGGGCAATGACTAATTGATGGCCCCATCTTACCAGAAGGAGAATGGGAAAGAAGGAAAGCCTACATTCTAAAATCAATGTAAAGGAAGAAAGCTGTGTTCAGCATGAATTCCCCTTGAAAATCTACTGGGAATTTTGAGAACCAGTGTGCCTACAATTCTGTTATGCCTAACAAAACCAGTTAATTTCTTCAGTTTTAAGGAGATTGTCATTTCTTGGGTTGAGCAATGAAGTACTGGGCTCAGAGCTGTACAAAAATAATACAAATTGTAAGATACCAGAGCCATACCAAAATGCAGAAGATGATCACAATGAGAGACCAAGAGGCTTGAACATTTGAGATTACCAAAGGTAAGAACAGATTCCAAATCACAGCTACAACCCCTTGAGGATATGCTTGTGGAGTTAAATCATTTTAAAATTACATTGTCATTTTTGTTTGAAAAGTGTCTGTTCATGTCTTTTGCTCATTTCTTTACTGGATTATTTTTGGGTTTGGGGCATTAAGTTTGGTAAATTATTTATAGATTTTGGATACTAAGCCTTTATCTAATATGTCATTTGTAAATATCTTCTTTCATTCTTTCAGTTGCCTTTCAGTTTTGTTGATTGATTCCTTCACTGTGCAGAAGCTTTTTATCTTGATGATGGCTAACAAACACATGAGAAAATGCTCAACATCACTCATCATCAAGGAAATACAAACCAAAACCACAATGAGATACCACCTCACACCTGTCAGAATGACTAAAATTAAAAACTCAGGCAACAACAGATGTTGGTGAGGATGAGGAGAAAGGGAACACTTTTGCACTGCTGGTGTGAATGCAAGCTGGTGCAGCCAATCTGGATAGTAGTATGGGAGTTCCTCAAAAAAAAAAAAATAAATAAAAACAGAACTATCCTACAACCCAGAAATTACATTACTAGGTATTTATCCAAAGGATACAAAAATGCTGATTTGAAGGGGCACATGCACCCCAATGTTTATAGCAGCACTATTAGCAATAGCCAAATTATGGAAAGACCCCAAATGTCCATCAACTGATGAATAGACAAAGAAGATGTGGTATGATGTGACAAAAGGGGCTACCATATAATGACCATATAATTTCTGGTATGTCGTCTGCCATCAGAGAGATGGAACATTGGTAATCATGTTAGAAAAAGATCTTTATTTTCCCTTTCAAAATAAACACTTTGTCTCCTCTCTAAAAAAAAAAAAAAGAAGATGTGTATATATACATATATATGAATACTTATACATGAATATAAATATGAATATATATAGGAATATTATATATAGGGATGTATATATATATATATATATATATATATATAGGAATATTATATATAGGAGCATAAATATATATATATATATTATATATATATAATATATATATATAATATATATATATAGGAATGTTACTCGGCAATGAAAACGAATGAAATCTTGCCGTTTGCAACAACATGGATGGAACTAGAATGTATTATGCTAAGCAAAATAAGCCAGTCAGAGAAAGATAAATACCATACCATATGATTTGGCTCATGTGGAATTGAAGAAACACAACAGATGAACATAGGGGAAGGGAAGGAAAAATAAGATAAAAACAGAGGGTGACAAGCCATAAGAGACTCTTAAATACAGAGAACAAACTGAGGGTTGCTAGAGGGTGTTTGGGTGGGGGATGAGCTAAATGGGTGATGGGCATTAAGGAGGGCACTTGTTGGGATGAGCACTGGGTGTTATAAGCAAGCAATGATTCACTAAATTCTATCCCTGAAACCATAGTACACTAAATGTTAACTAACTTGTGTTTAAATAAAAATTTAAAAAACCCACAAAATTACATTGTCATTTTAAAATTATCAGTTTCTATCTTTTTTGACAGACCCGAGTGAATGTGGTTGTCAGGTAAGTTACAATGCACAGAAGAGACAAGTCTGCAGTATTGCAGGGCAGAGATGTAGAAAGAGTACTAGGCTTTGAGCTAGGGAATCGGAGTGCAACTCTCATCATCAACAAGGAAATGAGTTTGCACATATTGCCCAATCACTCTGAAATTCAGACTCCTCACCCACAAATGAATGAAGTATTATAAGATGGTATCTAGGTAGACTTTTATCCCTAGTATTCAGTGATTTCCTCATATTATCAGAAAAGCTTCTTGTAATCAAGTCATTGGCTTGTGGGCTATATTAGATTGGTGATTATACTGGAAATTATATGGAACATTTTCTTCCAGCTGTATTTTAAGAATCAATTCAGATTCTAAACTCCACGTTTTTTCAAACCTATTGCACTGACAAAGAAAAATTCTTGAATCTCTGAAGGGTAGGTGTTAGACAACTGGCTCATGCAAGTGTCTAGAATTCAGCTATTCTAAGAGCACCAGTACAGTAACAGCTGATAAAGAGTGATGGTGAAAACCCCATTGTTTAATTCATCAAAATTAGGCCCAAGAGAAAGCAATGGGATTGAGAAACAGCAGTGATGCAGAGGCCAGAGTCTAGAATCCAGAATCCAGGATCCAGAATCTGATGGTCTGGTTTAAGTCCCAGCTCTACACATCTAGCTGCACCATACAAGGCAATTTACTGAGTCTCTGTCATTCCTACTTTCCTGTTCTGTAAAATAGAATGAACGAAGATGATGGGGCACCTGGGTGGCTCAGTCAGTTGGGCGTCTGACTTCAGCTCAGGTCATGATCTCACTGTTCATGGGCTCGAGCCCCGCATCGGGCTCTGTGCTGACAGCTCGGAGCCTGGAGCCTGCTTCGGATTCTGTGTCTCCCCCTCTCTCTGCTCCTCCCCCACTCACGCTCTGTCTCACTCTCTCTCAAAAATAAATAAACATTAAAATTTTTTTTAAAAAAGAACGAACGATGATTAAATTCATAATGGCAATAATGGTGTGACTCATAGCGTTGTGGTAAAGTTTGTACAAAAAGAGGTACATGAATATTCGTAGCAACAAGAACACTGGAAGGTTTTGAAGGTGACATCCCCCACAAGTCCTAGCATGACTGAAATGCTGACTGAAAGTTAACTGATTGATGGCTCTTCTAATTTCCTTAAGCCTACGAAAATGCTGTGGACATTTAACAAATATAATCAATTCATGAATGACAAATTTCAAACTCCCCTTTACCAGGTTTAATGGTGTGCCCCTAACCAGTGACAGGACCCTGTTTCTGCTGTTCCTATTTTCAGCAGCTATCACCTGGCTATCTAGAGCAGAGATAACTAAGGAAGGATAAAGACAGGAAAAAGGATTTGGATGGCTTTAGATAAAAGGGCATTGTGTCTGGCAGGACCCCATCTCTATGGCACAGACATCACAAGGGGTGTTTTTGGTCCACCCAGACATGAAGTCATTTAAGTGGGATGCTGAGCCAGTGACTTATCTTCACAGACAGAGTTCACACAGAGTTATTTCTGTTTGCGACACCATTGTTACTAAGAAAGGATTTTTAGGACTGAGATTCCTTATGCTATAGATAAAAGGTCCCCAAAATATGACATCACTTGGCCAATCTCCAGCCAAAATGTCAGAAAGACTGTTTTAGAAAATAATGCCAGAGATTTTATACCTCTTATGTGCCTATTTGAACTGAAGAGCCCCAGGGGAGCCGTGTCAAAGTCAGCACGTGTGGCCTACACCATCTCCCCACATCCCACACACAAGTTCCCTATCTTTTCCCTCCTGCAATAGTTCCTCTGATCCATGGGCACACTCGTATTACAGAATGAATATTCTCCTTCCTCCTAGTGAAGACAAAGCAATCCTATGGCACAGAAATCAGCACAGTCTAGGTCAGGGGTCAGCAAGCATTTCCTGAAAAGGGCCAGATAGTGTTTCAGACTCGGTGGTCCATTTACAGTCTATGATGACAACCCCTATTCCTCCTCCATCCTTTCTTCCTCTGCCTCCTCCTTCTCCAACCCTTTAAAATTATAAGAAACTTTCTTAGCTTACAGGCTATAGAGACATACAGAGAGTTGGATTTGGCCTGCTGACCATTTGTATGCCGACACCTAACCCAGGTGGTGAAATACTAAAGAGCAATAGTGGTAATACAGAATTACAGGATTTCTGTTCGGATATAAAAAGTTGGGGGCACCTGCGTGGCTCAGTCAGGTAAGCGTCTGGCTCTCGGTTTCAGCTCAGGTCATGATCTCAGAGTTTCATGAGTTCAAGTCCCAAGTGGGGCTCTGAGTTGGCAGCATGGAGCCTGCTCGGGATTCTCACTCTCTTTCCCTTTCTCTGCCCCTCCCCCACTGGCACTGTGTCTTTCTCTCTCAAAATAAAGAAAAAAGCTTTTAAAAAGGAAAAATTTGTAAGAATCCATCACTCTCATTGCAGTGATAAGAACAATCTGGATAAACTACAAAATCATGGTTGTTACAATCAGAAAACCCATCAGAAATGTGTTACACCCAAATGAACTAAATTCTAGATAGAAATAAGTCCTTCTAGAAAAGAGGAGTGCTTCCATTGCTTTCATCTATGATGTCTGGAAAGAGGAGGAGGAACCTACCATCTATGGATAAAGATGGAAAAGTTCGATGTCTGAGGAGATTTTAGGGGCGGAGTGGGCAATGTGAAGATCTGTAGCTCCAAGGAACCTCAGCCATGGAACAAGTCTGCCTGTCCTTCCAACATTCAGGGCGAGAACTGAGAAAACCCTCTGAGGGATTTTTGTATTTTGAGGCAATGGATGACAAAACCTGGAGCAGAGGAGTGCAAAGCAGAAGGCTGAAAGCTGAAGATGGGGCAGGAGACTGAAAGATTTCTTTCTGAGCCTCCTCTCCACATACCTTCATGGTGTTAACGGGTCTCTGAAGGCTGAGAAAACCAGCAGGAAGAGAATAATCTCCCAAAAGGCAGAAATCCAAGAACATCCTTGAAAGAATAGAGAACTCTCCAGAAACCCACAAATCTCACAGACTTTAACGTAGAGAGAGATTTTCCATAGTTGGGAAAGCTGGTGAAGGGGCTATGAACCATAGAGATCTCCACAGTCTCCCTAAGTGCTCAGATCCCCAGCCAGTGGAAGAAAATTTCCTGATCTGGATTTCAGATCACTAGAAGCCAGTGATGTTCTGGTTCTAAAGAAAATAAACATAAAACCCAGACCTAGTTAAGCTACAGGTAGATTGACAAGCTTCCATGTTAGCAGCCTTAGAGAAGAATGTGTGACTTTTTCTGGGAAAAGTATTTACTTCAGTCCCTAAAGTTTTTTTATATACAATACCTGATATTGAGTAACAATTAGGAGACATGTGAATAATGAAGAAAATGTGAAGTTTAGATAAAAAAGCAGAACTAGTGATGGCAATGTAATGGATATATCATATCAAGACTTTAAAATACACATTTTAAAGGGTTTAGTGGAAAGTTGGACATGTGCTTTAAAAAGAGGAATCAAAACAAAAATTCAAACTGAAATATGAAAATAAAAATTCTGATATATCACTGATGAAAAATTTATTTGATGGGATTATCAGCTGACAGATTACTGGAGGGGAAAAAAATCCATGAATCTAAAGGCAGTTTAATTGAAATTATCTAAACTGAAACACCAAGTGCAAAGGAGTGAGAAAAATTAAGAGGATAAGACATCACCTATGGGGCAATGTCAAAGAGTCTAACGTGTAATTGGAGTTGCAGAGGAGAAGCGAGACAAAATAGGACAGAAACAATACTTGATGAGACTGTGAACGACAATTCTCCAAAATTGCTAAAATATACCAACCCAAGAAACCTGATAAAGGTGTAGTAGGGTTTAAATAAAGAAACCACACCTGGACCCATGATATTCAAACTGTTAAAAAGGAAAGGTAAAGGAAAATCTTAAACACAGCTAAAGAGAATGATGCCAGCACGCAAAGATAAGATTGATGGCTTATTTCTCATTAGCAAAAAATAGAATCTAGGAAACAATGGTATACTTTAAAAGGTTTAAATGAAAAAAAAAAAAAAAAAAACAAACAAGAAATAAAACAAAAAAACTGTTAACCCCAAATTCTTTATCCAGCAAAAAGAGACTCCAAATAAAGGTGAAGTAAAGTCATGTTAAGGCATCATGCCTACAGAAAATATTAAAAGAAAATTTTCCATCAAAGTATGGAAATACCAGTTGGAAAACTAGATCTGTAGGAAGGAATGAAAGGACTGTAAAGGGGATAAATTGTTTTATATTCCTATTGTGGTATAAATTTTCCCCAAATTGACCAATATATTCAGGGCAACTTCACCCCAGCAGACATTTTCTATAGAAATGAACCTAAAATATATATGAAAATACAAAGACTCAGAATAGCCAAAATAATTTAAAAAAAAAAAAGATTAGAGGACTCATTACCTTATTTCAAGACTCATTATAAAGCTGCAATAATCAGGGGCACCTAGGTAGCTCAGTCGGTTAAGCTTCTAACAGTGCAGGTCACGATCTCACAGTTAGTGAGTTTGAGCCCTGTATCAGCCTCTCTGCTGTCAGTGCATATCCCACTTTGGACCCTCTGTACCTGCCCTCCACCCCTGCCTTTCTCTCTCTCTCAAAAACAAATAAACATTTAAAAAAAAAGGTGTTTAAGAAATTAAATAAACCTGCAATAATCAAACAGTGTATACTGACATGAGAATAGATATACAGATCAATGGAACAGAATAGAAAGTTAAGAAATAGACCCACACATATGCAATAAAATTTTCAACAAAGATGCCAAGCTAATAAAATAAGGGAAAGGATAATCTTCCAACAAATTATTTTGGGACATTTGGATATTTATATGCAAATATTTTAACCAAACCCTTACCTCACACCATATGCAAAATTTCACTTGTAATGGACCATCGAGCTATGTCTATAGAGGCTTTGAAGAAAATATAGAAGAAAATCTTCATGACAGTAAGTTAGGCAAAAAATTTTGGGAAAAGACACAAAAAGCACAAACTATAAAATAATTTGATAAATTGTATATCATAAAAGTTAAAAACTTCTGCTCTTTAAAAAATACTGTTAGGAAAACAAAAATCTAGACATGAAATGGGAGAAAATATTTGCAAAGCACATCTTTGAAAATGCATATATATATATGTATATATATATATACACACATATATACATATATTTTATATAATTCAATAAAATAAAAACCATAAAAATGGCAAAAATATTTTAATGGACATTTCAGCAAATAAAGATATATGAATGTCAAATAAGCAGATGATAAGATGCTCAACAGTGTTGGAAAATGGAAGTTAAAGCTAAAATGGGATACCTCTGGATGAGCACTGGGTGTTGTATGGAAACCAATTTGACAGTAAATTTCATATATTAAATAAATAAATAAATAAATAAATAAATAAATAATTTTTTAAAAAGATAAAAAATAAATAAATAAATAAAATGGGATACCTCTACATATCTATTAGAATGAGTAAAATTACAAATTATTATAAACCAGGTTTCTATGAACAATTTTGTACAATATGTTTGCAGCCATATTTTTTCATTCTTCTTGGGTAAATACCTGAGAGTCAAATGGCCACAAGATAATGACTGTACCACTCATATTTCCATCATCAATGTATAAGAGTTCCAGTTGCTCTACATTCTGGCTGTCATTTGGTATAGTCAGCCTTTTTAATTTTAGCCACGATGGTGAGTATGAGATGGTATCTAATTATGATTTTTATTTACATATCATTGATAACTAATGATGTGTTGCACTTTGTGGGCTTACTATAATTTGCATATTTTCTTTTAAGAAATAGCTGTGCAAGATTTTTGCTCATTTTTGTGGGGTTGTCTGTATTTTTGTTATTGGTTTGTTAGGGTCTCATTACATATCTTTTATGGAAGTCTATCATCTATATGATGTTTTGCATATATGTTTTCTAGTCTGTGGCTTGGATATTCATTTACTTAGCGGTATCTTGATGAGCATAGTTTTTAGAAAGTTTTATAAAATCCAATATGTCAAAAAATTTTATTTCATGGTTAGATTTTTTTTATGTCTTATCTAACAAATACATTCTTTTTAAAATATTTCTTTATTTTATTTTTGAAAGAGAGAGAAAGAGCACAAGGGGTAGGCAGAGAGGAGGGGGAGAAAGAGAATCCCAACAGGTTCTGTGCTGTCAGCACAGAGACCAATGTGGGGCTTGATCTCACAAATCATGAGATCATGACCTGAGCCGAAAATAGAGTCAGATGCTCAACTGACTGAGCCATCCAGGCGCCCCTAACAAATACATCCTTAATCAAAGTGACAAAGTTTTCCTTCTAGGATTTTTTTCTAAAATATTTATGGCTCTCTTATACATTTATATCCATAATATTTCTATGGAGTTCATTTCTGTGTAAGGAGGGAAGGTATAAATATTCATTTATTTCCAAAACCATTTGTTAAATTCCTAATTCCATTTAATTTAATATCTACTTTTTTATTTTATCAAATACTAAGATAGGACTATCCACATATATACAAACATAACTGTGAATTTCTCTCTATTTTTCAGTTCTATAGTTTTGGTTTAATGTATTTCAAGCTCTAATTATATAAAATATATACAGTATTTAAACATTAATATTTATATTAAATAATTAAGATATATATATTTAGAACAGTTGTGTTTTCTTGGTGACTTCACCCCTTTACCTTTTTGAAATATATCTCTTTATGACCTCATAACATTTCTTGTTTTGAAGTGTACTTTATATGATATTAATATAGTGCTCCAACTTCCTGTTGATTAGTATTAATTTTAATGATAGAAACATATTTTAAGTCACTCTTCCAATTACTGTGACTAATTGGCCAAGGTAATTTTTATGCATAATTGAGCATTTAGAAAACATCCATTTTTCCTCCTTCCAAAAGACTATGCATTGTGAACTTATATGAGAAAGTCCCAGACGCTGATCAGAAAGCCATTAAGTCCCTTCTTCTGTAGAAAATCACCCTTTTAACTTGCTCCTTTTGAGAAGTGAGTAAGTGATGCTTCTGCTGGACTAACTGGAGAAAGACAGGAAGTAAAGCCCATTTTCAGACTTTGGCAGGGTAACTGTAGGTTTATAGGAAAGCCTCTTTACTAAAGGTAAGTCTCAAACATATTACCAAATAATCTTCAATTGAAAAGTAATATATCCAAAATACCACATCAATACAGAAATTACTTTAAAATTATCCCAAACACATGGTCTTGCTAGCCAGGAAAGTAAACAATCTTCTATCACATAAAGGCTGCTTCTTTCTTGGAGGTGATTTAATTATGTTGATGGATAACTTCTATTAGTGCTTTCTCTATGCCAAGCACTACATTATATATTTTACATACATCATTATCGATTACTCCTCAGAAAAACCCCATGAGATAGGTACTACTATTTTACTACTGTAATTGTCTTTTTACAATTTAGGGAATGGAGGCTTAGAGACACTAAATAACTTTACTAAATTTATCCAGATAATAAGAGATATTTTACTTCAAAACTCAAGTTCATTGATATTTAGTTCTAATATAATCAAAATAGTTAAATTTTGCATAGACATAGAGTTTGAGTACGTATCTGTGTGTGTGTGTGTGTGTGTGTGTGTGTGTGTGTGTGTGTTGTCAGTGGTATTTTGCCAATAAAAAAATATAATATAATGACAATGTTGGTTCACACTGACTTTTCCATCAGTTGAAACTTCCTAATACCTGTACATCATCTGTGTTTTAGACACAACACTGTAAGTGTAAATAGCCATATGTATCTATGTCTCTTTTGAACTTAAATGTAAAACTCTACAAATATCTCTATCAATGTTAAGTATGTCATTATAGACTTTTAATATTATCCCTTTATCCAATACATCATTTGCAAATATCTTCTACAATTCAATAGACTGCCTTCTAGTTTTGTTGATTGTTTCCTTCATTGTGCAGAAGCTTTTTATCTTGATGAGGTCCTAATAGTTCATTTTTGCTTTTGTTTTCCTTGCCTCCAGAGATGTGTCTGGTAAGAAGTGCTATGGCCGAGGTCAAAGAGGTTGCTGCCTGTGTTCTCCTTTAGGGTTTTGACAGTTTCCTGTCTCATATTTGGTTCTTTCTTCCATTTTGAATTTATTTTTGTGCATTGTGTAATAAAGTAGTCTAGTTTCACTCTTCTGTATGCCACTGTCCAGTATTCCCAACACCATTTGTTGAAAAGACTGTCTTTTTCCACTGGATGTTCTTTCCTGCTTTGTCAAAAATGAGGTAACCATATAGTTGTGGAGAAGATATTTTCAAATGACATACTGGATACAAGGCTAGTATCCAAAATCTTTAAGGAATTTATCAAACTCAAAACCCCAAAAATAAGTAATCCAGTTAAAAAATGGGCAGAAGACATGAAGATACACTTCTCCAAAGAAGACATACAAATGGCTAACAGAGACATGAAAAAATGCTAAACATCACTCATCATAGGGAAATACAAATCAAAACCACAATGAAATACCACCTCACACCTCTCAGAATGGCTAAAATTAACAACTCAAGAAACAACAGATGCTGGGGAGGATGCAGAGAAAGGGTAACCCTCTTATACTGTTGGTGAGAATACAAACTGGTGCAGACACTTTGGAAAACAGTGTGAAGGTTCCTTAGATGGTTAAACATAGAACTATATGTTCATAGAACCTATGAGCTGGCAATTGCACTACTCGTATTTATCCAAAGGATACAAAAATACTGATTCAAAGGGGTATGTGCATTCCAATGTTTATAGCAATACTATCAACGATAGGCAAATTATGCAAAGTCCCCAAATGTCCATTGACTGATGAATGGATAAAGAAGATGTGGTATATATAGGGGCCTGGGTGGCTTAATCAGTCAAGATTCTGACTCTTGGTTTCGGCTAAGGTCATGATCTCACAGTTTGTGGGTTTGAGCCCTGCATTGGGGTCTGCACTGGCAGCATAAAGCCTGCTAGGGATTCTCTCTCTCTCTCTCTCTGCCCTCTCCCCCTGCTTGTGTTCTCTATCCTTTACTATCTGTCTCAAAAAATAAATAAATAAACATTAAAAAAAATAAGATGTGGTGTGTGTGTGTGTGTGTGTGTATATATATATATATATATATATATAGAGAGAGAGAGAGAGAGAGAGAGAGAGAGAGAGAGAGGAATATTACCTAGCCATCAAAGAGAATGAAATCTTGCCATTTTCAATGATGTAGATAGAACTAGCATATATTAAACTAAGCGAAATAAGTCATTCAGAGAAAGAAAAATACCATATGACTTAACTCTTATGTGGAATTTAAGAAACAAAACAGATGAACATAGGGGAAGGGAAGGAAAAATAAACTAAGATAAAAAGTAGAGAGGGAGGCAAACCATAAGAGACTTAACCATAGAGAACAAACTGAGGGTTGCTGGAAGGGAGGTGGGTGGGGGGATGATCTAAATGGGTGATGGGCAATAAGTATGGGACTTGGGTGTTATAAGCAAGTGATGAATCACTGGGTTCTATTCCTAAAACCAACACTACACTGTATGTTAACTAACTTGAATTTAAATAAATAAATAAATAAATAAATAAATAAACAAACAAACAAACAAGTAAAATCTTAGAAGGAAAACAAACAAAAAACAAAACAAAAGTGTCATTAAATCATTCCACATCTTTTGCCTTACCGAACCCTAATTTAAGAATTTTCTCCTCTCTCACTAAATTGGTATTTTTTTTAAAATAAATGCATTGGCCTTCGCTTATTAATCTCATTTTGAGTTAGAGTATATGAGATTATAAAGTGGTTAAAAGCAGTAATGGAAATATTTATTTATGCCAGTAGAATATCCATACATATGCATATACATGTGTACGTGTTTAAAAAGTTTCTCTGATTGCCAAGTGTGTGATGAAAAGACCCCGTATGAAACATGGTTCCTAAGTTCTGCGGTGACAATACACAGGATAGAGCTAGGTTTCTGTACAGTGTGTTCACATTCTCCACTCATGTGAATGGTCAGAATGAAAAGCATAAAGCTGGAAGAAATCTTAGAAATCTCTGAAGTCCTACGCCACTTACAGTAGTCAGAATAAGCTACACTGTGTTCCCTTAACAAACAAACAAACAAACAAACAAACAAACAAACAAACATGCAATGTCAATAGTTTCACACCTAAACATGTATTTGCTGTTTTCATAATAGATTTTTCAACCAAAAGTTCAGTATCTTCTCCCTAGGGCAACTCTCTTCATGTGGTAACTCAGGTACTTCTTTTTTTCTTCTTCTTCTTCTTTATTCTGAGTTGTATGGTGTTTTGTTTTTTTTTATTTTAGATACCAGTGTAATTAGCATCTGATTTGGATGATTTAAAATTTTTTTCTTTTCTTTTCTTTTTTTCTTTTTTTTTAACATGAAATTTATTGTCAAATTGGTTTCCATACAACACCCAGTGCTCATCCCAGCAGGTGCCCTCCTCAATGCCCATCACCCATTTTCCCCTCCCTCCCACCCCCCCAACAACCCTCAGTTTGTTCTCAGTTTCTAAGAGTCTCTTATGGTTTGCCTCTCTCCCTCTCTAACTTTTTTTTTCCCCTTCCCCTCTCCTATGGTCCTCTGCCAAGTTTCTCAGGATCCACAGTAACTTAGGTATTTCAATCTGGTTCCATCTGGTGGCTGCTTTACCTCAACCCATACTCCTCACAATCACTATAGCAAGAAAAGGAAGACCAAAAATCTGTTCTTAACTACACACACAACACTTCTGATCACAGCGTGTTTGTTCAGAACTATCCACAACTATAAGGGAAGCTGAGGCATATAGAGGGGCATATGAAATATGTGGAAATCAAAAATATGGGACTTTGTCCCATGGTATTATTTTAAATATAATTCTATAGATCCTCTGTAAGTTGAAATATTTCCTCAAAAATCACTGGGGGAAGAGATTATCCAGTACAGTGTTCCACCTCTTGCTTTACACGTGTTCTACAAAGATCTCTTCTCGGTTGACTGAAAGCTCATTTTGCTATTACCCCCATTGGCTGCCATATTCTTTTATATTTTTGTTTCTCAGGAAATTACTATTTTATTCAGCCTACACTCTTTTTAAAATTTTTTTTATGTTTTATTTTATATTTGAGAGAGAGAGAGAGAGAGCAGGGAAGGGCAGAGAGATGGAGACAGAATCTGAAGCAGGCTCCAGGCTCTGAGCTGTCAGCACAAAGCCTGACGTGGGGCTCGAACTCACGAGCAGTCATATCATGACCTGAGCCAAGGATGGACACTCAACTGACTGAGCCACCCAGTGAGCCTAGCCTACATTCTTGAATTGGAATAATAATTGTTAGTACTAAACAATAAAATGCTGATTTATTGATGACTACTCACTATTATGCTAAGTGTTTTGTATATATTATTGCATCTAATTCTGATAATACATATGAATTAGATTCTATTATCTCTATAGGTGAGGAAATTGGGGATTAGAAAAGATTAATTAATTTATAACCCATTTGCTCTTACTCTTCTTGGAACCATAACTCCCCAGGGCTACCTGTTTGGATCCTGATATTAGTTTATCATCTTTTGCATCCATGACTTTCCCATTCTGTCTAGATTTTACCAAAGCTGGGAAACAAGTCCCAGACCACCCAGTGCTTCGACTCAAGCAGGGAAGTCTTCAGTAAGATCCAGGCAGCTAACCCAAGGACATTGCTAGGTGACGGCCTCTCCTTTCTATGCGCTTTTATTTGAATTTTCACAAGGATCTGTCTGTGCCTGGATGGTGCACATGGAATGTTGCAAATGAGAAACTTTCATTCTAGGACAGGAGAAAGGTGTGCTGAAGACCAAACACACATATACACACCCCCTCGGGTGCAAAAAGAACAAAGGAGCTATGTTCTTCCAGTGCCCAAAAGGAGAGACCATGTGCAGAAGAGGTACCTTCCAAATCTGAAAATAAACAAAATGAAATAACTTAAGCTTAAAACCATAAAAATGGACAGTCCTGGTACAAACCTGGATTGAAATGGGCAAGATAATGCAAGGGACTTCAAAGGAAATGAGGACAGTTTCGTAAAATCGAACAGAACATTCAGCTCTCTAATAATTTGGTGGGGTTACTTGGCCTTTCATTTATTCAACAGTCATTTGCTGCATAATCTACTATGTGCAAGGTACTGTGAGCATATTGCTGGGTTACTTGGCATTGTTCCCATCACAAGTAGTAATGCTGCATTTTTATAACTGAATAGAGGTCACTACTAATATAATCTTGGTCACCAGTGTATTGATTGATGGAAATTAAGCCCCACTGAGACTACTTAGATTCAAGCTCATAAGCCGAAAGCCAGTCTTATAACTTCATCATTTTGTCTTCCAGTTCACCCACACGGCCCTCAGACATGCAAGCACCTTGTGCTGGACAGTGATGCAGTGCCCAGATCCCCTTCCACAGTCAGAGATGTACTGCCCCAGCTGCTGGAAATGCTGCTGGCAGACAGCCCTTATCTGTCAATCCTTTTTGAGAGGACCTCTTCTGAAAGGAGTCACTTTGTCAGAGGGCCTGCCATCCAGGACTGCTTGATGCTTAGGGATAATGTCCTGTCCCTTTTGGCCCAACTCAGGACAACTCTGAAGGGCCATCTCATCCTCAAAATTCCCCACAGTGTCAACCAAGGATTCTACTGAGACTGTATTCTAGCATGACATCTCCCACCTCCCAACCCTACTTCCTTCCCTTCCCTTCCACATGTATTGATTCCAAAAACACCCCAGAAGAAACAACAACTGTGTGCTAATTTTCATATCAGACTGGTTTATGGGGAATCCAACCCATCACACAGTTTCTACTTGGGGCAACACCTCTGGAACCCAGCCTGTTCTTCCTTGTGCTTCTTTCCCAATGTTGCCTAAGTCGCTGAGGTGTCTTTGCCTGATTATTTCACCTGATCTGCTCTGTTCTCTTTAGTCCTTCCTTCCTATCTCTGTGAAATGCTTGTCTTACCACAATCCTTGTCAGAAATTCATCTCTTCGTATTTTATCCAACAAGGTACCTAAAAGTCTACATTTCACATACCAGGGCTTACAAAAATCTGTATTTGTTCTCAATTTCAGAAGATCCTTGAGGTCTTGAGCAGGGCCTACTATGGGGGTGGAGGGGATGAGATAGAGCCTCTAGAACATTCCATTTGAATGTCCTCAAACAATTCTAGAAAGGCAGAAAACTGTTGAGGACAATAACTACAGCATGAGGTATCAGGTGATAAAATCTATAAAAAGAAGAACAGATAACATGCTTGAAAGCTTGAAAGAGGAACTTCCACCTGAGAAGAAATTTAAAAAAATGTCACAGAGTGAGCAATATTTTAGTTAAACTTCAAAAGCTAAGAATGATTCGTGCATGAAATCAGGAGAAGAAATTGTTTCAGGATATGAGAAAAACAGTATGAACAAAGACACAGAGGGAAGAGAATATGGAGTATGTAAGGGATGCCAGCATGACGTGTGGAGTATAAAGTATTTATAGAGGAACAATGAGAAAGAAAATTGAAAAAAAATCAACTGTGATAAAAGTGTTCCAAAATTTAAATTTATTTAAATTTACACACACACACATATCTGAATGGACAGAATATAGAAATCCTTCGTACTTGAAAATATGATACTATGCTAAAACTTTAAAATTGGACAAAAATGGGAGAGGTGTTATGTTATCCCCCTTTAACAAATAATAGAATAGAATGTGTCTCTAATGATATTTTTTCACTAGGCCCATAGAGTTCCACTTCCAATTTTGTGTTGGTTTCGAAGGGAATTATTTTGGAGGGAATTATATAGAGAGCTATAAAAGCAGAACTCTGACCCCCTCATTAAAAGGATTCCAGGGGCGCCTGGGTGGCTCAGTTGGTTAAGCGCCCAACTTCAGCTCAGGTCATGATCTCACAGTCCGTGAGTTCGAGCCCCGCATCGGGCTCTGTGCTGACAGCTCAGAGCCTGGAGCCTGCTTTGGATTCTGTGTCTCCTTCTCTCTCTGTCCCTCCCCTGCTCATGCTGTCTCTCTCTGTCTCAAAAACAAATAAAAACATTAAAAAATTTTTTGTTTTTAAATAAAAATATTAAAAATTAAAAAAAAGAATTCCAGATCACTTCTCTGAAGACCATATTTTTTGCCTAGATTCAACAATACTTCATGGTACCACCTTTCACCCAGTCACTTCACCCAGAGTCCTCAAAATAACCCAATCCCTTCCTCTTCTGAATCTAGCACATAAATCTCTTGGCTACAATACTCAAGCTCCTTGAAGGCAGAAGTTATGAATGAATCACCTGTATAATCCCAATACTTAGCAATAATAAAACAAAATGTGCTCACTAAATGCCAGCTTAATAAAGGAATGCATTACATGACCTGTTTAATAGCTAATACCTCCATGATACAGAATTTTCCCTGAGGGAGCTCCACTGAGTCTGGAATCTATTTACATATCTAAAACTGTATTTGTTTGTGAGCCACACAGAACAACTTTTGCTCTTCGGGTGCAAAGGAGATTTGTTAGAAAGATAACAGAGTAGTCACAAATTTAAATGAAAAATTAAATGCTTTAACCTCAGGAAAAACAACCCAGGGAACTATAAAGACCTCAATATTAGGAGTTTGCTAGACTTTTTGCCAGGCTGATGACCCCAATGTGACTACAACTCTCAACCCCTGTGTCTATCACGGTGATGCCAAATCTTAAGCGGGAGAGTTTGGTTGTTCCAGCTTAATAAAAGAACCCTTTTCCTCACTTCAACATACTTGGGAATCCAAGGTAAGAAGGACATGGCTACCGAGAGGAGTCATCTGGGTATAGGCAGGGCCCCCCGAGTGTGCCTTCTCTATCCCACCTGCCTCGGAATACTCACACTTGCTTCTCAGTATGATCGTGTCTAATATGGAGGATTTACATCTATGTGTCAAATGCTGCCTAGTGTTTTACACACATCTGCTCACTTAATCGTCATATCAGCCTACAATGTGGGACAACTATTTGTCTCATTTCAAAGACGAAGAAACTGAAGTACAGTGAAAACAACTTATGCGAGATTACCCACTGACCATTTAACAGAGCCTGGATTTAAATCCAGGCACTTTTTACTTAAGAGCCTGCACAATTAACTAATATGCTAGAAGACTGAGAGCCGGGGCCATGTGATCCATTGCCCAGCTCTCTACAGAGTCTGGACTCAGAAACCATATTAGAAAGTTTTCAAGAGCCACTACACATCTTTCCTCTCTTCAAGTCCCAACAGTACAGAATATAGAGCTGGCTCCTGGGAGGCTCCTAATAAAACTTGCTAACTGATTCCATAAAATGTGGGCCCCACCCACCTTGTCAATGCTCACGTCCCAGTCCTTTCAGAGCAGCAACACATTCCTGCTTTCATTAAATACTGCTGTGATTGGGTTTAACCTCCACCCCACCACCTCTATTTCCTGGAGACTTCCAGTATTACACTAATATTTGGAAAATGTGGATGTATCTTTTAGTCGTTAGTTTATTCATTTAAATGAGCCTACCAAGTGCCACATACCTAAAAACTGCCAGAAAAACAGGGTCAAATAATCCTAACCCACTGTCCCCAAGGAAAACCACATAGCCAGATGGGAGAAAATAACATGTAAGCCAAATATAACATGTAAGAAGTTGAGTAAAGAACTCTCACCATCTCCCACCCTATAACCACCCACCCAACAGCATCCATATTCAGTGATGGACATCTACCTTCCCTGTCACTAAGATGAACTATGCATACCTCCAGCCTAAACCAACCCTCACCTTGTACAGCATACCATCTCTCTCACCTACGCAAGGGCAACTCTCCAGCAATGCAACATTCTTCTATCATCAACTTTTCCTGATGGATTATTCCTGTCACATACAGCCATGTTATTCTTCCTTCCAAATTAAAAAATATATATATAAATATAAAAAAACTCTCCCTCTTAAACCACTCTTGCTGCCTTGCTGTCCCATATTTCTCTGCTCCCCTTCATAGTAAACTCCTAACTGTTACCTAATTCCTCTCATTTTCTCTTACACTTAGCCCCATTTGGCTTTTGCTCCATTGCAACCACCTTATCAAAGTGATCTGCGAGCTCCATGATGCCAAACTCAAGGATCATTTCTCAGCCTTCATCTAACTAGATTGTTAACAAGCTCTTCATAAGACCTAAGGCAGATGATTCTATGATTGCTCTGCTCTAGCTGTCAGAATATCTCCTTTAAACTGAAACCCACCAACCTGTAGTTTGCACCAATGGGTCTCTACTTTGACTTTTGGAATATTATGGGACCAATGGACTCTCTGTTTCAAAAGCAGACTTTCCACTACTTGAAGTCAGGTCTATGTCCCTGTACTGACATCCTTTCTACCTACATATTACATATACTGTATATATTTCTGAAAATTAGTAGAGTCAACTATGATATGACTGCAGAAAAGAACAGAATATTTGAAGACTATTCATTAATTTATTTGTTCAACCAACAGATGTTTCTTAAGTATCTACCATGTGTCAAGCACAATTCTGTGCACTGGTGATCAGCAGTGAGCAAGATAGGCACAGCACCTGCCTTCAGGGAGCTCAGGTTGAAAATCCTATTGGAAAGGGATAACATCACTCTTGGTTGTTCTGGTGATTTATAAATATTAATGTTTACATTTAGTGTGATAATGTTCTGAGTTATGACCCAGCATATTTTTTCATCTCCAAAATTCCCTGGTCTCTGCTTTCCTCACTTCCAAGCCAGAAGCTAAAGAAAGATGACAGAAAATAACCCAAAAGGAACAATGAATCAAGTTGATGGCTTTGAGTTCCAAAGTGGATTATTATTTTTCTTTTTTTGCCCATAGCAAAAACAATAGTCATGAAAATGAGCTATAGCCAAGCATTTGGGAAATTTCCCAAAATCTAAGTTTTAAATAATAAGAGAAAAATCTGTAGGACTCAGAACATGGAGTCTATATAAAAAACCTAAATGGGAAGCACCAGAGTCAGCAGTTAGTGAAATTCTAAACCTCATTCACTGGCCTTCCATCCAAGCCTGCAAAAGACAGTTTTGCATTATTTCTATAGGGCATGAAGAGTGACTATGGCCAAGTGTTCTCTTCTTCCCGGTGGGGATGTTGGGATCATTGATACTAATGAGCCACAGGGTTTCACAGCTGCTATCAAGCTGCATTCATGGAATACACATCTCTGTATGTACAATACCCCTTCCTCTCCTATTGGTATTCTGTGTCCTCCATTCTTTCTCTGTTTGATTATAATTATTTAACACCCTGTACCAATTAAGAGCTACATTTGAGGAAACAGTCCAGTCTAGATTTGAATTCCAGCTTGATCACACACTAGTTCTGTGACCTTTTTACAAAGCCATTAGGAATACTGAATAATATATGAATTTGCGGGGCCTAGGTTACTATTGACTATACAATAATCAATTGATCTTATGTATTGGTGGTAGTATTAGCTTAATCTTGTTTATGGCATATTTTTAGTTTCCTACAATGGGATATCTGGTAGTCATCCAAAACTCTAAGACAATTGGTGTGCACAACTTTAAACGACCAAGGACCGAGCCAAACAGATCACTTTCCTCCAGAAAGATCATCGCTTCTGTTAGGTTCTCTATTCACCTTCATGTTTCTTCTTGGTTATTACAAAAGCTCCATAGGAAACACCGGAGAACTTCTCATCCTATATTAAAGCCTCCAAATTGATTTCCCTCTTCCCTATCATGTCACTATCTCAGAACCTCTGGGTGGCCAGGATAGTGGTCCATCTGCAATGGGAGCAAATCATGCCCCCATATAAAATCCTTCAAAAGCTTCCCACCACATCCTCCCAGGAAAAGGTCCAAGCTCTCTTGGAGGCAAATACCATCTCCCAAATCTGAGCCTAGATACTTTTCTAGCCTCATTCCACACCAAACCCTGCTCTCCCATCTGGTCCAGAAAGAAATGCTTATCTTGTCCTGCACAGAAAATGTTTCCCATCTTTGCACTTGTACTCATGTTGTTCTTCCAACTATGAAAGCCCTCTTCCAGTCTACATCTGACTAATTCATCAGTGTTTTAAAACAGAAGTCTGATACCGTTTCCTACAGGAGCCCTTCATGAGCTCCCTGGTTGGACTGTTCTCTCCCTTATTCTGTGATGTCTAACTCATATTCCCACATCAATTATTACCTTCACATAATCATCCAAATTATCTGATTACAGATCTACCAGACTGGAAGCTCCTGGAAAGTTGGGAAATGTCTTAAAGACATATACAGTGCCTAGCACAATGATTTACACATAAGTAGCTGATTAATAATAATTTTAAAAGCTCTGGACAATGCATCAGATGACCTTGTAGCTGTCCCACCTTTTCTATGAATTAGTCATGTTATTTTAGTTAAATTACTGAACTTTGAGGATATTTCCTCATGTCTAAACTGGGAATACTTCTCTTAACTCCCTACCACCTATCTGGTCTCCCTACTTCACTGTGAAAAAGGAAAATAAATTAAATAATCCATGTTATTTTTTAAAATTGCAAGATGCTATGCAAATACAAAATATTTCTAGAGCAAATATTTAATTTGGTTGAAACCATTTGAGATCACTGTAAAAATATGTCAGAGATGTAACTAAGCCCTCATTCTTTTCAACTGGAATTAGGAACAACAATAACAACAAAATCAATCACAGCTTCTCAGAGAACTCTGCAAAACTCAAGTAAATGAACTGCAAACTTGGAAGGCTCTTAGGAATTATCTATCCCTGTTTTTATAAGGAGGGATTCTGAGACTTAAAGATATTAAGAGCCTGACAAAAGGTTAATATATTGGAACATGTATAATATCTGGGCCTCTGGATTTCCTGTCTAGTTCTCTTTATAATAAACCAACCAAAATCTAGATTTCATGTCCGTTGATTCATATATGAACAAAATACAATATAGGACAATTTTTACATTTTGGGTTTTGAAAATTCTGAAATCTTCTGTAATGCCACATTCTGAATCCAATCATTCATAAATTATTTACAAAATTCTATGAAGAACTGATGATATATTGATATAAGGTCCCAAGAATGCCTCCTCAGAGAGCATAAAGTTCGGGACTAATTTTCCTTCCTAAGCAAATACTGGTCACATCTTATAGTGCTATTGGGAGTGTCTTGAAATGGTATGTTTTCAAGTGATAACTGCCTGTTACCATGGTTCTCAATCCCTACCCACTGGCCAGCCCGGTTTCAAAATTTTACCACCATCTCACAGGGCAGCCCGGTTTCAAAATTATAAGGAGTTCAGTGATGAGCCCAGTCCTGATGACTTTTTCAATAGAAACTTCCCAATGAAGGAGTCAATTAAGTCAATTCAGGAAGGAGCTAGAAAGCTGAAGTTGAACAGCTGTTCTTGGATAAACTTTTCTGCCTTCCAGGAGCTATTTGTGCACTGAACCCCCGTGGAAACCAAAATGAAAAATGATTTTTGGCCATAAAATAAGCAGATTGCAGGTTGTAGGATTCAATCATTTCTTTCACCCAAGCTCCAAGTATTGTCCTAGGTGTCAGGACTAGTACAAGGAACAAGACAAAGTTTAGCTCAAGCCTGACTTGTTTGGGATAGCTCGCTTTCTGTTTATCAGCAATGGAGCAGAATTTGGAGATGTGGGTTATGGTTCCTGTTTTTCCACTAAGTATTGATAGCCCATATAACTCCACATCTGTAGTTTTAATTCCACATCTGTAGAATAATAACTGCAACCCCCATTTCAGAGTAACTTTGGCGATCAAATAGATCATTGATGTACTTGTTCTCGGAAATGCATGAAGATTTACAAAATAGTATGTAAAAGCCTTACTATCTATGTTCTGCATAGTATAGTTCCAAAAATTCTTTCCAGATGTATCTACTCTTGACTCTCCACAGAGAGCCCCTCCTCAGCCAAACCTATTATCACTCCCCTCCATCAAACCCCACATTTTAATACCTTTTAATCTTTGCTTCTGCTGTTTTTCCATCCTCAAGTGCTTTACTTTTATGTCTGCTGCTCATTTTCAGAGGTTGAAAACTCAGTACCCATGGGAGCTAGGCAGTTAACATAAAATCAGTAAGATCATCTGATATAAAAGAATAGGGAATTATAGGGATGGCAGTAAAAGGAAGTGCACATTGTCTGTGGTTGCTGCTTACTACCTGCTAATTACTCCAAGTGAAAATCAGGCTCAGTAGGACTGTGTACATTCATACGGTTGATGATGGCCCATGTGTCTCTGAGGCTCTGTTAATTTTTTATTCTTTGATTCTTTTCTCTTTCTGTTCCTCAGGCTGACAATCTCAACTGACCTGTCTTCGAGTTTGTGGATTCTTTCTTTGACCATTTCAAATCTGCTGTTGGTCTCTTCTCATGAATTTTTCATTTTCTTACACTTTCCAACTTCAGCATTTTCATTTGGTTCTTTTATAGATTTCAGAGCATACCTAATATGTTCTCTGACAATAATAGAATAGAATGAAAACTCAATAACAGAAAGAAATTGGGAAAATAAAAAAAATATGTACAAATTAAATAAGACATTCTTGTTGTTGAACCAATGGTTCATAAAATAAGCAAAAGGTGGCATTATAAAATACTTGAATAAATGAAAAATTAAATCACAAGAAACCAATAACTTTGTGATGGAGCAAGAACAGTGATTATTGGAAAATCTAAATTTCTGAGCATCTGTACTGAAAACGGAGAAATAAAGAAAAAGGAAGAAGAAAAAACATTTCAAATATGTATCCAATCTTACATCTTAACAAACTAGAAAAAGTGCAGGCTCAACCCTAAACAAGAAGGAGGGAAATGATAAAGATTAGAATGGGAATAAATAATACAGAGAATAGAAAACCAATAAAGAAAATCAACAAAATGAAAAACTACTTCTTTGAAAAGATCAACAAAATTGGAAACCCTTTCTCAAGATTGACTAGAAAGAAAAGAGAGAAATACCAGAAATTAAAGGATGCACCACACTGATCTTGTATAAATGCATTAAGAAATAATATAAACAAATTATGCCGAGCAATTAGATAACCTAGATAGAAGGGATACATTACTGGAAAAATACAGCCTACAAAAATGGCTCAAGAAAAAATACAAAATCTAAATAACTCTATAACAAGTAAAGAAATTGAGTTATGAATAAAAAAAATTCCCTCAAAGAAAAATTTATGACCCTATGGCCTTATGGATATATTCTACAAAATGTTTAATAAAGAATTAATAGCAATTCTTTACAAATCTTCCAAAGAATAGAAGAGGAGGGACACTTTTTACTCACTATGAGACTAGTATTACACTGATACCAAAAGCAAATAAAGACACCATAGCAAAACAAAACAAAACAAAACAGAACTACTAGCCAATATTCATTGCAAACACAGATGCGAAAATCCTCAACAAAATACTAGCAAACTAGGTCCACCGACATGTAAGCAGAATTGTGCACTATGACAAAGTAGGATTTACTTCAGGAATGCAAAGTTGTTTTAACATATGAAAATCAATGTAATACATCATATTAATAAAATAAAGGACAAAAAACCATGATAAATTTAATAAAAATAGAAAAATCATTTGACAAAACAAAAAAACCACACACATTTATGACAAAAACATTCAACAAAATGGGCGCCTCGTGGCTCAGTCCGTTAAGCATTCGACTCTTGATTTATGCTCAGGTTATGATACCAGGGTCATGGGATTGAGCCCTGCATCAGACTCTGCATTAAGCGTGGAGTCTGCTTAAGATTCTCTCTCTCTCCTTCTGTCCCTCCCCTTCTCTCATTCTCTCCCTCGAAAGAAAGAAAGAAAGAAAGAAAGAAAGAAAGAAGAAAGAAAGAAAGAAAGAAAAGAAAGAAGGAAAGAAAAAAAGCAAGAAAGCAAGAAAGCAAGAAAGAAAGAAAGAAAGATCCGGAGTTCCTGGGTGGCTCACTCCATTAAGCAGCTGACTTCAGCTCAGGTCATGATCTCACAGCTCGTGGATTCAAGCCCCACATTGGACTCTGTGCTGACACCCCAGAGCCTGGAACCTGCTTCAGAGTCTGTGTCTCACTCCCTCTCTGCCCCTCCCCTGTTCACGCTCTGTCTCTCTCTTCTTCAAAAATAAACATTAAAAAAATTAAAATAAAAAAAAGATTCTCTCTTCCTCTCCCACTCTCCACCCCACGTGCATGTACATGCACTCTCTCTCTCAAAATAAAATAAAATAAAAAGCACTCAACAAACTAGGAAAACAAAAGACCTTTTGTATCTCATTCTTGTAAAGGACATCTATTAAAAACCTGCAGCTAGCATCATTCTTAATAGTGAAAGACTGAATGCTCTCTCCCTGAGTTAATAAACAAGAAAAGGTTGTTCATTCTTGCTACTTCTATTGAACATTGTACAGAAGGCTCAAGCCAGGGATACTAGGGTAGTTAAAAAAAATACATATAGGGGCACCTGGGTGGCTCAATCAGTTAAGTGTCCAACTCTTGATTTCAGCTCAGGTCATGATCTCATGGTTCATGAGTTCAAGCCCTGCATTGAGCTCTATGCTGACAGCATGGAGCCTGCTTGGGATTCTGTCTCTCTCTCTCTCTCTCTCCCTCTCTCTCTCTCTAAAAATAAATAAACATTAAAGAATTATACATCTAGATTGAAAAGGAAAAAGTAACACAATCTCTATTTGCAGATGACATGATTTCTTATGTAGAAAATCCTAAACAAACCACAAAAATTATTAAAACTAATACATGAGTTCAGCAAGGTTGCAGGATATAAGATTAATAAACAAATTCAATTTTATTTTTATACACCAGCAATGAACAATCCAAAAATTAAATTAAGAAAACAATTCTATTTATGATAACATCTAAAAGGACAAAATGCTTAGGAATAAATTTTACAAAAGAAGTGCAAGACTTGTACACGAAAAACTACAAAACACCATTGAAAGAAATTAGCACAGACAAAAATAAACAGAACAACCACCTATGTTTATGGATTAGAAGACTGAATACTGATGTGATGATAGTATACCCCAAGTTGATCTATAGATTCAACACAATCTTTAACAAAATCATAGCTGGATTTTTTTGAAGAAATTGACTGCTAATCCTAAAATTCTTATGGAATTACAAGGGGCTCTGGATGGCCACGACACTATTTAAAAAGAAAAATTGGAGGACTCATACTTCTTGGTTTTTTTTAAAGAAGTTTTATTTTATTTATTTGTTATTTTTTATTTAAATCCAAGATAGTTAATGTATAGTGTAATAATGATTTCAGGAGTAGAATTTAGTGATTCATCACTTATATGTAACACACAGTGCTTATCCCAACAAGTGTCCTCCTTAATGCCCTCACCAATTTAGCCCATGCCTCCACCCAACAACCCTCCAGCCACCCTCTGTTTGTTCTCTGTAGTTAAGAGTCTCTTATGGTTTGTCTTCCTTTCTGGTTTTATATTATTTTTTCTTCCCTTTCCTTAAGTTCATCTCTTTTGTATCTTAAATTCCACATATGAGGGAAATCATATGATATTTGTCTTTCTCTAACTTTTTGCTTAGCATAATACACTCTAGTTCCATCCACGTTGTTGCAAATGGCAAGATTTCATTCTTTTTGATTGCCGAGTAGCACTCCATTGTATATATATACCACTTCTTTATCCATTCATCAGTCAGTGGACATTTGGGCTCTTTCTATTGGCTATTGTCGATAGTGCTGCTAAAAACATTGGGGTGCTCATGCCCCTTCTAATCAGCACTCTTATATCCTTTGGATAAATACCTAGCAATGCAATTGCTGGGTTGTAGGGTAGTTCTATTTTTAATTTTTTTGAGGAAACTCCATACTATTTTCCAGAGTGGCTGCACCAGTTTGCTTTTGCACCAGCAGTGCAGAAGTTTCCCCATTTTTCCACATCCTCACCATCTTTTGTTGCCTGACTTGTTAATTTTAGCCATTCTGACAGGTGTAAGGTGGTATCTCATTGTAGTTCTGGTTTTTATTTCCCTGATGATGAGTGATGTTGAGCATCTTTTCATGTGTCTGTTAGCTATCCGGATGTCTTCTTTGGAAAAGTGTCTTTTCATGTCTTATACCCATTTCTTCACTGGATTGTTTGTTTTTTTGTATATTGAGTTTGATAAGTTCTTTACAGATTTTGGATACAAACCCTTTATCTTCTGTCATTTGCAAATATCTTCTTCCATTCCATCAGTTGCCTTTTAATTTTACTGATTGTTTCCTTTGCTGTGCAGAAGGTTTTTATCTTGATGAGGTTCCAATGTGCATTTTTGCTTTTGTTTCCCTTGCCTCCAGAGACATGCCAAGTAAGAAGTTGCTGCGGCCAAGGTCAAAGAGGTTGTTGCCTGTTTTCTCTCTACGATTTTGATGGTTTCCTGTCTTACATTTAGGTCTTTCATTCATTTTGAGTTTATTTTTGTGTATGATATAATAAAGTGGTCTAGTTCATTCTTCTGTGCGTTGCTGTCCAGTTTTCCCAATACCATTTGGGAAAGGAATGTCTTTTTTCCATTGGATATTCTTTCCTGCTTTGCCAAAGATTAATTAGCCGTATGTTTGTGGGTCCATTTCTTGGTTCTCTATTTGTTTCATTAATCTATGTGTCTGTTTTTGTGCCAGTATCATACTATCTTGATGACTGCAGATTTGTAATACAGCTTTAAGCCCGGAAATGTGATGCCTCCAGTTTTGGTTTTCTTTTTCGGAACTGCTTTGGCTATTCGGGGTCTTTTTTGGTTCCATACAAAGTTTAGGATTGTTTGTTCTAGTTCTGTGAAGAATGCTGGTGTTATTTTGATAGGGATTGTATTGAACATGTAGATTGCTTTAGGTAGTATTGAAGTTTTAACTATTTTTATTCTTCCAATCCGTGAACATGACATGTTTTCCCATTGTGTGTGTGTGTGTCTTCTTCAATTTCTTTCATAAGCTTTCTATAGTTTTCAGTGTATGGATTTTTCACCTCTTTGGTTACATTTATTCCTAGGTATTTTACGGGTTTTGGTGCAACTGTGAATGGGATAGATTCCTTGATTTCTCTTTCTGCTGCCTATTATTGGTGTATAGAAATGCAACCTATTTCTGTACATTGATTTTTATATCCTGCAACTTTTCTGAATTCATGGATAAATTCTAGCAGTATTTTGGGGGAGTCTTATGTTTCCCACATAGAGTATCATTCCATCTGCAAAGAGTGAAAGTTTGGCTTCCTCCTGGAAGATTTGGATGCTTTTTACTTCTTTATGTTGTCTGATTGCTGAGGTGAGGACTTCCAGCACTATGTTGAATACCAATGGTGAGAGTGGACATCCTTGTCATGTTCCTGACCTCAGGAGGAGGTTCTAAGTTTTTCCCCATTGAGGATGTTATTAGCAGTGGGTCCTTTTTTTTTTTTTAAGATTGACCCTCTTTAATTTTTTTTTAATGTTTATTTATTCTTGAGGGAGAGAGAAACAGAGCATGAGCAGGGGAGGAGCAGAGAGAGAGGGAGACACAGAATCTGAAGCAGGCTCCAGGCTCCGAGCTGTCAGCAGAGAGCCCGACACACGGGGCTCAAACTCACAAGCTGTGAGATCATGACCTGAGCCGAAGTCAGACTCTAAACTGAATGAGCCACCCAGACGCCTCTATGGTGGGTCTTTTGTATATGGCCTTTATGATCTTGAGGTATGATCCTTCTATCCCTATTTCCTATGGGTTTTTATAAAGAAAGGATGTTGTATTTTGTCAAATGCTTTTTCTGCATCTATTGAGAGGATCATGTGGTTCCTATCCTTGCTTTTATTAATGCGATGTATCACATTGATTGATTTGTGGATATTGCACCAGCCATGCAAGGAATAAATCCCACATGATTGTGGTGAATAATTCTTTTAATGTATTGTTGAATCCAGTTTGCTAGTATCTTGTTGAGAATTTTTGTATCCATGTTAATCAGGGAAACTGGTCTGTAGTTCTCCTTTTTAGTGGGGTCTTTGTCTGGTTTTGGAATCAAAGTAATGCTAGCCTCATAGAATGAATTTGGAAGTTTTCCTTTCATTTCTATTTTTTGGAACAGCTTCAAAAGAATAGGTGTTAACTCTTCTTAAATGTTCGGTAGAATTCCCCTGGAAATCCATCCAGCCCTTGACTCTTGATTGTTGGAGATTTTTGATTACTGATCCAATTTATTTACTGGTTATAGGTACGTTCAAATTTTCTATTTCTTCCTGTTTCAGTTTTGGTAGTTTATATATTTCTAGGAATTTGTCCATTTCTTCCAGTTTGCCCAATTTGTTGGCATATAATTGCTCATAATATTCTCTTTTTATTGTTTGTATTTCTGTAGTGTTGGTTGTGATCTCTCCTCTTTCATTTGTGATTTTATTTACTTGGGTCCTTTCCTTTTCCTTTTTGACCAATCTGGCTAGGGATTTATCAATTTTGTTAATTCTTTCAAGGAATCAGCTCCTGGTTTCATTGATCTGTTCTACTGTTTTGTTTTGTTTTGGTTTGGTTTGGTTTGATTGTTTGTTTTGTTTTTTGTTTCTTTCAGGCTTTTTGTTTATTTGTTTGTTTTTGTTTCAATATCATTGATTTCTGCTCTAATCTTTATTATTTCCCTTCTGCTGTTTTTGGGCTTTATTTGGTGTTCTTTTCCCAGCTGTTTTACATATAAGTTTAGGTTCTGTAGCTGAGACCTTTCTTCCTTTTTTAGGAAGGCCTGGATTTCTATACACTTCCCTCTTATGACCACCTTTGCTGCATCCCAAAGAATTTGGCATGTCATGTTTTCATATTCATTGGCTTCAATGTACTTTTTAATTTCCTCTTTAAATTCTTGGTTCACCCATTCATTCTTTAGTAGAATGTCCTTTAATCTTCAAGTATTCATGGTCTTTCCAAAGTTTTTCTTGTGGTTGATTTTGAATTTCACAGTGTTGTGGTCTGAAAATATGCACGGTATGATCTTTTTGGACTTGTTGAGGGCTGATTTGTGACCCAGTATATAATCGTGTAATATATTCTGGAGAATGTTCCAAGTGCACTTGAGAAGAATGTGTATTCTGCTGCTTTACAATGAAATATTCTGAATATATCTGTTAAGTCCATCCAGTCCAGTGTGTCATTCAAAGCCATTGTTTCTTGTTGATTTTCTGCTTACGTGATTCGTCCATTGTTGTAACTGGGGTGTTGAACTCCTTTACTATTATGGTATTATTATCAATGAGTTTCTTTATGTTTGCACTTAACTGATTTATATATTTGGGTGCTTTCACGTTGAGGACGTAAATATTTATAATTGTTAGATCTTCTTGGAGGATAGACCCCTTAATTATGATATAATGCCCTTCTTCATCTCTTGTTACAATCTTTATTTTAAAATCAGTTTGTCTGATATAAGTGTGGCTATTCCATCTTTCTTTTGATGACCATTAGCATGATAAATGGTTCTCCATCCCCTTACTTTCAATCTGCAGGTGTCTTTAAGTCTAAAATAAGTATCTTGTAAGCAGCATATAGATAGGTCTTATTTTCTTATCCATTTTGATACCCTATGTCTTTTGATTGGATCACTTATTCCATTGACATTTAGAGTGAGTACTGAAAGACATGAATTTAGTGCCACTGTGTTGCCTGTAGAGTTGGTGTTTCTGGTGATGTTTTCTGGTCCTTTCTAGTCTTTGTTGCTTTCAGTCCTTTTTGTTTTGTCTTTTCTCCACTCAAAGATTCCCCCTTAAAATTTCTTGAAGGGCTGGTTTAGTGGCCATGAACTCCTTTAGTTTAGTTTTGTTTTTTTAATGTTTTTAAAGTTTATTTATTTTTGAGAGATAGAGGGCAAGCAGGGGAGGTGCAGAGAGAGAAGACACAGAATCCAAAGCAGGCTCCAGGCTGTGAGTTGTCAGCACAGAGGCCAGCATGGGGCCTGAACCCACAGAATTGAGAGATCATGACCTAGACTGAAGTTGGATGCTTAACTGACTGAGCCACTCAGTTGCCCCTGAACTCCTTTACTTTTGCTTCTCTGGGAAACTCTTCATCTCTCTTTCTATTTTGAATGACAGCCTTGCTGGATAAAGAATGCTTGGCTTCATATTTTTCCAATTCAGCACATCGAATATATCCTACCACTCCTTTCTGGCCTGCTAAGTTTCTGTGGATAGGTCTGCTGTGAACCTGATCTGTCTTCCCTTATGGGTTAAGGATTTTTTTTCCCTCGCTGCTTTCGTAATTCTTTCCTTCTCTGTGTATTTTGTGAATTTGACTATGATAGGCCTTGGTAAAGGTGGTTTTTGTTGAATCTAATGGGTGGTCTCCGTGCTTCTTGGATTTTGATGTCTGTGACCTTCCCCACATTAGGAACGTTTCTGCAATAATTTGCTCACATAAACCTTCTGCCTCTTTTTCTCTCTCTTCATCTTCTGGGACTCCTATGATTCCAGTGTTATTCCTTTTTAATAAGTCACTGAGTTCTCTAAGTCTTGTATTGTGCTCTTTGCCTTTGTTTCCCTGTTTTTATTCCTGCTTCATTATTCCCCATAATTTTATCTTCTGTATTGCTGATTTGCTGATCTGCTTCATCGATTTTTCCTGTCATGGCATTCATTCAAGATTGCATCTTGCTTATAGCGTTTTTAATTTCATCCTAACTAGATCTTACTTCTTTTATCTTCACAGCAAGGGATTCTATGCATTTTTCAACCCCAGCTAGTATTTTTATTATCATGGTTCTAGTTCAGACATCTTGCTTATATCTGTGTTGATTACATCCCTGGCTGCCATTTCTTAATCTTCTTTATTTTTGCAGTGATTCCTTCATTTTGTCATTTTGAAAGAAGAAAAAAAATTAATAAAATAAAAAATAAAAATGTTAAAAGTTTAAAACAAAACAAAAATTCAAATAAAGGAAGCTAGATCCTAGGTGTGTTTTGGTCTGCTTGTTCAAAGAAGCTTGATAGAATAGAGAAAAAAGGAAAAGAGAAAAAATAACAACATTTTAAAAATTAAAAAATTATATAATACAATGGAATTAAATGAAATGAAGAAAATGAAACAGAATAAAAATTTTTTTTTAAAAACTAAAGTAAAAAAAACAAAATAAAAATAAATTTTTCTCTTTCTGCCAAGTTTAGTGGCTCAAGTTAGGCAGATTGCTGTGTTAATCCTCAGATAAGTTTCCTAGGTGTTCAAAATGGTTTGGTGCTGATTTAGCTATGTTTCAAGGATGAGACAAGCTCAGGGTCTCCATGCTGCTCTGCCGTCTTAACCAGTTATCCATACTTCTTGATTCTAAACCTATAATGAAGCTACAGCAATGGAAACAGTCCAATATTGGCATAACAATAGACATTAAACTAATGGAATAGAATTGAAAGTCTAGAAACAAACCCTATTATATATGATCCATTGATTTTTAACAAGAGTGTCAAGACAATCCAAAAAGGAAAGAATAGTCCCTTCAATCATGATGGAGGAAGAGCTGAATATCCACACAAAAGGAATAAAGTTGAAATCCTACCTCACTCTATGTACAAAAGTTCACTTAAAGTAGACAATGGGTCGCTACAACTAAAGGCAAAAAAACCCCAAAACTTTTAGAATAAACATAAGAGTAAATGTTTATTTACAAAAACAAAAACAAAAACAAAAAACAACGTTTTTTTTTGGTGCGTCAAAAGACATCACCAAGAAAGTGAATAGACAACTCAAAGAATAGAAGAACATATCTGCAAATTATATATCTGATAAGGTACTTATATCTAGAATGTATAAAGAATTCATATCAGTCAACAATAAAAAAATACAAATAACCCACTTAAAAATTAGCAAAGGCTTTTAATAGACATTTCCCCCCAAAATATATACAAATGCCTAATAATCATATGGAAACATGTTCAACATCATTAGTTAGTAGGAAAATTAAATCAAAACCACAGTAAGATGTCACTTCACACTCATTAGGGTGTCTATGATCAGACAGGAACTACAAATGTCGGTGAGGACGTGAACAGTTTGGAATCCTCATACACTGCTGCTGAAAATATAAAATGGTGTAGCTTTGTTGTAAGACAATTTGGCAATTCCTCAAAAAATTAAACAAAGTGTTACTATATGACCTGGTGCTTGTACTCCTAGCTGGATACCCAAGGGAAGTAAAAACATATTCTCATATAAAGTTATGCACAGTAATGTTCACCATAGCCTTATTCATAAGAGTCCCAAAGTGGAAATAACCCAAATGTCCATCAGCTGATGAATGGGTAAACAAAATATGTAATAAATGAACAATGGAATATCATCTGGCTTAAAAGGGGGTGAAATACCTGTCCATGCTATAACAATAATCAACCTTGAAACACGCTAAGTGAAAGCAGTCAGACAAAAGAGGCCACACGTTGCATGATTCTGTTTATATGAAATGTCCAGGATAGAACAATCCAGACAGCCAGAAAGTATATTTGCATTTGTCAAGAACTGGTAGGATGGGACAATGGGGAGAAACTGCTACAATGTACAGAGTTCTTTTCTGGATGATAAAAGTTTTTGAAATTAGTGGTGACTGTTGCACATTCTATGAATACATGAAAAAACACTTAATTGTATCTTTAAGGGGTGAATTTTATAATATGTGAGTTATTTCTCTTTAAAGCTGATATTTTTTTCAATGTTATTCATTATAATCACAAGGTCAAATATAGTACTTTTGGCCCATCAAAAAATGTTTTGATAAAATCTTTGGAAGGTGGAGGGAGTTAAGTCCTGGGAGCGAGGGCACCTAAGGAAGGTCAGGTTTGGTTGTTTAAAATACAAATACCTATTCCTAGGCCTTCTTCCTGAGTGGGTAATGGAGAATGATTGACAATTGAAATAATCCCAAGAAGAGTTTAATACTTCAGGACAAGTGACAGGAACCTCTTCTGGTCTTTTAATTCCTTATCAGGAATTGACTAAATTTTTAGGTTACATCATAGCTCTAAGTCACCCAAGAGCAAGAAATAAAAAGAAGGTCTGGCATGGCCTCTGATCACAGCATTTAAGAAAGAGTGCAACCTTGGGGAGTCATTGTATGCAATTGACTTTCTTATGAGTTGTTCTCCAAAGACAGTCAGAACCTCATGCACTATCAAATGATGCCACTGATGTACTATTATGTTTCCAAAAAAAACACTTGATGAATCTGACTTTCTACAAGTGATAAAGGAACACTTGCAAGCAGGGAGATCTTAGAGGAAGATGGACATTAAGGAGTAGAGAGATAGGCTGAAGATACTACCTTTAGCCCTACATCATTCTTGAAGCAACTGTACCCAACATGCATAAGCCAGACTCTCACAAAAATATGTCTTGAATGAATGAAAATATTGAATGAATTAAGTGCTTATTCAAACAATCCATGAAAAGCCTAACAACCATGAGTCCTTCATATGGAGAAGTACTACTTTACATTGCAAATTCCATTTTGGAAGAGATTTTAGAAATTATCAGATTGAATTTCCCGTTTGTGTTTGAATATCACTTTATCTCCTTTACGTTTTACACCAACTTATATTGGAATGTATTTCCTGACGTTGACTTTATGAGGTGTCAGGATGGCTCATCTTTGAAGATTTGACTATTCATTCTGCAATTAATTAGCTAATGTGTATTGAGGGCCACCTTCAAAATACCAGGCGTTAGGGATAAAGCCGTAAATAAACAAAAGAATAAGACACAAACTCTGCTTTTATGCAGTTTTTATTCTGATTGGGTAAGAAGAAGAAACAGAATTAATTGAACAAAAGATATTTTGGTTGATGATAAAAGCTATAGAAAAAAATAGAATAAAAGAAATAGAAAATTCGGGAGGTGACTGCTATTTTATATGCAGTGGTCATGTAGGACTCTGTGATAAGGAAATAATTGAGCGAAGAGAGTCAAAATATTTAGACTAAACCTAGTTCTGTTGCTAATTTGTGATGTGGCCTTTAGCAAACCACTGCCCCTTTCTATGATTCCCAACATATAAATGACTGAATTCTAGGTTCCCTTCTAGTTCCATATACTATCATGCAAAGGAAATGGCCATTACTCAAGGACAAGTGAAATATGAGTAAATACAATGTAGCTATATAAGGCTTGGAGGGAACTGCTGATCAGTTTCCTGGTCTGTAATAAAATCTCCTCCTCCATTCAAAGTCAGTGTAACTCAAGGTCAGAGTTTCTCTTCCCTCTATTTCCTCCTTACCTACAGCATTTCTCCCCACAGCTTGCACTCAACAGATGCTTCTGTTGTGGTGAATTTTTGTTCCCTTCAGAAAGGATTCAAGTGGTTTGATTTCAAATTCAGGAACTGGGAACAATCACAGAGTGTGGCTAAATTCCTTCAGGAGGGTCTGGGGTGCAGTCTAGTGGTTTTCCAATTTGGCTACATATTAGAGTCATCTGAGAAGCCTTTAAAAATCCCTGTGTCCAGGCTGTACCCAAGAAGAATTAATCAGAATCTCCCAAAGTTTATTTAATATCCCTCAGGTGATTATAATGGACAGCTATGATTGAGAACTTCGATTTAGGGAAAAGAGCTTGGTTTTGACAACGCATGCATCTGGGCTTTGCATCTGAGTTTGATACTTGCTGGAGTTTGACACCACCTTGTGCAAATGTCTTAATTTGACATCATTCCCCTTATTTGTAGAATTGAGAAAATAGTTACCATCACATACATGCCCGAACCAGTAGGCAATCCATAATTGATATGTTTTCACTAAGATTTATTTTAAGTTCTTACCCATTAAAGTCCTAGTTTTACATCATTTCATACTAGCTCTATGCAGATAAGTGTATAAGCCATGTTCTTAGAAGTTGACAACCTTTACACAAAGCCCTGAAATAGAAAATAGTTAGAAAGGATAGAAGGACAATATAAATGCATGCCCCTGGCAATCCATCAGTAAGAAACTACATCCCGATAGACCAAACATGGTAGTCAGAATTTTTTTAAGTTTTTAGTTATT